>NC_087514.1:20617613-20936234 GCF_963921805.1 Phalacrocorax carbo
GGAAAGGGAAGGGTTAGTGAAGGTTCTGCAATAAGCAGAGAGAGATGAAGAGCAGTAGCAGTGAGTTGCCAAGTGTGAGCATAAACAAGCCACCTTTTCCTGCAGTACCAAAACCATTCACCTCAAAACAGGGAAAATGATTGATAAGCACTTTAAATGTTGAATGAAAAAAAACCAACCCAAGGTTAAAGAACTGAAGTGATTTTCTCAAGCCTGCCAATAAAGCAGGTAGTAGAATCTGGAGCTCCTTACTGCCAGATTTACATTTAAAGTCCTCAAAAATAACATGGAAAAAACCTGGAAATATTGAGCTTATGCTCAAAGTGACGAAAACTTCGGTTATTCAATGCCAAATCCAAAAGGTTTGATTTTTCAGATGAACTGATCACTGCTTTTTTTACTTACATAGTGTGTCTGAAGGTGAACATGTGAAAATAGCAAACACTCACAAAGCTATTGATTCTTCTCTCTTTACATTTACTCAATTCTTAATAGTGATAATGTTTATCAACTTTCAAAGAAAGGTTTCTAATATGTGGAAAGCAGATTAAAGTACATTTTCAGTGAGGCCAGTACATATATAATGGCAAATACTGGGTGAGACCTTGAAACCTTCTTGAGGAAGAACCTGAACAAACAGTTGCAGAATGTTTTCCAGAGATTGTTTCTCATGGTGTGAAATGCAAAAAGTTGTTGAAATCTATATATTATTCTATTTATTTTACAGACAGTTTATGACTTGGAGGAAAATGTTAAGAGTAATAAAAAATAGTAAATTTGTTTAGAGACAACAGTGAGTGGAAGATGATGATGCTTAACAAGGAATGACTGTCTTTAGATCAGTACCTTCTCTTGCCTTTTGAATATCAACAACCAATCTGTAACTCTCAGTAAGACACAGAAAGATCTTTCTGCATCTTATTTACCTCTTGCAATAAGTGCAGCCTGCTTGTGTGCCTGCTGTCACAGTGCAGAGGGACAAGAAAAGTAGCTGGAATGGGGAGTATACCTGTGTACTGAAATATTTTAGTTGTCATTTCTTTAGGCCACCCTGGCTACAAGACTGCTGTTTGAGATATAATGGAAAATTTTGGAAATATTTATAGGGGAAGACGTCTTACTCACAAAGTGAGGATAATGAAGAAAAGGGGCAGCAACTCACATGAAAGCTTTTAAAAGTACATTGAAATAATAGGTCCAGAAAATAGATTGTTTGACTGACTTAAGATTGTGTAGATTATATTTTTTATATTTGACTTTTAATGTTTGATTTAAGAAGAAAAAAAGAGTTAAATTCCCATTGCTTAGTGTTCAGATCCTACTGATTGCAATGAATTAAAACCACTGGGTTTAGGTTAAACATGTATATCATGCCTTATTTATGGCCAGAAGACTAAGATCCAGCATTTTTAAATGACTTAACTCACACTTAAGGAGTAGTTGCAGAATTATTTCTAAGCAGCACTTTCTGGTTTAGAAGGTAGAGAATCTCTTTTTGTATGTGTGTTTATGTCAAAGTTCTCTCAGCTGCTTCCGCAGTTCTCAAAGTAGATCTGGCTTTAGAGAAAACAAAAGGATAACTGTAAAAAAGAAGAAGAGCATTCATGAGCATTTATGTTTCAAAGTAATGTCCTTAATGGATCTTGACAGCTATTTTGTGGTTGTGTGCAATACGAATATGATTCATTTACCAAATAAGACGGCTTTGTGATGAATTCTGGCAGCATTCCGGAATTAAATCTCGTTGGCAGGCAGTCCCAAGTGGTGTTCCCCAGGGCTCAGCATTGGGGACAGTTCTGTTTAGTATCTTTATCAATGATCTTCATGAGGGGATCGAGTGCACCCTCAGTAAGTTTGCAGATGACACCAAGTTGGGTGGGAGTGTCGATCTGCTGAAGGGAAGGAAGGCCCTACAGAGGGACCCGGACAGGCTGGATCAATGAGCCGAGGCCAGTTGTATGAGGTTCACCAAGGCTCACTGCTGGGTCCTGCCCTTGGGTCACAACAACGCCATGCAATGCTACAGGCTTGGGGAAGAGTGGCTGGAGAGATGCCTGGAGGAAAAGGACCTGGGGGTGTTGGTGACAGCCAGCTGAACATGAGCCAGCAGTGTGCTCAGGTGGCAAAGAAGGCCAATGGCATCCTGGCTTGTATCAGGAATAGTGTGGCCAGCAGGATCAGGGAGGTAATCGTGCCCCTGTACTCAGCACTGGTGAGGCTGCACCTTGAGTACTGGGTTCAGTTTTGGGCCCCTCAGTACAAGAAGGACATTGAGGTGCTGGAGCATGTCCAGAGAAGGGCAACGAAGCTGGTGAAGGGTGTGGAGAGCAGGTCTTATGAGGAGGGTCTGAGGGAAATGAGGTTGTTTAGCCTGAAGTAAAGGAGGCTGGGGGGAGACCTTGTCCTCTACAACTACCTGAAAGGAGGTTGTAGCGAGGTGGGTGTTGGTCTCTTCTCCCAAGCAGCAAGCAATAGGACAAGAGTAAATGGCCTCAAGTTGTGCCAGGGGAGGTTTAGATTGGATATTAGGAAGAATTTCTTTACTGAAATAGTGGTCAAGCACTGGAACAGGCTGCCCAGGGAAGTGGTTGAGTCACCATCCCTGGAGATATTTCAAAGAAGGGTAGATGTGGCACTTAGGGACATGGTTTTTGGTGGACTTGGCATTGCTAGGCTTACGGTTGGATTTGATAATCTTAATGGTCTTTCCAACCTAAACAATTCTATGATTCTATGATTTCTTCAAGTCATAATCTTTCCAGTGTTCTAGGTTTAGTTTTGGATCCACAGATTTTAAAAAATCATATTTACCACAGCAAATTGGAGGAAAGTACAAATAATCTGCACTTCGTCCCTTCTGGCTCTAGAAAAGTTTTTTAAATGATTAAAAATACACTCCCTGTCTCCTCTGCTTCCGTGTTCAAGACTCCTATCTACATTCTCACACGTGTTATCAGTCACTCCACATCCATCTTAATAGAGTCAAACTTCACTCTCTTGCCTTTCAGCACCATGCATACTCTACATATTCCTGTAGGTCATCAACTTACCTAACTATCTTGAGCTTAAAACCTTCAGCTGAAATACACTTAATTGAACAATGGCCTTATCAACCAAAGCCAGGCACAATCTGTTAAAATAGTTCTCTTTTTATAAGAAAACAATAAATGGTGTCAGAGTTGTACATATTATTTGAAACAGTCAGTTGAGATGATACCTTTCTAGCTCCAGAGGAGCTTTCTAAAAGTAGTGTTCTTGTCCGCTTCTTCAATATGTCTGAACTGATTTAAACATAACATTGTGCCTGAAACATTTCAGAAACTGAGGCCTCTTGTGTAAAGTGGTGTTCTTTTAATTGCATTGTTCGCATCATGCTGTTACCAGCAACAGTGACTGATGACATGCTTGAAAGGCAAATCTTTATTAAAACAGGTTTGAGAGAGTCCAAACATCTGAAAATGTCTTTTTCTTTTTTCAATTTTGAGATGCCGTCAGAATATCCCCATGATCCTGCAAATGTTCCACTGTTTAGGCTACAAAAGGAAGGGCATCTTCTAGTGCATCCTTTTTTGTATTATTCCTTGGATGAACAGTCCCAGACAGACTTGGTTTTGGATGAGTGAATGCTCCTTTAAACAAATGGTGTCAGATGTGCAGGCACCAGCTTGATCCCAAGACCTTATCTGCTGTAATCCCAAGATTCAACTTGCCTCAAAAATAAAACCTATGATCCAGAGCAAACTCTTTGCTTTATAAAAGCAGCAGCTGTCTGTTTGCCCACACCTTCCATGGGCTATTTGGGCCACCCAGATGTAACAGTCACAAATCAAAATGGAACTCCCATCATGCTGTTAAACACTCCCCAAAGATAAGAGCAACAGGCCTGTAACATCGATTATCTCACCAGTAAGAATCAGCAATGGGGTTTCACAGTATCTTGTTCTTCTGACAGTTTGTGTTAAAATAAAGCAGGTTACAGGACAAAGAAATTCAAATGCTAAAAAATAGTCAAATCTGTGTGGCCATTGTGCATAAAAGCAGCGTAGATGTGACTATAGCAAACTCAAACTAAACTTATTCTAAGACTGGTTAATGACATAGCAAATGAATTTAGTTTTGCTGATAGGCTTCTACTTCAATAGCAGGGAAATCACTGAACTGTTGTTGGGGAGATTTAGGCTACACATGAATTTGTTTTGTGTTCCCACAACTGCTTTTGGAAAAATGAGAATATCTCTGCTCCTTCCCCATGAATTAGAAGTACTTCCCCCAGTCCTTTTCACTGGAATGTTGTAAGTTAAATCAATCAATTTAATTTACTGGAGAGCCAAGCAGGAATGTCAAGAGCTTAAATGGGTGGGCTAATTAGCACAACTTGCACATCCTTTCATTAGGCGATTCATGAGTCTCTAATACACCTGGAAAAGCCTTTCCAAAAAAGGATTCATTTAGCCCTTCTCCCTGCCATCTACCTGCTTACTCTCTTGCTATGTATCATGACCAATATTCCAGAACTCAGTGTGAGTCTCAGCTGGGGGTCTAAATTGCAGTCATCTTAGCTTATGTTTCTTGGATCAATGGGCTGGATATTGGCAAGGAATTCATAAGGCTGCTGTGAAAACATACAATATCTTTCTGCCTTATTTAAAGGCATTTAGAGACAGAAAGTACACCAAAGTGAGGGAATGCTCTGTGGGTCTGCCTTTTCTTGCCTTTTTCATCATGTATACTGCATGCATTGTCACATGTGCTGAGAACAGACATATTCACTGTGTCGGTAGTAATAGTCCACATTATTATTGTAGGACATGATGCACAAATTTCAGATTATTTGGGCAGTAATATAGTGAGTATTGCTTCTTTTTTTACTATGTTTTATAGCCTTTCTTTCTTTCTTTCTTTCTTTCTTTCTTTCTTTCTTTCTTTCTTTCTTTCTTTCTTTCTTTCTTTCTTTCTTTCTTTCTTTCTTTCTTTCTTTCTTTCTTTCTTTCTTTCTTTCTTTCTTTCTTTCTTTCTTTCTTTCTTTCTTTCTTTCTTTCTTTCTTTCTTTCTTTCTTTCTTTCTTTCTTTCTTTCTTTCTTTCTTTCTTTCTTTCTTTCTTTCTTTCTTTCTTTCTTTCTTTCTTTCTTCTTTCTTTCTTTCTTTCTTTCTTTCTTTCTTTCTTTCTTTCTTTCTTTCTTTCTTTCTTTCTTTCTTTCTTCTTTCTTTCTTTCTTTCTTCTTTCTTTCTTTCTTTCTTCCTTTCTTTCTTTCTTTCTTCTTCTTTCTTTCTTCTTTCTTCCTTTCTTCCTTTCTTTCTTTCTTCCTTTCTTCCTTCCTTTCTTCCTTCCTTTCTTCCTTCCTTTCTTCCTTTCTTCCTTCCTTTCTTCCTTTCTTTCTTCCTTTCTTTCTTCCTTTCTTTCTTCCTTTCTTTCTTTCTTTCTTTCTTTCTTTCTTTCTTTCTTTCTTTCTTTCTTTCTTTCTTCTTCTTTCTTTCTTTCTTTCTTTCTTTCATTTCTTTCTTTCTTTCTTTCTTTCTTTCTTTCTTTCTTTCTTTCTTTCTTTCTTTCTTTCTTTCTTTCTTTCTTTCTTTCTTTCTTTCTTTCTTTCTTTCTTTCTTTCTTTCTTTCTTTCTTTCTTTCTTTCTTTCTTTCTTTCTTTCTTTCTTTCTTTCTTTCTTTCTTTCTTTCTTTCTTTCTTTCTTTCTTTCTTTCTTTCTTTCTTTCTTTCTTCCTTTCTTTCTTCCTTTCTTTCTTTCTTTCTTTCTTTCTTTCTTTCTTTCTTCCTTTCTTTCTTTCTTTCTTCCTTTCTTTCTTTCTTCCTTTCTTTCTTTCTTCCTTTCTTTCTTCCTTTCTTTCTTCCTTTCTTTCTTCCTTTCTTTCTTCCTTTCTTTCTTCCTTTCTTTCTTCCTTTCTTTCTTCCTTTCTTTCTTTCTTCCTTTCTTCCTTCCTTTCTTCCTTCCTTTCTTCCTTCCTTTCTTCCTTTCTTTCTTCCTTTCTTCCTTTCTTCCTTCCTTTCTTCCTTTCTTCCTTTCTTCCTTTCTTCCTTTCTTCCTTTCTTCCTTTCTTCCTTTCTTTCTTCCTTTCTTTCTTTCTTTCTTCCTTTCTTCCTTTCTTTTCTTCTTTCTTTTCTTTCTTTTCTTTCCTTTCTTTCCTTTCTTTCCTTTCTTTCCTTTCTTTCTTTCTTAATATTGTTATCCAGTAGTAACAAAAGCATCCAACAGTATCCTGTAGTGTACAGCAGGAGTAGCAATAGCTAATACTGTGTATGCAGGAAGTTATACATTCACCAGTATTACAAGAGAAAATGATTAAGAGACTAATCCTTTCCTTTCCACTTTTCTAGATGAGTATAAACTCATGATGAAGAAAGGTTAGAAAATTAGTATTGCATGTTCTGTTTTAACTTTTCTTTGATGAAAATTAAAAGGTCAAACAAATAAAGCAAAAGTAATTTCTAGCTTTTCTCATGATGTGGACAAACTAGAAAATAGTATTTTTGATGTGCCTAAGGTTCAGAAAACAGAAAGCAAATAAAAAGAAACCAAACATTTTCATTAGAGGAAGGATTCCTTTCTGGGATTTTTTGAATTCTCAACATTCCTAGTGATGCTTCACAATAGTAATTGATGCCAAAACACTAATTTTAACTGCAATTTGAAGAATTTATTGTACATGACATAATGCCTAAATTGCAAGGTTCTGTCCTACCTGGAAGAGTTTGCTTCTACCTGTCTTCAGTTTAGCAGGGTAAAAGGTCCTTTGAGTTATAATGTCATGTAATGAGTTAACAATCTATTAATAAGAGAATAATAATGATGCCAAATGGATTGTGACATTTCTTAGAAACACTATTCATTCTTCACGTTTTCTTCTTTAATGTCTGAAAGATTTTCCTTTCAAATAATTACTTGTTGCCAGTTGTGAGTGTGGTTTTAAGTGACACCTTTGGCTGGTCTCCGGTTTCATTCACAGTCTTTTCCAACTGGTACACTTTCCCTTCCACTCTTGTGTGTGTAGCACTAGTAAAATTTCTTCTAAAAGAAGACAACTTGACACTGCAGATCTGGCTAGAGGCCTGCTGTCCAGGCTTTCTGTGCATTTGTTCTCACTTGTCAGAGTGATTCTTCCCATCCACGTTCAAACTCTCAGCAATCTACATGGCCTCCTATGTCACAGGTCAATGTTCCTAGGCATGGTTACAAGAATCATACATAAAGAACAACCTTCCCTAGTTTTTATTAAATAAGATGATAGCAGCACAATCTTTTTTTTTTTTTTTCCCCTGGGAGGATTTAATAAACTTCCTATCAGTGTTTCTAAGTCTGCATAACACTAGACAGCCGTGTGGCTCTCCACTTGCAATGTGATTTTGAAGGCAGGCTCTGGAAAGTTGATAACATATTTCACGACCTTCGTGTCTGGAAGCAGTTTCCCCTGATTGAAGTCATATAAGTTCAGCTAAGTTGGAGTGTGTTGTAAATATTTATCTGACAGTCTGACATATAAAGTTGTTCTGAAATTACAAAGTACATTCCTGTCTTTCATGTATTATGACCACTTTTTTCAATACACTTGTGAGCGATATTATTTAGAGAACCTTCTATAAGTGACTTATCATTGCTTGTTAAAGTTCTCACACTCTGTTGTACGGTCATTTTTTTAGGATGGTAGCTCTTGAGTTGTATCACTTCCCTATCTTTTAAAACATAAATGTGAGATTATTTCAGAAGTGCAACAAGAATTTATGCAATGAGGTAAGCATTGTTGGCACATTTAATTTTAAAATCTGATTTTGTGGCACTTATTTCCACGTAGGGCTCCAGATGCTTTCTATTGCTGGCAAATCTATGGTGTTGACAACTTGTCGTTTGTCATTACCTATCAAATAATTATATATAAAGTAATACTTCTGTGTAGAAATTCTCTCCCAGAGACAGAATTAATTCAGCTCCAAGCTCTACTGTATTTTCTTGGGTTTTGTTTGTTTGTTTGTTTTTGTTTTTTTAACTTATATTCTAAAATTAATTTTGTGCTGTGCAAGGTGCTGCATCTGAAATGTGCATTTTTTTCTTTACAGACATATAAGACTGACTCAATAAAGTAGTGTTAGGATGAAATGTGCACTGCTGCTGAGCTCTCAGTTGGAGTCCTTTCAAGTCTAAACATAGTTTTGTTTCTAAGTGTGTTTTGCAAGGCTTCTTAGTGTGCTTAAATGTGAGCTGTTTCTCTAAGTTTGTGAATAGTCTTCATGGGAGGAGGGAGGAAGGGAACTGAGGTGACAAATCAGCTAATTTCACTAAAAATTTCTAATTTGTACCTGTTTCAGTTTGAACAACCAGTGAGGGTTGAAAAAGCTGCAGAACAGCTTCCCTGACACCTTGTTTTCCAAGGCCAGAAGCCATTAGAGTCCCTCAAACTCCACATTACAAAGCCTTGTCACCGACATCTATTGGGACGCAGTTACTGACTGTGATGTGCAGTTCGTCTGAATATTGTAACTGGGGACAGTTTACCCTTCTAATAACTAATGCCAGGAACAACTCCCTGGCTTATGTATGTATGAAAAATGTTGACTCCTTGTAACGGGTGACATGGTTAAAGTCCAGCTGGCAACCAAGGCCCACACAGCCGCTCGCTCACTCCTCCCAGGTGAGATGGGGAGAGAACTGGAAGAGTAAAAGTGAGAAAACTCATAGGTTGACATAAAGACAGTTTAACAGTTTAATAGGTAAAATAAAAGCCACATGAACAAACAAAACAAAACAGGGAATTAATTCACTACTTCTCATGGGCAGGCAGGTGCTCAGCCGTCTCCAGGACAGCAGGGCTCCATCACATGTAATGGTTACTTGGGAAGACAAATACCATCACTCTGAACCACCCCCATTTCCTTCTTCTTTTTCCCCCAGCTTGATGCTAGAGCATGACGTCATATGGTGTGGAATATCCCTTTGGTTAGTTGGGGTCAGTTGTCCCTGCTGGGCCCCCTCACAGCATCTTGTGCACCCCCAGCCCACTCGCTGGTGGGACAGTGTGAGATGCAGAAAAGGCCTTGACTCTGTGTAAGCCCTGCTCAGCAGTAGCGAAAACATTTCAGTATTGTCAACACTGTTTTCAGCACAAATCCAACCCATAGCCCCGTACTAGCCACTGTGAAGCAAATTAACTCTATCCAAGCCAAAATCAGTACAATGGGTTAAGGTTTTGTTCTCGTTTGGTGGGTTTTTTTTTTTATTGTTGATTTTTTTAAAAAAAAGAATTTAAATGACATAAAAGCCAGTAATTATTCTTAGAAGCCTACCTTGGGATGAACAGAAAACATTGCTTCTCTTTCAATCCTGACTGACATCAAAATATAAACTATTCTGGAAACTTTGGAATAGAGTATTAACATGTAAAATACCTGCCACTTACTTTAAAGCATGAAATTTAGTTCTTAATGCAGATGTGTACTGAAGAAACATGATGCACAAGGGAAAATTTCATCATTAATTTGCAAAAAAACCCAACCCAACAATAATTGTGTGTAACTGGAGCATAAATTCTCACATTACAAGTTAAAGACTAATTAAAATGTGGTCAAAAAGTTCTAAGACAATTTAAGGCTTATGTTTCTGGAGAAAACAAACTAATTGATTGTCTTATGGTAACTCTGTGTGCAGAAAAATGAGGACTTTCCTTTGGTCCTTTGCTATTTGGCTGAGAGGGAACCAAATAGCTGCAGAAATAAACTAGTTTGCTAACAACTATTTGGACCAACCGAACAGAAAATCACTTTCTGCAGCTTGTGATAGTTGGGCAGACTGATAGCTGATCCCAAAACCTACAGAGAGTATGAAAACAATGGGGGTGGGGGTGGGGGGGGTTGGTGGGAATTATTTTCTTGTTCTATTTAACAGCAGCAAAATAGGCATTTCTGAGGTAATGATATTAGTATCGTGATATTCAATATTCCAGACTGATGTACGATAGTGCCATTTGATGTTTTATACTCTATATTGCAGGGCTTTGTTATTCTGGATTTTTAGGCATGCAGAAAAACCACCTGCTGATACATATGTAAATAGATCATTTTTGACTGTTTAAGAGAGATTGTCTTTGAGAGGATGCAAGGTTCAATAAAGAATCTGGCTGTCTCCCTAGCTGACTTCAGTCTTTTGGGAAATTCACAAGAAAATAATGTTTTGATTAAAAAAAATATATTCTTCTAACTATTTACGCATTTAATTTCTAAAACTTAAATGAAAATTTCTCCTTTTCCAACATTGGTACAATTTATATATTTTATCTTATTTGGGATCCAAGTTCAGTAAAGCACTTGAGTCTTTACAAAAGCACGACTTCAGGAATATCACTGCTAAAAACACCAAACTCTTAAACAGAAAACAATACATGTAATGATTTGTTGCTATGTCTTCATAAAAAGCTGTGCATTGTCAGGGTGATAACTCACCTATGCCTGATTCTGCAAAGGGAATGCCAGTAGTGACATGTTTCTCCATCCAGGGTTTTTGTGCTTCTGTGGGGCAAAACGTACTTGATCAACTTATTTGCATTGGAAGAAACTCTGTGTGTGTGTGTAAGACACTGCCATTTGATCCAAACAAGGTCAAACCATCAGTATGACCCAGCTGAACATCTGGTCTCATATGAATAAGAGTTGAAAATTCACCCTCTAACATATACCTTAAAGGAATTCAACATAATATTGATTCAGTACGTTGTGGAAGTTTCACTTTTCGTTAAGGTGTCATTCAATGACATGAATGTAATCACATTAGCAAGACCACAAAGTGCTTAAATTGGAATGATTTGTATTGACTTGATAGCAAACAGACATGAGATATAATTAAAGATATGTGTAAGGAAGACTTCTCAGGAAATAGTTAAATGTTAAAACTGAAGATTAAAACCTAGGAACTTCATGTTCTGTTCTTGGCATTGTCACAGTGTTGATATGGGATGTTTGGCTAGACACTAAACGTCCCTACACTTCTCCTGCACCTTTCGTTACCAAGTTACACTGAGGTTTTCTCTTATAGGGTTTATAAAGTGTTTTGCAACTCTCAAGAGGGAAAATGAGCAATATGAGTATAAATTTATAAGGTTATTACTGTATTTAGTAATTCTACCCATTTATTTCAATCAATGAAAAGCCTTACAGCATCACACCATATATTTTTAGCTGAGGTAGCAGATACCATATGACAGGCAGAATGTGTTTGTTGCTGTGGTTCATACCTCTTTCACTGAAAATATCTCATGCTGTTTTTTGTGAAAATCAGATTATGGACAAGATAGAACCAGTTTCATCCAAATGGTTTAATTCTGTGTTCCAAAACCTAAGTTTTTCATACAGTGGTGGGGAAGACTAATGCAATAGATGGATTTCTTTAGTGCTGTTACACCACCACTACAGTATTAACAGTATTTCAGTTTATCACTTCGCAGAAGTGTAACACAGAAGGTACATCCAATACATATACACTTCTTTTGCATTCGAATGTATTACACTACTATGAAATTATTTTATTTAATTTAAGTAGTCACTGAAGTACAAATATTTTTCCTAGGCAGAGTAAGATTTGTGTGCGATTCATTACAGGAAGAGTGTTTAACAGTAAAACATCTTTGTTTCCCGCACTTAGGTCCCTGCACTTTGTCTGCTGCTAAGATTTCAAGCCTTTGGCACCCTCTTCAATGCAAGTGTAATCCTTCCTGGATCATTCTCCTTTAAAATTAGGTAATTCACGTTAATTATACAGGTTTTCTACTGCTTAAGGCAAAATTTTAGCATTTTTATTCCAACTAGTCCTTTAGTTAAATAATTATACTGTTAAAGCTGAGGTTACAAACAATGCTTAAACAAAGGTATCAAGCTGAGTACTCAAGAAAGCAACCAAATCAATGTTTTATCTACATTTCACATGTGATAAATACTTGAATATGCATCTCTATTCCAAGAGAATTTGAGTTCATGTAACATTGCAGACACACAGAAATACATCTTACCTTACTGTATGCTTCTCCTTTTTTGCCATTTGCTGTGCCTGCTTTTACTCTTTAGTTATTGTGTTAGGATGTCCTTGTTAAACACTTTTGTCACACATCAGTGATAGTATGCATGCAGCACAAAACTACCTTATTCTTAAAGGGGAAAAGAAAAAAAAAAAGAGACAGAATCATTTATTAAGTTTAAACATTGAAACCTCTTTATATTAGTAACAGGAGAGGGTAAAACTTACCTCAGAGATTATGCTGCTGTTTTTAAATATGTGATCCAGAGGTTCCTTATGTCAGTAGCACTCCTGCAAACTATAAGCTCCGCTTGCCCTGAACAAACTTCTTTCATCTTTCATAACAAACGCAGCCAGCATTAAATACAGCAATATATTTGTATTACTCCATTGGAAGGAAGGCTACTGTTCCTATCATTTTAATTCTGTAGATATTCTAAGCTACCTGTTATTTCTATTCCAGTAAATACTTCCTGATACAAAATGCCGTTCACAGGGTTTTAGTAAAAATAAATAACACCTTCAAGATTTTATGTAAATTCACTAATATTTTATTAATGTCTCTGATCCTCAGCACTGGAGGGAAAGACAAGAAGAGGGACTGTATGGTGATCTTCAGTTCTCTTAATCCTTTCAAGCCATATTCCATCTTAAAATCAACAGTGTTTTTACATTTTGAAATGTAAGAGATATGAGATTTGTAGCAATGCGGGTGTGGACTCAGTTTCAGTAGTAGAAAACATAATCTATTTTTCCTCTGTACTTTTTGAGAACGTGTACCAGCTGGATTTTGGCAGCATTAAAGATATCCATCACTACTAACTATGCTTGTCTTGAAACAACAGACTGATCTGCCTATTTTAGAAGTTTTGATTTAAACATTTCCACTTCATCACCACACTTGAGTGTCCACACATGGAGTCACACAGATACTCCCAGAGATGAGCTGTATAATCTGATTAGTGCCCCAGGCTGACGGAGGTGGTCATGGTTGTGTGCCTCTCCACGAGCATCTCAGGAGGGCTGGCCTGAGCAGGTTTTGCCAGATACAAGGAATGTTGCTGTGAACCTCACAATTATTACTCCAAAAAATTACAGACTCTGTCACCCAAAATATAGTAATTTACTTCTGATGAGTGACGCTTTGGTAGCGAACTGTGCATACTCTATTTTGCTTTACTGTGATGATGGTATGTCCCCTCTAATGGCCTTTTCCTTGTTTTCAAGGAGCTTACAGGTATGCTTCCCTCTAGACACCTGAAGTGCAGCTGTAAGCTAGAGAGACATATGCATGTGATTAATCAATGGATGATGAGAAATCAGTGCCCCATTTTCATTATTTTATGGTGATTAAAATTTCCTAGTTATTCATGCAAAGAATGGCTTTGACGTGTGTTCAAAATTCGACATCTGGATAGCAATGGGGGTAGCTTCGTGGGGCCGAGTTTTTTTAGGGGAACTTTTTAAAAAAAATCTTCTTTTTACAGAAAACGAAAACTGGGGCTATCCTTTACAACAACAGAGGGCTGTGGAATCAGACTGTCACAATGGTTGGTTCTATCAGTTCCGCCAAAAATAACTTTGAGGGCTAAAAGAATTAAAATGTTAACTTACCCAAAGAAAGGAAAATAATCTGCTGCTTCTACAAACAGCCTTTCACTGTCTCTACAGCTGCCTCAGCAATACTCAGTAGGATAAGAAATAGGTTTTAGTTGCTATTAAGGACCATATGAAAATATATGGGGGAGTCTCCTCTGAAATAGGAGGTTGATTAATTTTATTTTGTTTCACAAACAGAGATGAATTATGCATTACTGTGCAGCTTCTGAAGGATTTAATAGTACTCCTTACAGATATTTAGATTTATCTGACAAACATATGAGACGCATAAAGAATTCTTTTCTTTTGAAGCGTTTAAAGCTGAAGAAGAAGTGTTAAATGCTGAGGTACTTCTTATCTATTAGAACATAATGATCTATGTATTTTAGTGCTACCGTGTTAGTGATATTTGAACAACAATAAAAATACGGTTTTCTTCTTTGTGTGAGATGCATATTATTTATTTTCAGCTTGTGTTTGTATATATAATCTTAGAGGTACGAATGAATGGGACTTGGAACCTGGAGGAAGATATATAGCTCAAGCTAAACCTGCAATTAGCAGTGTTTATTGTTTCTGTCTACTGCTTCTCTCCTATAATAGAGATAGGTAATGGTTGGATGAAATGCATGGGCATGATTAACCTGTTTTCAGATAGAGAGCAATGGGATTGCTGGAATTTAGCAAATGTTGCTCTAAATGGTTGTTGTGTTTTATTTCTTAAAGTTTAACTGTCTTACTGAAATAAATATACGATACACTGTGACACTCCATCTGTGAATCTGTCTGTGTCTGGAGTCTTTCCCAGGACCTCCTTGAAAGAAGATTTTTTTTATGTCAAGGGATTCCTTCTCATTACATAGCTCTAAAAATTGGAAATATATTCACCAAATGGCCATATGTCATGATATCTCATCGTTACTATTTAACAGATGGTTTAGCGAAAATCTGGCTCATTGCTTTCCATCAAATCAAGTTCTAAGCAACAACTAATGGAAATTATGTCGAGAGGTCTAAGGAGTGTATGTTTTTCTAATTAGATTGATGTTTAGATAAATGTAATACTGAGGTGGCTGAATATTTCAACAGGGGTGCCTACAAAACTGCTGCACCAAAGTTAGGAGCTTGCTTTGCCTTCTTGCTCTCTGACTGGAGCAGTGGAACCTCTTCATCCTGCACTGGAGACAGAGAGATTTGTATGAGTATATGTTTGTGGTTTGGGTAGTATGGGAGACTATAAACCATCAAGGAATGCTACAATATAGAAGCAGTGTTAAATCCTGCTACTGGAAGGAAACGCAAAGGCATGGGCAAGACCTGTGGGGCATTAAGTTCAGGCGGAAGAAGGGGAGCACTGATAGCAATGGCCAAAAACAAGTGGTGCTTTTTGCCTAGTACTGAGTAAAAGAAAACTAAGGTATAGGCATAGAAGATGACAGAATACAGGATGCCATGGCCACAAGGCCTGTTCCTATCATGGCAGTGGAATCTCTATTGCTCTGAGTAATAACCTAGAGCTGGTATGAAAAGCTTCTACAAACATACAGAAAGAAGCAGCAGTGATATTTTCACAACTCTGCTGTCCCTGAGTTGTGAGCAGGTCTGCACTGATCTTTCTGCCTGCGGATCAGGGTACGCTGCAGTCGATAGCTAGACTTTTACTGGCTTGTTCAAACTATTCCACAATCTGTACTTTTTCCCACAAAGATCTGTTGTAATATCTATTCAGTTGTTGCATGCGCACAAATCACCATTGTCTGGTGTCTATATAGGCAGCTTCTATCCCGTAATCAATCTGGAGATTAAGGGGGCACAGGAACAATTCTCCACTGCTGTTAAGTGCTATTTTTAGATCTCTCTAGTGTTTTAAACTCTGCATTTGGAACCACATCGTACTTGAGCTATTCCTGCTCTTTAAAAAATCCTTCAGACTGGACAATCTTGAAAGGTTTTAACCTGTTAGATGTGGCTGGCATCCAGGAAATTATGGCAAGACATACTTTAGAGCATGAAAAATGTTTTCTGAGGTGGAAGTAAGTACTCTAGGGGAAAAAGAGTGTCACTACCCTGTGAAGGAGTCATCACTCTTTCTCAGACTTTCTAAGGGACTCTAGAAAACAAGATATTGTTTCTAGACTGCTGCACTCAAAATCAGCACATTTTGCAGCAGGGTTTATGGTGTCAGAGAGGCAGATGTGGTATGGAAGGCCTAATTCAAAGAGTAGCTCAGGACATCAGGTTTAAATGATTTTTCTCAGGGCTATGGGTAAATAGCTGATAAATGTGCATCCTTATTAGTACAGGAAAGAAAGAATGAACCTACAGCACTCCAACTTTACTGGTAGAAAGGGAAAAAAGTGGTGGGAGGTGGCGCAGCTCACCAGTCTTACCTTTAAAGCCATCATTCTCACTGTAGTGGCTATAATCTTAAAACAGAGTTCAGTGTTTCTGCTATAGCTGAGCATGCAGTCTTCTTATATGGGGGTATGAGAATATTTTTTCCCCCAAATTCTCACAACCTAAGGCAAATTATGTATCCCAGCATTTCGATTACAGTTAAAACAATAGAGGAGGCTACTTTAGCCAAAATTATTTTTCAAAAGCAACACCTGTACTGTATGCTAAAACTAGCTCATGAGTTCTGAAAGCAGACATTAGGTACACTGTTCTCCCAAATAAGTGTAGAAAAAAAAACCTGATTAAGTGTTTCAAATTAAAGACTATTTTAATTTTAAAAAGTCACTTTAATACTTGTTTCCACTGAAGTTTTTGCACTGTTATGGTATTTTTATTAAAACGTTGGAATAATTATATAAATGTTACCAAGCCTCAAATTTCTATAAATTCAAGTTTCCAATAATACAAGGCTTTGCTTTTAAAAATTTACGGTTTTAAATTAAATATAGGTATTTATTCTTCTTAAAATACAAACAACACTAATCTGAATTGGTTTTGCCCATTTCATTTCCATTTTTACAAGCAAGTTCAGTAACCAAAGAAATTAGTCAGGTCATAAAACTATTGGATTAAAACACCTATTGTGTACTTCAAATCCATAACTGCATCTCCAACCATCTAAATTCTAGAGAAACAAAATTAAGTTTCCACTTATGCTGAAGATTGGGCCTCGCATTTTTTCTAATCAGGGTAGGAAACATTCCTGAGGACAGGCAGGATGTCAGACCTTGGCAGTTTGCACCTTCTGGGTACAGCTGCGCTGTACAGCTGTACATAAATTTAATGACAGACTCTCAATGCTCATACAGGAAAAAAAAAAATCTTCACAATTAACTACACGAGGAGTTTCTAAAAGATTTAATTACCACGCACAATGTTCCTGCAAAGCCCTTTAATTTGTAAGGTGTTCTTGTATTTTACAGTTACTTTTCTGTTTCAGCTAATATATCCAGTTTTCTAGAGTTGGTTCATTTCACTCTCATTCAATCTGCTTCTCATGTGCTTCTTCTAAAGGTACTTTTCAAATAATAGCAATAAATCCTAAAAGAATGATATATATTGAACTGGCAACTCTGTAGCAGACATATGTTTGAAATACACCATAGACTGAAATAGGAGGCATCTGAATTGATAGCTACAAAGACAATATCTTCTTGGTTATGGTTCACAGACTGCCAAAGAAAATACTACATTCTCGCAGTGCAGCCTAAAAAATCTCTTGGTGCTTGCAAACAGAACTGGACAAAGACAGGAAAATCCATTGCCAGAGGGTTTGACATTTGTGTCTATTTGAAATTGAAATGAAAACCTAAAATTACAAAAGTCTCCATGGAGAAAAGAATCTATTATGAATTTAATTTCAAACTAAATGCAATATTTAGTTCAAAAAAAGTTATAAATTAAATTTAGAATCACTGTAAGGATGCACTTTTTTATGATTTTGAAATATTTTTATGTTAAAAAGATTTTGTTCTTATCTTTATTATTATTATGTAGGTGCATTGTGATTTTGTAGTACTTTTCATTTTGAATTTATTTATTTATGTACATTATTTTTTTTAACTTTTTTGAATCTTATTGTAAAGAACAACTGTTGCTGACATAGAACTTTTTTCATTTTGCTCTTCAGAATACCCTTTGTTTAGAGGTTTCATAGAAGAGTCTGAAACTAGAAAATAAGATGAGCCCTTAGCACAATTTAGATAGGCTTCTGTTTTTAATATCTGGATGGCAGCTTGGCTGCCTTTTGCTGCAGTAATAAAACAGCTGCTACTCTAACTTGTATTGAGTGAGGCACCTTACTTCCTTTTTCCAAGTATTTCTTCCCTTATTTGGTGTTATAATGGAGCAGTTTTACACATTGATTCAAGGTGTCAAATTGCTTTATTACAACGGAGGAAATACTTTGAAGAAGAAATTAGAATGAAGTACTTAAAATGTTGTAAAACATAAAATGTATGGCATCTGTGATTTAGAAACTGCTGAAACCCAGAGGAACTCTTTCCTGGAGCAGTGTGAAGCATGTTAAGGGCTATGAACTGTGAAGGCCCAGCTGTGTTGGGGAGCTGGGATTTCTGTGGCACCCAGTTTCCCAAAGAGGTGGCTCAAGATTTCTGCAAGTCAGGTGGGCCGGCTGGTTCAGGAGCTGGGGCAATTGCAGAGAAGGCCTGTTAGAAAACAAGGTTTCTCTCATTTCCAGTGGGAAGATATTGAAAAATATACATTCTTACAGTACACGTCATTCTTCTAATGATTCAGTATTTTTTAATGGGAAAACATTGCATTCCCTAACCAGCTCTCCTAGGGAGGTAGCTGCCGCGTCTCCCCATAACACACAACAAACTTGCTTCTCCACTCTCTTCATTATAGAGATCATTCATAACTTCTGTATGCTCATGCTATGATTTAATGTGCTTCTCTGTTTACAGCTCATTACTGTGGATTTAGACTGAAGTCAACAGCACTGGCTAGCCCACATCACAGCAAGACTGATTTTAAAAAAAACCAACATTCCTGTTTAAACCTGGTTTCCAATTTATTTTCCCCAAAGTGAAGCTAAACTGTCATTCCTCTGTAAAAGATTAGAAGATCATCTGTGAGGCTTAATCTAAATTTTCAGCTTGCACAAACCATAATAGCTCCATGGTGCTCACTGAGAAAAGATTTCTGGTATGCAATGTAAAATATCTACTTTTCACTGAAGTTTAATGACAAGCTTCAGTACATTGCTCTCAAGCTCCAGTGAGTTCAAGGGAATTTTGCTGTACTGTTTCCTTTCAGACGTAGATCAGTTACAGCTCTGACTTTTGGTGTTCAGCTAGGTCAAGAGTACACCATTATAAATCTGGAGATTGCCTTGGGTTCTTGGTGTCAACTGACATTGCAATTGTCGCATAAATATTACCAAAAACTTCAGTTTCAGTTCACTTACTGCTAGGACTTAGCATTAACCATGCCTAAATATAGCTATTAGGGTTTCCAACTCTTAGAAAACTTGGTTAATAATAAAGATGGTATTAGTACATAGTCAAAAGGTTAGTCATTGTAGGCAAAATGCGCTACTGGTTTTATCACTACGTTAGCAAATAATGGATTACCAATTATCAATGTGGCAAGAAAACCAATAAACAATAAATTTTACTAAAAGCTTCATATTCCTAATTTATTCATGTGCTGACTCTGTAAAGCAAGACAGTTCTCTAAGATGTGACTAGGATGAAAGCCTCCTGAAACCAGATATTTTTACGAGAAAATAAATGTTGGTCTCTAAAAATTTGGAGGAGGGGGATAGAGTAACTTAACAGGAGAGAAAGATTGCATATAAAAAGAAGTTTTACTCCTAAATTACTTTTAATGAGAGGTTGAGAGAGCAATGCAATCACAAAAGAATATCTGCATTAAAATCTTAAGTGTTGTGCCACTTCAGGGAAATGCGTAACATACTTTCTTTCCAACAGTCAGCCAATTCTCCAGGCAGTCGTATATAAAGCAGAAGAACTCAGCTATGACAAGAAGAAAGTAATATGATTTCATTAAAAATTAGTGAATGAGACAGGTTAGGTCCCTACAAATAAAAATGCTTTTTAAAATGTCATATAGAGAGAACTAGAAAAAACATTTTATGTATCATTTATAATGTGTTACACGAGTACCGTGAAGTTGACCTCAACTAGGCCGGGGACTCCCTTGTACTGGACACAGGGCCAACATGCTGAGACATCCTGTGGCCTAACTAAATAATGTTTTAAACTTTCTGTATTTGAAGATCTGCCTCTTTTCAGCCAGAGATGGCTAGCAGACACTGCTTATTTACTTCCGATGCAAATTGTATAGCTAGCATTCACACCTTTTCATACTAATGTTTTACTATTGCCCTATGCTCTACTTCCATTTAGTACTCAACAATCTGCTGAACATACTAGACAAACTTTAACTTACTAAGTAAGTTGAGATTTTGTTTCTATAAGTGAACTCTCAACCATTACTATGTGTTCTTTGTTAGTTTACCGTGTTTTCAATACTGATATTAAGGTGGCAGTTCTGGACTATAAATGGGAGATCCAATCTAGAATCACAGAATGGGTGAGGTTGGAAGGGACCTCTGGAGAGCATCTGGTCCAACACTCCTGCTCAAACAGCAACACGTAGACACAGTTGCCCAGGACTGCGTCCACATGGCTTCTGAACATCTCTCTATGGGCAACCTGTGCCAGTGCTCAGCCATCCTCACAGTAAAGAAGTGGTTCCTGAGGTTCAGAGGGAACCTCCTGTGCTTTAGTTTGTGCCATTGTCTTGTGACCTTTCACTGAGCACCACTCAAAAGAGCTTGGCTCCATCCTCTTTGCATGCTCCCTTCAGGTACTTCCACACATTGATGGGATCTCCCCTGAGCCTTCTCTTCTCCAGGCTGAACAGTCCTGGCCCTCTCTGCCTTTCCTCATAGGAGAGATGCTCCAGTCCTTTAATCATCTTTGTGGCTTTTGTTGAGCTTCATGAGAATCTTGTCAGCCAAAGTCTTCAGCCTGTTGACGTCACTCTGGATGGCAGCAGGACCCTCTGGCATATCAGCCACTATTCCCAGTTTTGTGTCATCAGCAGACTTGCTGAGGATACACTTTGTCCCATCATCCTGAACATTAATGGGAGTGTTAAACAGGACTGGACTCAGTACTGATCTCTGGAGTACACCACTAGTTACTGGCCTCCAGCTAGACTTTGTGCCCCTGATCACCATCTTCTGCCCCTGGCCATTCAGCCAGTTTTCAGTCCACCTCACTCCCTGCCCTTCCAGCCCATTCTTCTCTATGAGCCTGTAGTTCCTTGGGTCCTCCTCTTGCCCTTCTTGATGACAGGAGTGACATTTGCTTTCCCCCAGTCCTCAGGCACTTCTAATCATGATTGTCTGAAGATTATTGAGAGTAGCCTGCCAGGTGCCTCATTACTTATGGATGCATCCCATCAGGGCTCATGAATTTAGGTATGTCCAATTTCCTTAACTATTCCTTCTCCTGATCCTCTTCCACCATGGGCACATCTTCCTTGCTCCAGGCTTTCCCCCATATTTCTTGGACCTGAAATTCTAAAAGACTGGTCTTACTAATAAATACTGAGGTGAAGGCGGCATTGAATACCTGAGCCTTTTCCATGTCCCCCATCTTCTTCAGCAGATGGCCCATGTTTTCCTTAGTCTTCCTTTTGTCACCCACATACTTATAGAAGTCCTTTTGACTGCCTTTGACATCCCTTGCCAGATTTAATTCCATTTGGGCTTTGACTTTCCTAATCTTGTTCTTACATGCTCATACAGTGCTTCTGTATTCCTCCCAAACTCTATATTCCTTATAAAATCCATATTTATGTTGCTAAATGCATAACAGTGAGACAGTGTCATGGTTAAAGTCCAGCTGGCAACCAAGCCCCACACAGCCGCTCGCTCACTCCTCCCAGGTGAGATGGGGAGAGAACTGGAAGAGTAAAAGTGAGAAAACTCATAGGTTGACATAAAGACAGTTTAACAGTTTAATAGGTAAAATAAAAGCCACATGAACAAACAAAACAAAACAGGGAATTAATTCACTACTTCTCATGGGCAGGCAGGTGCTTAGCTGTCTCCAGGACAGCAGGGCTCCATCACATGTAATGGTTACTTGGGAAGACAAATACCATCACTCTGAACCACCCCCATTTCCTTCTTCTTTTTCCCCCAGCTTGATGCTAGAGCATGACGTCATATGGTGTGGAATATCCCTTTGGTTAGTTGGGGTCAGTTGTCCCTGCTGGGCCCCCTCACAGCATCTTGTGCACCCCCAGCCCACTCGCTGGTGGGACAGTGTGAGATGCAGAAAAGGCCTTGACTCTGTGTAAGCCCTGCTCACCAGTAGCGAAAACATTTCAGTATTGTCAACACTGTTTTCAGCACAAATCCAACCCATAGCCCCGTACTAGCCACTGTGAAGCAAATTAACTTTATCCCACCCAAAACCAGCACCGTTAGATAGATGATCTGCCAGACATCTATATTCCTTAATTGCTATCATGCTTCTAGGTATCATTCAGTCACTAATGGTGACTAATTTTATTTGAGACAAAGCCTAGTCGTGGTTTTCTGGACAGCATGCACCCAAAACCATCCCCAATAGGCAGCATGGTCAAGACTGCAGAAGATGTTGAACTTTTACCCCTATTTTATTGTTTATTCCAAAAAGCTTTTCCATCTCAAACACACCTGTATATCTTCCCAGCATACCACTTGACATGTAACATACACTTGCACTATTATATTATGAAAATGCACCCACTCTAGTAGGCTTCCACATTGCTTTCAGACACTTTGAATAAAAAAAAAGCCAAACATGTAAAACATAACATCATATGCTACTCAGAAACAGCACAGGATGGAGGGGAGACACAGGGCCAAGTGCTAGGAGATGTAGATGTGGGTGGTCTGTGCTACTTGGCCTCAAATCTGGAAAGAAATTTCATAGACTGGGAGTATTTAACTATGCAACTGTAGCGGAAGAGGTCTCAAGTCCCCTCGTGACATATATTGATCAGCAGAGATGACCAAATGGAAATTCCTTCTGTAACAAGACACAGATTGTGTGACAGACCATTCTCCATTTGGTCTTCACAACTTTTTGCCTCAACAGGTCTGTAAACGGCTCAGTTTTATTACAGCCAGAACATTTTACAACATCATCTCTTCTATTTAGTTTGTCAGAAAACAGTCTTATGCTAATGTTGGGCACTGTAGGGTAATACTCTGATGAAGACCATATGGCCAGGTAGGTTATTTTTCATTAAATTTATTCTGACTTAATTTGGAACTGTGGCACACCTATTCACCATTAAAGTTACTTAAAAATATCTCTGTTCTCTTTTAATGAACCACTCAAGAGATGTCTAACACAGGTGACCTCTTTCAAAGACTGGAACTGGATTACTTGATATATTGGAGATATTTTGGCATATTTTCTTAAAAGAGAGAGGCTACCAAAAAAAAAGAAAGGTGTCTCAGGTGAAGGTTTCATTATGCTGATTTCATTTCTTATCATAAATTTCTGTTTTGAAGGCTGGTATTGAAAAAAATTATGTGAAGGTCTCCTTTTTTGTCTCTCCGTGTTTCACATAAAAGACGTTTCCTTTTCTGTAAAGAAAATCTGCCAGCCCTGCACACACAGCACTAGATTAGAGAGTAGATCTCAGTTCTACCCATCTCATCTTCCTATTTTAACACCTAGTATCAAAGGCTCAAATTTCTGTGTCTCCCATTTGCTACATATAAGCCTTTGCTTCTGGTAGTGGCATGTGTCAAAAGCTCCATGAAAAAGACTGGCCACCAGTTGGCTAGTTTATGTTATTGCATGTAACTGAGAAGTATGTTATGACTGATACTGCTGACTGCCTTTACCAGCAATCAGCAGATGGAGGGAAATTACGAGGTAATATCAGCTGATGGACTTCTGGACTTCCCTACGTTTGGACTGTCACAATGCCAAAAGGCATTCCCCACTTGGTCAAACTGAACCCAGTGAAAGTGAAGTCATACTGATCAGAAAAGGGAAATCCTTTGAATATCTGGTCAAAGAAATTGCTTCCACCTTCCATTGAAGGAATACAGCTGTCATTCATTAAAACGGTGCAAAGCCTCAGGGCTCTGCTTGACTTCTTGCCGACACTGGATGAGCAGGTAGCATCAGTTTCCAGAAATGCCTTTTATCCTCTCCAGCTGGCTGGGAAAATTAATTCCCTTCTCTCTGATGAGAATTTTACTGAAGTTATCTGCAGTTTTCCCTGACTCCCATAAAGACTACTTTAAATCTGTGTTTAGAAACTGAATGTGACTGTTATGAGCAGGTTCCAGCTGGTACAAAATGTACCTTTCTACCTTCCTTCTCGTTCTGACCACTGAAAAAAAAAGAAGTTTGTGTGGATGTCCATTATAGTAAGTGACTTTCTCTTCCAATTTAAGCAGTACTTTCTGATATTGAAGATCCTAAAGGCAATTACCAGACACAACCAGATCTGAATTGGCAAATTCTATAACCACCCAGAAAATACCAAGTTGAAGTTAAAGTTAGGGACAAGAGTTATTTACCAAAGAAGCCAATGCTAAAACAAGGCTCTGAGGACATGAAGTGGGTGTCAGGTCTGTCTGTCCTTAGGAAATAGTTAACAGCTTTCCTTTTCTAGACACTTTCTCCAATATATGTAACCTCACAAAATAATTCTGTTTCCAGGCTTCTTACCATCATCTTCTCTTTCCTCCTGTTCCCCAAAACAAATCTTATTTCAAGAAGAATTTTCTTCCCAATGGAGGAAATATTAAAGTCTTTTAGAAGTTCACTAATTTCTGCATTACTGTCATTGATATTATGGGTAAGGTAAGCAGATGTTGGGGTAAATGAAAGTAGAAAATATTTGGTAGATAGAAATACAACTGTAGATGAGAAGGATTTTGGTAAGTCACCCAGTGGACTGTAAAAAATTTCAGAGATACATAATGAGGTGGAGTGAATGAAGTCAATGTTATTGCAGTAGGATTTCAATGCTGATAAATATAAAACAATACTATTGGGAAAAACTGAAGTACTTTAGAAGAGTCTAAAATTAACAGCACCAGCTCAGTTTAGGGATGTGGCTATCATTGAAGATATGTTAGTGAGGGCCTGTGTTGAAGAGAGTTAGATAGGACTCAGATGAAGGATAACCTAAGCCACTAGGGTTTGCAAGAACTGGGAAATTTTATTTTAAAATGTTATTACCATTACACAATTCATTGATATGTTTGTCTGGAATACTTCATGTGAAACTGGCCACCCTGTCTTAAACGCAGAAAAGAATAATGCAGAACAGAGAGTGAAGCAGAATTGCATGATGAAATTACCAAACCTATGGCTATAAAAAATATTTATATCAAGAGAAATTCAAAGGCTCTTTTGCTTATCAAAGAAGACAGCCTGTTATGGCACTAGATAAAAGAATCTAAAGAATGAATCAGAAACTACATGTTTGTAGCTTCTGTTTTTCTAGCTCTTTAAAACATAAGACATTTAAAGAAACTTGAGTGTAAGAAATCTAAAATGCATGAAAGGTAAGCCTTTTCTACATAGCACATTGCAAAGCTTTTTGACATAGGATGCTCCTAGCACCCTCACAGGAAAAGGAAAGGGAGAGACCAGAGGAAGGAAAAAAAAGGACATTTTTATTAGAAAGATTTAATGAATTTGAAACAACAGTTTCAGAATTAGTAAAAAACATCATGCCTCAATACTTTTGTTTACTCTTTTTTTTTTTTAATATTAATGTGAAGCATCTGACAAGGTCACTGTTGGATATATAACTGATATAATGTTGAAATGGTTATGTTGTATATCACTGATTAGAAATCAGTAAACAATTACTGCTACAGATCACAAACAAATAAAAATAAGAGCTTGTTTGATGCTGGGTCAAATGTTTCTGAGTACAAATACATTGGTTAGATGCATTTTAATGACGGACATGCAGGTGTTAGCCAAAAGAAAGTGGACAAATATTACACAGTAGGTTAATTTGATTATTTGGTACCCTATTTGTAATTTCGTCACCTCTTTTGTATTCTATACCTCCATTTTTTCTTGCCCTAAATGAGATTGCAGGCACACTGGGATGTCTTCATACATCACCTAGCACAATAATTGATCCTGATTGCCAAAATATAAACAAGCATAGTGAATTACTTTAGTTCTATTTGGAGAAGTGAAGCATATCTGAATAACAATATTGACTTTGTCTCATGTTATTGTATGTTAGAAGCAAACCTGAACTTTATCTATTACTAATACTATGATCAGATAAGGAATTTTCCCAGGTCCCTTAGCCATATCTGCAGATCCCATTGAGAGGGTAAGAAGAAAAATACCTCTAAACTATTTCTCACTGTTTAATAAAACTGTGAGCCAAATCTACTCATGAAGGTTTCCAGGGGATACAAGCCTGCCAAATATTTTTGCTTAAGTAAATTGTTCTGAAATGGTGGGTCTGTAAATAATCAAAGTGATGCTATACTCCTGTCAGTCACCCTCAGTGAAACAAATGGGGTATTTTAATTACTACACATAACGTTTTTTAACAACAAATCTCATCCCTGCCTACTCTGAATTCTTTTCAGACCAGTTCAAATGAAAAAAGATATTTCCTACAGTACTTTATTTTAAAGAAATAAGGGATATCAATCCAATAAACCCTTTATGCTGCATTCCAGATGTGTAGCATTCAAGGCACAATGATATTGTGTAATGCAATTAAGGGAATTTGATCAAGAGACCAGACAAACAAAACATTCAGTGGTAATGACTTGACAATGTCGTCTTCCCTCCAAGTCATGCGAAATCCCCTTCCTTTAAAGGAACCAGCTAAACAAGTTGGTACCCTAGGATAGCTGTCCCAGAAATGCAGTGTTGAGAAGTTCAAAACCCTTCTTGATCAAGAAAAGAAAACACTTCTAGAATTTTGGGTGGGTTTGGGGGGTGTTTACTCCAGAATTAAAAAAAAACGAACAAACAACAAAAACAACACAAAAACCAAAACGAGAAAAAAGCCATCTTTGGCCATGAAACAGCCTTTTAGTATTTTGAAGAAATCTAAGAGGCATCACTTAGTGTTTACATGCAAGAAGTTGTTTCAATGTTCATCCTGTTACTATAAGAAAAGAGCCTGAATCTAATCTATGAAAATGCTTTGTATTGTTTAGTGTTCAGTGTTTAAATTTTTAATTTCTTAGTCTGTGAAACTCTCCCTAGAGTAGGACAGATGATGGTAGCATACAGACCAGAGTTTCTTGAGGTTCTTCTATATTTTGGTCATAAGTAAACTGACAAACGAAATTCAATCTTCACACAAAAACATATTACTACCTAATGGTTATAAAAATGATGAGTATGTCATTGGGGCCAAATTCCATTCAAATTGCTCAGACCATTAACTTTTTGAAGTCATTTGAGCTAATAGTGTAGGTAAGGTGGCTGGGATTTGGTGACTTTATTACCTCAACGATGTCGTCAATTATTACTTTGAAGAAGAGAGAGAACATAGCTTTTTTAAACTCCCCTGGGCAGAGATAGAAGGCATTATTTATTGTAGAGGACACTAATGGCTTTTCATGGGACAATTAATCTTTTTTATGGAAGGACAAGACTAAAGTCAAACTAATGAGAAGACCTAAACATAATGTAATTCTTTATGGCCATTCAAAATGGTTGTTAAGAGTTGAAGAGACACTCTGAAATCAACAAAGTAAAATACGGTGAAAAAATTTGAAGTGTTTGTGAAGAAAAAGCATGATAGATCACAAGTTATTTCTTATGGAAGAAATTGACCTATTAAAATGGATGACAAATTAAAAATAATGTAAGATTATGAGGCTGCAAAAAGAACTGAACAAGTCTCATTCTAGAATGAAGTCTGTGTCTTTTGTCCAGGAAATAACTAGTAAGGTATTTTTTTCAGGAAATGTAAGGTTTCATCTGGATGACTGTGCCCAGCTGCATGCTACAATTCTGGGAAGATATAGATCAACAGGAATTAATTGAGAGGAGAGAAAAAAGCATGAAAAGAGGGTTTGAAATAATGAACTGCTAGAAAAGGTTGAAAGAGTTGAGTTTGTTTAATCTAGGAAACAGAAGACTGAGGGAGGGCAACATAAAAGTCTTCCAGTAGACAAAAAGAACAGTGATCAATTTGTTCTCCTTGGTCACAAGAATTGGACAATTAGAAATAGATATTCAATTCTAGCAAAGGAGATTTAGGATGAAGCACTGTGGAATCTTTTATTGGAGGTTAGCAAGATCAGCTCATGCGAGCACCTACTGAGAATGGTATATGTATCTGTGAGTTTGTCCTAGTCACGGGGTGGAGACAGATAATTTTTAATATATCCTCTTTTTAACATTAATTTACAATATGACCATGTAATAAAAAGGACTACTGATACTGTCTCATAGCAAAAACTTGCTGAAAAGCATGAAATTGAAATTTTAAAAGCTTAAAGCAGTCCACATTTCTGTGTTTACCTCTCTCTGAAATGCAAGGAAGTGTTTTGGTTCTTTAATTTCTATCTTGTTTAAAAGTTTAAGTGCAAAAATTTAACTGCTTGCCTACTTTTGGCATTATATTAATGAAAATGAATTTTTGCTTTCAACTGGTATTTCCAATAGGTATGCTCTTTCTACGTTCATCTTTTTCACAATTTCTTCATCTGTATTTTTGAATATGATTCTGATTTTCAACTTTATTTAGAACAATGAAAGTCACATGATATGATAAATTCATCTGAGTCATTTTAAAAGCTTAATTTTCATAGCTATATAAAAAGGGCAAGCTTAGAAATCTGTTTTCTTAGAAAGATATGTAACTTTCTCAAACACAGAAGACATCCAGAAGTTCTCAAACAGTTTGATTGAGTATATAATCTTCCAAAGTCTCCAACTCCATATAAAATGAAGTCATTAGTCATCTCACTTCAAATGTTGCTGACCTCACACTTGTTGAGTTAACTTACTGTTAATATTTTCTAAATATTTATCATCATCCATAATTCTTATAGGCTGTTATGTCCCAAACATCCTAAATGTCTGTCCAGCTGTGTGATGCTGATGACATATTCTATGTTAATCTTCTTGTCTTTTTAGAATTTTCTGCTTTATTTTGCTTTGAAACTTTTTATTGTTTATTACTTCTGAATGGAAGTTTAAAGGAGATTTAATGTTCAGCTGGAAATGGATGTTTACTGTCTATATAGGAAGACTTAGAGTACTAGGAAAGGCAAGCTGGTCTATCACTTCTGAAAAAAGAATCAGTCTTTGTGTATGAAATATCTAAATTTCAGTGTTAGAATATTTTCTTTTATGAAATAATTTTAAAAAGACATAATTTTAAGTGTTTTTTAGATCACAGTGAGGATTTTGTTATATTTTTTACAATTTCTGTTTCTTGATAGTAATTATGCACATGTAACTTAGTGGGATTAAGTTTTACTTATGTTAAATTCTGAATGTATAGGGATTTGTGTTCGGGGATGTTTGAAAATTAATAATGAAAGATAATATTTTTTTTGGCCCCCAGGTAAGTTTGTTATATTGTGATAAAACTGATTCTTCATAGATTGAAATAATCAGTCTGTTTATTATTGTGTAGCTGATAGTTGGGTTTAGTAAATTCTTGCATTTGAGAAAGGCTAATGCATATCTGCTGTAGGAAAGATGAATTACTGTCAGAGGAATTATAATGCATTGTCAGAGGAAACTGAGCTTTGCAGCTGAAAGTTCCTCCTGTGACCGGGTTGGGAATGTGGAAGAAAACAAGGTCTCATAAATCACTGTGCTCAGGTGGTGAGCATGGAAGCAGTTCAGAGACTTGTCTTTGCAAAACTGAATGGTCTCTCTTCTCAGCAGAGTCTCTCCACTGACTCTGTGTCAGTGTTGCAGTGAGTTTTGGTGGCTTTAATTTTTCAAAACTAGCAGCAGACTAAGACCCTTTTAAAGCAGAGGTTGAAGATTCATATGCAATTCAACAATACACTTGTACTCTGCTTGTATAATTCAACTGCAAAATGCAAGGGACTGTATGTAAAAGCTGCAGTGTATTTGGACAAAGGAGCAAGGCTGTGTAATGAGCTCCCAAAGGAAAACCAGACTGATTCATGCAGCAAGGCCTAGTGAAAGAATATTTGCATTAGGAAAATGTTTTCATAGCTATCAGTGACCAGGAAGAGGGGAAAAAATACTAGATGTATGAGGCTAAATCTCAGCTCCTGGAACTGTGTTCCACCGTGTATAACATCACATTTAATACCAGTGACGTTCTGCCTCCATAATATCAAAAACCTCTTTCTGTCTCTACATATCCCTGTAGTTCTGCACAATAGAAGGCAGAGTAACATGAAGTTCTGTGTCAAGCATGAAAAACCAAGATCTATTTTCATTTGTGACAATGAAAGCTCAACTGTGGAGATAATAGTATAAATAGAACAATATTGATATTAGCACAGGCAATCTGCAATTAGCTCGCAGTGACCCCTGGATAGACCAGCACTGGAAAAAGAAATAATATGTTCTTTAGTTAATTCTTCTGCTCCATTTCCAGTATGAATTCAAAATTCTGTTACGGATTTGAGATAGGGAGGAGTTTAAACTGTTACAGAAAACGATTTAGACAAACTTCCAAATTTTTGTATGTTGTTGGAAGCTTGTTTGGCCTGCTCCATTTTGAGAAATCACACTGGTAATCTTGCAACTACAGTTAATCTCCTGGGACTTTTGATTAAGCCAGAAACAGCCTGTCTTTGTTTCTCTGGCTTTTCAGCTTCTAATCCAACTTAGATTCAACTAGAATCAGAGACAGGAGATAGTCTGAAAAGCAGCATGAGTCTTTTTTGGTTCAGCTGGGTGAGGATGCTAGAGTTAGATCTGTTCTTACTTTATCTTCAGTCATCTGCTCATCTGTTTTGACCTTTGTGAGAAACAAAAAGGAATTTCTCTTGTGGTAAGCTTATGGCCACTGAAGTGAGTAAAACAAAGATCTTCACAAAGCAACGGACTGTTGCTTTCAGACAGGTCCCTATAAGGATCCCTTTCTCTCTCACTTTTGACAGTGCTTGCATTGTCTGTCATATCAATACAGGCTGTTTGAATCGATCTGAACTGTTGCCAAGGAAAGCTGTTGCAAAATAATGTGAAGTCTCCATGTGGACAAGCCTAAACAAGCTCCTTCCAAAGTGAACTAAGCTCAGCTGCACAAAGGAGTCCTTGTGAGGAATAAGATTTTCCGTGTTCTTTAATTCCCAGATATTTCCCTGCGGTCTGCCTGGATGGCTTGGCCTTGCTGCTTTCACTTCCACAGGGCTGAATCATCCCTGGATAAATCTGGCTGTCCCTCATAGCTGCCCTGTACTATCTTTGCAGATTTATGAAAAGATATGCTTCTTTTCCATCCAAATACACAAGCATTAATGACTTCTGTCCACAATTATTAGGCTGCCCTGAGGACTTTAAGGTGGATTGCTAAAATAACTCCTTGAGATATCCTTCAAATGTACATATACACTGAGCAAGTGGTTAATTAGGATCTTCTTCCAATGGCTGTCATATGCCCATAGAGCTCCAGACTGTCATGGTGTAAAACTGGAGTGTTCTCAGTTGTTCTCTCACTTGTTCTCAGATTTTCCAATCATTCACTGAAAGACTACAAATTTTATGTGACAACTGACAAACTTGTTTGCATTTCTGGATTCTTCAAGTGAGAAAGAAAAATAATTTTTAGCAACTACATCTTTGGGGCCAACTGGCTGGAAAGCAGCTTGACAAAAAAGGACCTGAGTTGCCTGGTGGACACCAAGTTGAATATAAGCCAGCTATGTGCCATTAAAGCAAAGGCTAAAGGTATCCTGGACTGCATAAGAAGTGTTGCCGGTAGGTTGAGGGATATGATCCTTCCCTTCAGCGCTGTTGAGGCCACATCTGGAGCAGTGTGTCCAATTCTAGGCTCCCCTGTAAAGGAGAGACACGGAGCCACTGGAGAGAGCCTGAAGCATCTATGAGGAAAGGCAGAGAGGGCCAGGACTGTTCGGCCTGGAGAAGAGAAGGCTCAGGGGAGATCCCATCAATGTGTGGAAGTACCTGAAGGGAGCATGCAAAGAGGATGGAGCCAAGCTCTTTTGAGTGGTGCTCAGTGAAAGGTCACAAGACAATGGCACAAACTAAAGCACAGGAGGTTCCCTCTGAACCTCAGGAACCACTTCTTTACTGTGAGGATGGCTGAGCACTGGCACAGGTTGCCCATAGAGAGATGTTCAGAAGCCATGTGGACGCAGTCCTGGGCAACTGTATCTACGTGTTGCTGTTTGAGCAGGAGTGTTGGACCAGACGCTCTCCAGAGGTCCCTTCCAACCTCACCCATTCTGTGATTCTGTTATATCTATCAGAAGTGTCACTTGGAATGAAGTTGTGTATGATTATACAGGTCATGACATGAAACTTAAACTTGATTTAGAGAAGTTTAAGTTACTGTTTTGAGTATCTTGAGTATTTCCACTGTAGGGGTTTTTGGTATATAGGACTAGATACCTTGTAAAATTTTATTTGAACCAATAGCGTAATAAGAACCTTCTCTTCACAGTTTGTTACAATTCTGTCTGAAGAATATAAGGTAGGTACCTAAAGAGAGAATAAAATGAAATTTATATTAGTTGGCTCAACTTCTAATGATTGACATGATTTGGGCTCAGCTTAGTTTTAGAAGGTTCAGGTTTGATCTGGAACTCACTCTATTGCTTGTCCATACTTCACAGCATATGCAAACAATAACATACCATATGGTAGAACTTTATTTTATAACTATTGTTGACCTTTCTTTCAACTCCCAGTGTTTGCTGCAGGACAATCCCACCGCTCTTCACCAAGATAACAAGTACTGTAAGTTGGACCTGCATAGTGCACTATGGTTGTTTCACCTTAGCATGCATAAACTATTTACAGTGTGTTTATATAGAGATTATGGAAGCTCTGTGATACAGACCATTCACACATTATGAGCAGATTCCGATGCATTCGTTCCCCGCAACTCCTCAGCAGAAACAATCCCACTGAAATCGGTGGGATTCCTCTTGGAGTGGTTAAGCATGATACAACATGAAGAAAAGCACTGGGAGCTGGCCCTGTGTTTTCTACACTGCAGCTAAACGTTATCTTTACATATTCTTTTGTTCATTTTTTGGAATTGATAAGTGATCTCAGTACAACCACAACTGCAGTATATTACACAAGTACTACAAGTAGAGCAGTGGTCATTTTCTTCCTGACACTGCCCTTCTACTACCCCCAGCAGAGAGGGAGTGGCTCCTATTTATTTCACTGGAAAATTTTCCATCACTTTACAGAAACAGATAATACCTTGAGGGATCAAAATCTTAATTACATTCACAGTACATATGCTGTACTTTGATGAAAGGTTTAACAATAAAAAAATTAATCAATCACATAATTTCAATTCCTCTCTATATCAGTGTCTTAGAAAATTATTTTCCTTCCTTTCAAATTGAATTCTGAACAGATCAGTTAGAGCCTTAACTACATCAGAACTATTTGATGTGTCTTTCCTTCTGAGTGTTTATTTCATTGTTTATTTCAATTTGTCAAAAATTGATGCCTGTTGATACCTATGACTACAGTAATGTCTATGATGTGCTCTCAATCTTCAGGGGGGTTTGAGGAGATATGTAACCTGGAGGGCTTCCCACTTTAAAGCATGCTCATTTATCATTCTGCTGTTTCATACAGACAGAGATTTTGCACATTATCCAATTTAAACATCCATTTAGAACCAATCTAATTTTTACGTCTTGCTAACCTCAGTACAGATATCGTGGTTAACTCCAGCAAGATGGCTGAAACTTAGGAAGGGTATTCAACAGGAAAGAGCCAAAAACTTAACTAGATACCATTGCAGAAATGACCATAGCAAATTTCAAACACAAAACAAACATACCGCTTTTTGTTGTCATTTCACAAAGTTTTATTGTAATGTCTTAAGGATGTCAATATTGCCTTTTAATGGAGTTTGGGGAATTCAAACAAAATGAAAGGCTAAGAGCTATTTTGTGTTTTTAATTTGCCAATAGGAATAACAATTTGGCAAACAAATGTACTATAAAATGAAAAATAGTCATATTAGGACAAATACCACATTGTAGTGTCAGACCAATGTTGTTTTACTGTCAAATTTAGGTATATGCTGTACTTCAATAGCAAACTAACATTTTGTCTTTTGCTGTAAGTTGAAAAGGCAACCAAACTTTGATGGGAAAGTAACACATAGTTCTCATTGAGGAAAAGCACAATATTGCCACTGTGATGCCGAAATTGTTGTGGGAATAGAGCTAACATGACTATTAAATCTGTTGCATCTTTCAAACATATAAACCTGTCTTGAAAGGATGTGCTTTATTCTGAAATAACTTTATGGCAACTACTATGGAGACACTGACTATAAAAGTGTCTTTTGTGTCAGTTTGGGACTTTTTATTTCTGTTTTGGGGTGGGTTTTTTTGGTGTTTGGGTGGGGAGGTTGTACCTTAGTGGTTAATTTCTTCCCGTTTTACATATTGAATCACATCAGCAGGAAAGTCATGTGCAAAAAGACTAAAGACACTTTTCGGAGTCTTTTAGGAATCTTGGCATCCTGACCTCAGCAGGTCTAGACAAAACAATTCTAACTTTCATTCAATATCTGCAATTCTCCATGTATCCAAAAGCCAGACTTCATAGAACTTTCTGTAATTATTTTTTAATGAAAAAGCATTTGTGAGGTTTTTTTTTAAACTAATCTTTTTTTCCATTGAATTCTACATTTAAAAACAGAACCCCCCAAATTACTGAAAAATTGCTTCAGACTTACTTTATTTCCGCAGTGTTTAATCTGTTTTCAGTTTCTGAAGTTATCTTGACAGAAACCTGAAACTTTCAGAAGGTTTCCCTTTCATTGAGACAAGCTTGCAATAATTTATATCCATGCTCAAACACACACACTGTAAGGCATTGCATTTATTAATCACACTGATTTTGAAGGCACTAATCCTAGCACACCAAGCTCAGAACAAGTGCAGGTCTCTGCAGGATTGTGCCCACAGTGATCTTCTGTACTGATTTTCTATTCATTATGTGTCAGCACTATTATACCTTCCTTCTGACAAATGCACTACCCTTGCTAACTCAGCTTAACACTGAATAAATTGAGCCTGCTAGCAGAGATATCTAAAAGAAGATTATATTATTTATGAGAAATTTATCACAGTGTTGATTATGGAGACAATGTAAACTGTTATACGCCACCCCTGCTTGCACAAGTGTTTCTAGTTTAAGGCAAAGAAATAAAAAATAGAAATAGATATGTCCATATAACTAGTGATTGTGACATAAACATGAATTCAAAACATTAGTGGAGCAGCTCTGAATTCCTCTTGCTCATTTCTGAAAAGTCCATGGAAGAGGCCAGTAGATGATCACCTCATCTCTCAGTTTGAGACACATACAATGTTTAAATATCAAACAATAGTCTGTGCTGTGAAGATGTATGTTATACTTGTACTTTAGTGTTGAGAAAGATGACAGAAACTGAATACTGAAAATGAAGCAAGTTAGACCTTTATGAGGATTTTATGTTCCTAATTTCAAGTAGTCAGATGTAAAACTCTTTTTAATTGGTGCCTTATTTACCTCTTCTATGAGTATGTATAGAAACAGATGGCTTTAAATTTGAAAAGTGAACAAAAGTTTTTTTAAAAACATGAAAAATACCCATAAGTATGACATAACTGGTAGGACTATGTTTATTAGTCTCTAAGGACAGTAAAACAATAAAACATATAAAAATACATATAATTGTAGATATTTTTTAATTTTGTGTTGTTAACACAATATACTAAGAAAAATAACTTGGCAAATTTTTATATTTGGCAGAACTTGTGCTTTCTAATGGTCATGAGTTTTAACACACTGAAGTTTCGGTTTGTTTTTCTTTTTAATAAGCATTCATAAACAAGGAAATAAATGACACGTACATACACATAGCAAGACTCAAGCAGCTTTACCTTAAGGGGATACTAGAGTTTCCACAATTGTATGAGTTGTGTATGTTAATGACATTTTTTAGACAGGGTTATACATTAAGTAACAGTGAACTCTAATTTTTTAGAGTTGAGTGGAATTTAATCACCCAACCTCTGGATTTTTGGGGAGCTGAGCAATTAAATCATATGAACCTCAGAAAATTTGGGGTTAAAGGGTCTGGCAAATATAAAAATAAGGAAATTCATAATGATAGGTGAGCCCAAAAGACTTGGAATTTCGGTAAGCTTTGGACAAGTGTCCAGAAGTTCAGATGTTTATCTGATCCTCTGGAGGCTACACAGTTGGGCTGAAAATCTTGTATAAGGATGGTTGCTTTTATGATTTCTAGCACTTCTGTTTCTGGTCGCAAGTGAATATAACCCCTACATAGTCTTTGTTTCATGGTATATTCCTCCTATTTGTTTCTGGGAAAGCTATTTGAAGGGAATGTATTTTACACTAATAGTCATATTTTCCAACTAAATCAGTAATTTCTTATGTAAAACTGAAGAAAATGTACTTTAATATGTAATTTGAAGTCATTAATTAAGCCGAAGAAAATGAGAAATAATATAAAATTAGGTCATTGTGTTCTGACTTGCCAAAGAATCATAGAATCATTAAGGTTGGGAAAGACCTCTAAGATCATCAAGTCCAGCCGTCAACCCAACACCACCATGCTTCTTAAGCCATGTCCTGAAGTGCCATGTCTACAGCTTTTCTGAATACCTCCAGGGATGGTGACTCAACCACCTCTCAGGGCAGCCTGTTCCAGTGCTTGACCACTATTTCTGCAAAGAAATTTTTCCTAATATCCATTCTAAACCCTACCTGAGACAAGTTGAGGTCACCTCCTCTGATCCTATCGCTTGCTACTTGGAAGGAGAGATCAACACCCACCTCGCTACAGCCTCCTTTCAGGTAGTTGTAGAGGACAAGGTCTCCCCTCAGCCTCCTTTACTCCAGGCTAAACAACCTCCCTTCCCTCAGATGCTCCTCGTAAGATTTGTTCTCCAGACCCTTCACCAGCTTCATCGCCCTTCTCTGGACACGCTCCAGCAACTCAATGCCCTTCTTGTACTGAGGGGCCCAAAACTGCACACAGTACTCAAGGTGCGGCCTCACCAGTGCCGAGTACAGGGGCACGATCACCTCCCTGCTCCTGCTGGCCACACTATTCCTGATACAAGCCCGATGCCATTGGCCTTCTTGGCCACCTGGGCACACTACTGGCTCATATTCAGCTGGCTGCCAACCAACACCTCTAGGTCCTTTTCTGCTGGGCAGCTTTCTAGCCACTCTTCCCCAAGCCTGTAGCGTTGCATGCAGTTGTTGCTACCAAAGTGCAGGACCCAGCACTTGGCCTCATTAAACCTCATACAGTTGACCTCAGCCCATCAATCCAGCCTGTCCAGGTCCCTCACCAGAGCCTTCCTACCCTTGTGCAGATCAACATTCTCGCACAATTTGGTGTCATCTGCAAACTTACTGAGGGCGCACTCAATCCCCTCGTCCAGATCATCAATGAAGATATTGAACAGGACCGGCCCCAACACTGAGCCCTGGGAAACACCACTTGTGACCGGCCACCAACTGGATTTAGCTCAGTTCACCACAACTCTCTGGGCTTGGCCATCCAGCCAGTTTTTTACCCAGTGAAGGGTACACCTGTCCAAGCCATGAGCCACCAGCTTCTTTAGGAGGATGCTGTGGGAGACAGTGTCAAAGGCTTTACTGATGTCTAGGTAGACAACATCCACAGACCACAGCCTTCCCCTCATCCACTAGGCAGGCCACCTGGTCATTGAAGGAGACCAGGTTGATCAGGCAGGACCTGCCTTTCATGAAGCCATGCTGGCTGAGCCTGATCCCCTGGTTTTCCTGCACATACTTGGTGAGCTCACTCAAGATGAACAGCTCTATAACTTTCCCTGGTACCAAGGTCAGGCTGACATGACTGTAGTTCCATGGATCCTCCTTCCAGCCCTTCTTGTAGATGGGCTTCACATCAGCAATCCTCCAGTTGTCTGGGACCTCCTCTGTTAACCAGGACTGCTGATAAATAATGGCAAGTGGCTTGGCAGTCTTCAAAGTATCATGCTGAAAGGGAACTTTTGTTGAGCTCTTCAAGGACTACCTTGGGATTGATCATGTAAAATGTTTCACCTGAACACAGTGGGCAGAAGTTTCCTAGTGAAAATTGCTCATGTCACAAAACTGGCATTACTGGTATGATGAAGAATGAAGTATCATTCAAGGAGAAAATGTTTCTGTGACCTTAAGTGTTGTGTTGAGAGGGAATATATTTTATATCCACAAATCTAATGTGCTATTTAAACTAAAGGACAATGCTGGAACAAGTGAAAATTAGTATAGGGAAAAAGGTGGGAAATAAGAAAAAATGTTATTAAACATCAGGGCAATGAGGTCTTGTAACAACTCTCCCACAGGAACAGTGGAGGCAAGAAAAATAACTGCTTTCAGGACAGAGCTAGAATAAGTATTTTAGGGAATTATAAATTGTGATTGCCTGTGATTACAGACAACAAGAATCAATGGCCCAGAAAATGGAGTTTCTTCCAATTTTTAAAAAATATTCCCATGAATTCATGAAACATATGCATAGGTTTTAAAATTTGAAAACTGTTGCTGGAGTTCAGCTGTAGTAGACAGATGGAAGTGGACAATCAAACAAATAATTTAAACATAATGACTTTTTCTCCATGATGTTTGGCATAACAAGGAAATAAAATGTTGCTGTAATATAAGTAATTGTATTGAAAATTCATGAATAATTAAGTAAAATACAAATATAATCTGCCTCAGCTTAGATGTCCTCTGCTTTTCTTATTTGATGATTGTTAAAATTTTTCAAATGTCCTGTGGGATTTGATTTTCCTCAGAGGTCCAGAAATGAAGAACACAACAGACAATCTAGGAGACCATTCAAATTCAATTTTCAAAACATGAATTAATCTCCAGAAATCACACTGAACCTGACATGAAGCCTGTGTGTTAGGCCTACATGTTAATCAGGTCTATATATTTCTGTGTCATGGGTCAAAAGAATGTTGTAATTTTTTTTCTTTTTCTTTTTTTGTTCTACTATTTTTTTCCCCAGGTAGCTATTTTTTACAGCATTTACATCTCAGCATAGGATCTTAGGATTGGCATGACAGTCAGTTCAAAACATTGTCAAACAGTTTCAGGCAGCATAACTATCCTTCTGTGAATACATATATATCCATCTGTTACTTAAAGATAAATTTTCTTTCTTTGCTATATGAATAAGCTATAAGTAAAGACATAATAATCAAACATGGTTTTATTTATAGAATTGTTGCCTCATTGAAAATAAAACATAAGTAAGCAAAGGTTTCAAAAAGGTCTAAAATTCTGTCTACTCCTATCCTCTAAAGAGAAGACACACTGAAGAAAATAGATCTAAAATTTTCAGGTTGTAGTGCTTTGAATCAGCCACATCCACAAAGAAAACATTGATTCATGACAAGTGGAAAACTCTCTTTTTCCTGCATGTCTTGCTTGTTCTTATCCTTTGGGATAAAAATGCACTATCAGCTTCAGAGCACTCTCTGACTTTGATGTACTGGGGCTCCTTAAAAGGCAACAATCATACATACTGGCTGCTGATGTTACAACCTTGTGATATAAAATAGTACTTTAATTCTAATGGCAGATCCAGCCAATTATACCTATCTTTATTTGTTTACACTGTGCTTCTTAGGAATTCATCACCCTTTAGGGTCTCTGGGTGCCTACAGTAGAAACAGAATGTCTTTCGGATGAAACTATAGCATAACTGTATAGATGTCCAGTTCTTGAAAATGCCACTTCTTTAAAAACTGCATGGTAGGAGCCCGATCTCTTTCTCTCATTTCTTTTGTACTTTGTTTATTGCTTCTACAAAGTATTCAGTGGTCCCAAATCTCAAGGTCCATTAGATTTTGACCTTAAGTGCCTGTGTCACCGTAGAGACATTTTTGGCCAGGAGAATGTCAGCTTCTTTTAAAGCTGGTCAACTAAATCCTGAGGTAAGGCACATTAATATAGTAAAACACAGTTGGTTTATACTTGCCCCAATGTGTTTCATGCAATTATTTTTCAGTGAGCTGGACCAGTATGCAGGATGGAAAATACGATGGAAAGAGAAGTGTTATTTAAGTAGAAATTTGACACCACAAAAGACAAATTGGAATATTTTCCTGATTATTTGGAGAACAGATTTTTTTACATAGTTCAAGCATTTGATTTAATAGGTTTTATATTAAAGTATAAATAAGTATTATAGGACAGATATACTGACACATGTAACATTACCTAGATTTTGACTGCATCCCGCCCCATAATAAGAAGCATATATAGACAAAGCTGTCTTTGAAATAGTGTTCAAAACCCTGAAATATTTTATTTTGATGAGCATTTTAGGGTGATATTTATTCAACATTTTAAAGTGATTCATTTACACAACTGTTCAAGAACAGACGAATATTTGAAAACAGTAGTAACTTTTTCTAGAGGTAAAATAATGCATGACTTCTAATGCATAATTTTAAATGAATCATAAATATAAAACTTTCAAAATTAAGGTAGGTGTACAATTTATAGTCACTAAGAGCAACAACTGGCAATCTTAACTAAAAATATCAGTTATAAGATAGATATATCTGGACAAAAATACTGTTCAGAGAAATCTTTCAGCTTCATAATTTCTTTTTTGTTATGACGCTTTAGTATTGCTTTTATTGTAATTATTGTTATTCACTCTATCAGTTTTTAACACCTGTAGAAGAAACACCATTATTTTTCATCTGAGTTAACAATGGGTGAACCAGCTTGTAGATTTGAATATTTGCTTAAAGTTAGAATTGCCTTCATTTTTCAGCAACAACTAAAACAATCTTCAAAAAAATGTACATGGATCTACCTTTTTCTCCCTATATATATATCTATCTATATTAATCTATAGAAGACAATATTGTGAGGTTATCTGAAAACTGAGCAAGTATTAGAACACTCAAAAGAAAAACCGTCTTGCTCTCATCAGTTTTAAGCACATTTCTGGGTCACCAGCATCCGGATGAGCCTTACAAACCTTTTGCCTGCATGAACCTCTGGGACACTTTTTCCATTTGACTTGTGAATAATCTGTACAAGAGACTATGCAATATAGGTTTTGGTAGTTGACAGAACCCAAGCAAATAGAGTCCATTTCTGAGGCTGTCAGAAATCTGCCTTATCCATATGGGCTTTACATTCGGGAAGACGAGAAAATAGGATCTCTTGGCAATCTTTTGTTGCATTTGTGCCAGACATGACATTTACATTAAGTTGATGTTTATATGTTTTTGTACAGGAAGATTCATTCTTTTGCGTTAAACCACTCTCACTCAGAAACCAATCTGGAAAGGTTTAAACACATGACTAAGTTTATCCTTTTTTGCATAATCACACTGAATCAATGGGAGAACTTTCTGGCTGCCAAATTACATCTTGACCTAAGTCTTTACAAATTTGTGGCCTTAAGTATTTTATACAGCTTCATGGGTTCTATGTATGAAAATATTCCAATTTTACAAGAAAAAAACAAGCAACAAAAGCAAAATTCCACTCAGAAATACCAGAAAAAAAGTAGTTTTTTGTATGCTAAACTTCTTATGTACCTGCAATTTGCATATAATTAGTCTCAGAATGATCAAATACAATGTCTTACTCAGGCTTTTCCCTTATAAACTGTAATTATGTCCTCAGATACAAGAATTTTATTCACTTTTACACCAGTAAATATTACATGATTTTATGGTAATTGTAAGTACACTCAGCTGACCAATGCTACTGAAAATTTGCTCATGATTTTCTTAGAATCCACCACTTGATCAAAGAAGAAGTAATTTAAAGAAATATTGAAGTGACTCTTTTTCTGATGTCTTTAATATTTTGGCACATTAAAAGCAGAACAGAAAGATGTAAAATTTGCATAACATATGCCTAGTCGGTGGAATCAAACTTTATCTCTGTTCACCTCTCTAGTGTTTATTGCGGTAACATCTTCCTCCGCCAGATGTAGGCATTACAAAACTATTCTATTCTCAGAATAATGGCAATACAATGAAATTTTAGCTTCTTAAGTATACTGGAGGGAACAAGAGAAATTCCAGTGCACCAATTTCTCTGTTGCTTTATTTGATTAATCTCAAGTGAACAAAGTGTAATTATAATTGCAAAAAAGCAATAAGCTAAAACCCTGGAAACTGTATCATTTCATGTTTTACATCCCTCTCTATTATGCTACTAGAAATGCTTACAATGAGGCATGTTAGGTGGAGATTCACATAGTTATTTCAACTCCTTTCACACTGGAAAGCCAGCATTTTTAATTGGCTTGCACAATGTCTTATTTAGTTCTGATCTTCTCCATTACCAGATTTCTTATATTTTTTCAGTTCCTTCATGGCAAAATAAATGCAAAATACAAATCAGGCTTCATCAACAGAATGGATTAGAAGACAAGAGTTCTCTGTCCCCCCAGATGTTTATACTCTTAATTTTGTCTACATTCAATATCTGAATTTTAAAAAAAAACCACAAACCTCTTTTAATGGTTTGTGAAAAGAATTAGTCAGAATATGTGTTTTTAAACCACATGTACAATTTTTATTTCTCTAATGATGATTTGAAAAACAGTGTACTCTAGACTTCAGAAAACTTTCTATCAAATGCTGTCAAAAGTGATGAAGTTTAAGAAAACATTTCAGTTTTGACAAAACAACATATTTTAAGGAAAACACATTTCGTTATGTTCACCCACCAGCTTTACGAGAGAAAAACACTGTTTTAAAAATAATTGCTTGAACTATCATATCGTTCCAAACTTTTTTTTTTCAGTTTTATGTGCATTGCCTTTCTATTTGCAGTTAGAATCAGATGTAGAAATAAATAGCTTGTGTTACAAAGAAGGCCCTTGTTGCCGTATATCAGTCTTGGAGCAGGAAGTACTAGAAATATTGTGAGATAGACAATTCTCAAGATTGCCAGCTCAATTTTGCAGGCCCGAGGGGATCTCATTGTTTAGATAAGCCATTTAAGGTTTGTCCAGAACCATTCTTGGGTCACTTAAGAGTTCAGGAAAAAACTTCTGTTACATGAGCAATTATTGTTGTACTCCTGCAATCTTATCTTCCACACAGAGATTTGGCTAAAGTGCTCAAAGATTTAAAAAAAAAATTCTAATGACAAAATTTGTATCATGGCTCTATGAGGTCTCTACATTATAGTTAAACTACCCATATAAAAAACCCCTGTGAGTCTACAGGGCATGAAGGGACTAAGATTTGCTGCTATATGACAGATAAATAAAATCAGTTGTTATGAAAGCCTGGCTGTTAATTTGCTTTCACATGTATCTCTGCAACACCTGATATATCCTCTTATTTATGCAGATACTTCTTTTCTATGTTACATGCTTTAGGGCAATGTGGCTGACCCTTTAAGGCAGAAAGTAGGTATTAGTGAAATACACTTTCTTTATCTTTTGAGGAACATGGAGGGGAGATTAGGAAATACCTCTGGAATGGCTTATGTTTTGATCAGGTGCATTTGCAGACACATCTCTTATCCCTCCCCAAAATTACAGAAGGATTTACAAGTCTTATTGTGAAAGTGGTGTCAAAGACATCTCTAAGTCAAGAAAGACATTCTTCAGAGCTTCAATCCGTCTGTTGAGAGCTTTCTTGGCAGGCAGCTCTCATCACAACAAGGTGTTCAAAGAGAGGGATTTGCTCTGGACTGGCAAGTTGTAGTGATGCTTCACAGGCGTCACATGAATTGTATTAAAGTGTCTTGGGATTTAAATGAAACTGCATTGATCTTCCTTGTAATTGGCAAATTTAGGGAATATGATATCAATCAATATAAATGTCCACAGAAGAGACTTTTGTGCACTGTAGTGAGTATAATAGGTTTTTCCTTGAACTCAAGCTTAATAAAGAACAGTTTATTTCAACCTACCTGCTTGCTTTGTCATTTTATTATGATGGTTTGGTTTCATTACGTCAGGGATTCATAGCTAGAATATATATATACACACATACATAACAGCTATATAGAACATATGTATATAACAGCTTTTTTTTTGCTGCTCTTCTACCGTTATGGAATGGACAAGTGCAAGAAACAGAAGAATTGGATTAGTCAGCGTATATGTTAGTCTGTGTGCTTTCTTGTAGTGTTGGATATTGGAGGGGAAGCATCCGTGAGATTTATAATGGGAATTCTCACAGTGCTCCAGCTGATTTCTCCAAAATGCAGGGCTCCTTCTGCCTCAGCACCTGATGCTTTTGGCAGAGGTGGAAAAAAGCCAGTTGTATCTGGGTGAAAATACCTCCCTTGTACTTTCAGCAGTTCATTTAGTCCTAAAACCTCACAGGCTTCTATCCTGCAAGAACTATTGAGATGCAAAATGTAAAGGATACTCAGAAGTCATGCAAGGCAGGGGCCAGTGTGAGTAATGTCATTACTGTCCAGACTCATCAAACTGCCGCCACAGGTTTGATGTTACTCCCTTGGGCAACATAACCTGTTTTTGCAACTAGGTCCCTGTACAAAACAGAGGGCACGCTTGCCACGAAGGGAACTGCTATCCTCAGCGCAGTGGTGAGGGTATCTGCACCGATGGCAAGGAAAAGGGATTGGCCTGCCAGCAGAAAATAGATCCAAATTTTGATGAGTGCCACAAAAAGGTGGCATTAATTGGAGGTGAACAGTGGTAACAGATGCTTTGAATTACTGCCACTACTCCCCAGACTTTTCAAGACATGTTCATAAAATTCAGGAGCACTGCATTTCACCACCTACAGCTATTGCATACGTTCAGAAATTTTTGCTTCAGCTTTTTACATAGCTCCCTGGGACACTCATTTTTTGTGAACTGTATATATGGTGAATTTTACCAACTTATCTCGTCCCACTGACTTCAGGGCTGTTTTTCACTTGACTAACAAACAGCAGGAATCATTTTGCAATAATCACAATGGTCTAAAAGTATGAGAAATAAAAAAATGGTACAGGGAGAGTGCTAGCTGGAAAAACAGGTGGACTTTCAGACCCATTTTGTCCCTTGATCTCTGAAGTTAGACATGGAACTGAAGTTCTGCATAGCTAGGGTAGAATTCATGGAAATTTTGAAAAATCTTAAAAACAATGTCATCCAGATGATTTCCAGAATTCTTCTGAGAGGGCAATATTTTTAAAAAAAATTTAGAAATCCTTTTGAGATTTTAATACCTAAAGCCAACTAAAATTGTTCATTGGCTACCTAATGATGAAGGACATCATTTTTAATAGAAATATTTAAAAAGTTAAATGTAATTATTTTCAATTGTCAGTGTAACAATTTATATCTTTTCTAATAACAATTTTTTTCTTTTATTAGAACTTCTCAGCTACACTTATGTGATTCTTTTGAATTTATTTAGGCTATATTTAGGCTAACTTTATATCAATGACAGACCAGAATTTATTCCTTGCAGATGAAAACCATGGAAGTAGTCAAATTACTCAAAAGTACATTTTTATATAATTTACATAATAGATTTCTTATCTTGTCCCTCTCAAAAAAGCCCTTTTCCCTCTGCTGGCATGTCATAACAAAGAGCATGCAGCAAAGCAGAAATGCTTTACAGTAAAATACCATGCCTGGTTCCAATGAACAAAAAAACAAACCACCGGACAGAGATGAGGCTGTGCCCCTTTATTTTAGCTTAATTGTTGATTGGAAGGTCTTGGGAAGGATAAGTTGGTCAGAAAATCTTGAGGAAAAGGTTGGGGTTTTTTTTTTCATTAAAAAAGCTGTGCTATTGAATCCAAAACACATAGAGGAATGTATCAGTTTAAAAAAGTTTCAACAGGGGTAGTTCTTCAGATCCAACTTTCTTCTGGAAAGATAAAAGTTTTAAAATGGTTGTTTACATACTAAGTCACTGTTTGCAAAAGTGCCTCAGAGATTTATTTTCATACAAGTGCAAAGTAAAAACATATTTCACAATCTAGAAGTTTATAATGAAAGGCTTAGATTTTCTCCATCTATAAAGGAAAGCTTACTGTATAGGTATCTACAAAGAGGATTGTCTCGGAATTTCTTATGTCTTTCTTGAAAATACTGGAATTCCATATATTTTGAGTAAATATTTTATTAACAATTTAGAAATAAATTGAAGACTTGCACCTATCTGTGGAGAATAATTGATTAGGTGAGTGACAGGTGACAGGAAGAGCAAGAGTCCGGTTCAAAACCCACAGCTGCTCTGCTGCTGAAGAACAGATAATTTTTCTCTACTGTTCCCCTAAAAAGTGCACAATCGTAGAATTATAGAATTAATAGGCTTGGAAAAGACCTCTAGGATCATCAAGTCCAACCGTCAACCCAATACACCATGCCTCCTAAGCCATGTCCTGAAAGGCCACGTCTACACATTTTTTGAATAGGTCCGGGAGCGGTGACTCCACCACCTCCCTGGGCAGCCTCTTCCAATGCCTGACCACTCTTTCAGTAAAGACATTTTTCCTAATATCCAATCTAAACCTCCCCAAATGCAGCTTAAGGCCATTTCTTCTCATCCTATCACTTGTTACTTAGCAGAAGAGACCAACACCCACCTCACTACAACCTCCTTTCAAGTAGTTGTAGAGAGCGATAAGGTCTCCCCTCAGCCTTCTCTTCTAAATATAAGCTAATATTAAAAAAAAAAAAGCCAATATAAGTTTTTTCATAATTAGAGTTATAAGATGTGCACTGTAATTATAGTGCTATGGTAATTCATTCTCGTCTGCAAAACATGGAAGGACATTTTTGTATAGCTTTTTGAATTTCTGTGCTGGTGAGCCAATTAGGTTTCTTTTTTTTTTTCTTTGTAAACTGCAGTAGCACAACTTTTAAGACTACTTGTACTCTTCTGCACTAACAGGTACATTCCAGTTAACAGCTTTTCACATGCTTGAGAAAATACTCAAACTTACGGTGCTTTGCTCTTCTGGCTACATTTTCAGTAAAATTCCTTGATTTATTCCACCACTGTTCCATCATTGTTCTGTGTTTCATCCCTACTGTTTTCCATAGCTCTCTGTCTTTAATCAGCATTCTTTTTTAATAGTGTAAATCTTAGTTTAGAGCTTTTACTTTTTTTTTTTTTTCTTTCCAAGCAGTTTGTTTACTTATGTAAGGGGAGAAGTAGAATCCTGTTTTCAGCTTTAAAAATGAAAAGAAACCTACAAGTCCAGTGGAGGTCTAAAGTCACATAAACTAGGTTATAAAGAACTTTCTCCCAGTTGGGGAATCCATTTTCTCTGTTCTTAGTTTTCACCACACCTGTAAGCTGACAGCTTGTGACTATTACCAGACACAGTATCAATCTATCAATCACTGTTTGCTTTTGTTAATTAAGAGCAGATGGCAAGTACTAAAAAAAAGAAATGTGGCTGTTGATGAAGTGAAAAGAAAAAAATCCCATCTTGAACAAGTTTCATACTTCATGTATACACAAAAGTATGGACTAGAGCTTGTTGAAAAATACTCAATTTACTAAAAATTAATGAAGTTGTTATCTGTCCACAGAATATTTGGCTCTGCCTAAACAATAGTAAAAAATATATCACTTTTGGCTGAAACTGGAAAGACTTCATTAGATCAACTGAAAAAAGAATTTTGCTTTAGGTTAAGCCTGAATTGGGCTCTGTAAGGTGAATCAGTCCAGGTTAACACTGAACAGAGTCCACCTGTGCCAGGTCAGGCTTCCTGGTCCGACAAGACCTACCAGGGTCTCCATTTGCTTTCCTGACTCTAGTATGCAAGTCAAGGAGTTGTGGTGCCTTTGGCTGATAATGTTTGATCTTTCCGGTATTAGAGAATTTTCTGCAACAGTTTTCAGATGACCTTGGATGTGATCACTAGAAAATATTCAAATTGCAGCTACCTTCACTGTAGTAAAAACCCTGGACAGGTAGAGGCAATTCCCTCAACTGCAGTGACGTTACTTCTACAAGCAAGGGTGCACGTCCTTGACTGCATTGGGAAATGATATGATTTATTTTCATATAAAAAGAACAGGATATACAGTTCTGCAGAAAAGAAAATCTCACCAGGAAGAGCAGTGGATCTGCAGCAAAATAAATTCCTCTCTGAGTTTGTAAACATACTGAGAGCTCAAGATCTAGCACCCTTCTAATAGCCAGACTAGGAGTCATGTTTGAGTCGGCCCTGCTCAAAGCAGCAGTCAACATCTACATCCAAAGCTATGCAAAATGTCTTTGCTCAAACTAGACTCTTAACCACATAGGTCAAACATTATCTTAACTTTCAGATCACGTCTGTCTTCTTTTCTGCTCTGCTTTGAGCTTGAAATGCCTTTGGAAGGCTTGCTTGCACAAGTGACTGGAAACTCTGGTTTTCAGCTAGAATCAGAATCGAGTTATCTGCATTTCAGAAAGTCTACTCTCAAGAGAGTTTTTCCACATTTTGAAGTTAAAAGTAATTTGGATTGTTTGTATGAAACATTGGTAATTAGCTAAAACCTTCAGCTGCTTCTGTTACTAGAATCCAAGCTCTAAAACATGGTAATTGCTATTATGCAAATGTAATTGCATGAATAACACCAGCTTAGCTTTTAATAGCTTTGTTTCAAGAAGATATTTTCAGATTTTGTGTACTGTACTCCTTGTTATCCTCATTTAAAAATAAAAAGTTTATAACAATAATTTATACTATAGGAAACCAGAAATTCATAAAGCATGAAAACATTTCTGGGAATATCATCATCATATTATACTATTTTTTTAAACCAGAACTGTGTTAATATAAGATGGAAAAGAAAAGATTATGAAGATTAAAGAACACAGGATAGAATTTCAACAACAAGAGGGAAGGTAGGAAGAACAACCCCTTTGCCTAATCTTATTTAGTCTGTCTTATTCCTAAGTGAAATTTGAAAAAGTATGTGGATGTCATTTAAACTGCCTTAAAGGGATGAGCAGTTCTATCTTAAATAGATGAACATGTTGAGCACAAGATGAGCTTAACATTACAGTAATATTTTACATATGACTGGTGAGCCTGGGACACCCTAGTATCTTCTTTTATCTTCTGCCTAATGCAGAAAGTATACATGACGATATACTGAAAAAAAAATACAGAACTCAAATTCTTCTTTGAGAGTAGTATCTCCTATTCAAAACCTCAGCCACCTAGAAAAATTCAGGTCTTTAGTCTACATAAATTGTTTTACCTACAGTAGTTCTTACAAGGCAAAAAGTATAAGAAAACAAAAAAGCAATCAGTTTTTTTCTTCTCTGTGCACTTTCTTTGAGTGCAGACATAATGCAGACGACTCTACCTGCTGCCCAGCTGTGAGGAACTGGCTGATCCACCCGCTAATTCAAACCCAAAGGGGGCAAGCATCCATTTTGTTTCTCTTGTGCACACAATCACACAGGCCTAGCACATATACACACACATGTACTTTATTTCTCTGTTTGTTAGTTGTCCTCTTTAATGAAATCAGTCATCCAGATTGAAAAATTTCTCTTCTTCTCTCAGTGTGGGAAAACTGAAAAAACCCTTGCAAAACATTTTTGAAATGCTGGCAGCCATGGATATAAGCCAGAATAGGCAGCTGGGCTTTATTTTTGCTTTGAAGGGCCCAAAGATGTATACAAACTCATGCGCTCCTCCTTTCTCATGCATACACGGAGTCCCATGGAGGTCTGGGCTGTATCTGAACTGTCTTGCTGACCCTTCCCCTCAATCCTTAGACTAGTACTCTGAGCAGGACTGTGATTGTAGTGCTTGATATTGATTACTTTCCAAAGAGGGAGTGGGAGTACAGCTGAATTTTGAATCAAGGCTTTTTTCCTCCAAGATGTTGACGTGCAGATACCAGTGAACTTTCTGGGAAGAAGTACATTAACTCTGACAGGGAGCGCTCAAGACGAGGTTGGAGTTTTCTCCCATGAGGCAGCTGGCAAAGTTGGCCCTGCACCCAGCGGTCACAGTTCAGAGCCTCTGTCTGAAGCCACCATACATGCACAGGCAAATGCCAAGAACACTGGAATCGGTGGCTTTTTGGTTTTCTCCCCAGTGCTGTTGCAAGTTTCTTGGGCTCTTCCCAAGGGAAAGCAAAAAACATTTATGAAACCTCAGACCTTTGTGGGATGAAAAAAGTACTTCCTTCCTTATTGCAAGCTGAAGGTCTTTATGTGGCTTCCTAAAACGTGTTTTAAGGAACTGTGTACATTGAGGGTTTGGTTTGAAGTAATGAATTTATTGCTGCAGAAGATTGGTGCCTGAGCTATCTCTCTAGTTATTTGGTCATTGTGGAGTGTATGACAGTGGATCATAGTAACAAAATGTTAAATATTAATTTTAAAAATATTTAGGTATAAACAAAAAGTAGAAGGCACTTTAAAACAAAGTTGTTTTGATTTATTTCCCATGTGAGATGAGATGAATGCTCTGTTATGTGTGCCAAACTCAGAGCTTTCCTCTGAGTCAAAAAAGTGCTCTAAGCTGTCCTCCATCTACAAGGGAAAAAAAAAATCTATTTCTCTTTCAACATGAAGCTCATGCTTCAGTTCATGCCCTACAGGAATACATGTTCAACATTTCAGACCTGAGTCTTTCATGTCCACGACTGCTGCAAGAATGTAAAAAGTATCTATAACTCAAATGCTGATCAGATTTTGTTCATGTGAAAGGCAATTAATCAGAAAGCTACTGATTTCCAGTTTCTCAAAACCTATGTGCTAAGGTGCTTGCACATAACACTTTTTCTCCGTATAAAAACTCTGTAAACTGAAATCACTCAGGGCGAGCAGGGAGTGAAAGTTTCTGCACACAGTGTGATTTCATACCACACGAATCCATGTACAACACATTTTTCCTTAGGAACTGATTTTTGTATATGCTTGCTCACTTCTACTTTAAAAAGACAACCAGGAAGACTTCTCTTCAATCTCCTATAGAGGCACAAAGGGTAAGGAAATGGATTATTAGCCTTAGGCTGTCATATGGCAACCTAGCAGTCTTATGGTGCAATAAAATGTAAGGTATGTTGTCTTATCCCCAAGCTGAAGCTCAATCTTTTAAGGCAGTGGCCACATAGGCATAACCTGAGATGACAACTTCGAGACTTATCTCCTGTGAAGAAGAAAAAGAGCATGTATTTTTATCACTTTTGTGGACACATGAACCAGTGGAGCCCCATGAAAGCCACAGACACTGGGAAAGAATATGTGAAAATCTGCTTCTTATTATGGATATATGTTAAACTGGGTGCTAATTCTCTTATAACATAGGTGACACTCAGTTGTTTTTTCTTCTACTTGCAGGAAAAATTGATGTGGGATTTGTTGCTGATTTAGCTAGAATTTTACTGTGCCAATATATTGTTTTCAGCAAACCAAGCATATAAAAATGAACATTTATTTCTGGAAGATTAAGGTGTTGTTTTCTAACAGTGGTTCTTTTGGCACTCTTAGACGATCACATTTTTACTCCTTTTGTTACTGTAGTTGACCCAAGTGTCCTTTTGCTATGGAAAACATTGTCTATTCAGACATTTGGTCAAAAGATGCATCTGTGAAAGACTGCTTCATTGAGGCTGGTGACTCAGAGGAGAGCATAACTCTGTAAGATTGCCTGAACAGGATGAACTGAGGCACCAACTCTTAATTTCTGTCTAAGGTTGAAAGGGGATGTTTCTAGGAATAAATTCTTTATATCACAGTTGTTAAAGAGTAGCCAAACTTACAATGAATTACTGAGAGGTGGCTCAGAGACCACAGGTCTGTTGGATACTTGGGCTCTTGAAATGGTAAACAAAGCCCTCAGCCTCCTGGGGTTCGGTGCTATGTGGGCTCAGCTCAGCTCCTCTTCTTGATTTCACTGCTTGGTGGGAACTGCTGTGGGAGACATTGGCTGCAATCCTTGACAGCAGCACAGAGGTACCTGCCAAACTCACAGCATTGTACACTTCACTGGCTTGCAGGCAAACGTATGCTTTTTATCGAGCTAACATGTACACCCTGCTGGTGGTGACATTTAATGTCTTCAGCACTTCAAAAGTTTTAAAGCAATGCACATGGCTTGTTGTGAGAGGCTAACTTCAGTCATTTTCCGTTGCCCACAAATTGAGGCATACCCACACTTCTGTTTATAATTATGCCACTAGTAGAGCTGTTCACTCCCGGCAAGATTTACCTGCGCAAGAGTACATCTTGCTGACAGCAGGCTGTGCAGTATTTAATACCGATGGTAAATCCTCTGTGCCAGGATATTCCATGGCTCACCTTATATTAGCACTTGTCAAATACTTCTTGATTTATTCAGCTGTGAAGTAAACACTATTCCCGTTGTATTTCACACACGTAAGGCATTTTGGAGTGTTTTATCTGTACAGGGAAGAACTGGAGCCTTGGAATTGGAGGGATTTTCAGTCAGTGTGTGGCACCTTTACTAGCATTACGTATGAAAAGCAAGTTTCTGGCTGTAGCTGCATACATTTTATCAGAAGTTTGGGAAGCCGTCGGCATGGTGGCTATATGATACTGCTGCACAGGAGACAATATGGTGGCAAAATAACTGCTTCATTTAATGCGAACATTAAGGAGAAGCTGAGCTCTTATTTCAGAAAAAGATAGCTGAAATAACAGAGGCCACCTGGAGGATAGAAACCATATTCAAGGTGGATTAGAGCTTTTCCCATGAGTAGTACAAAGGATCTCCAGAAGATGTATTAGAAAAGTAGAGGCTACTCAACTGGGACAGACGATCCCTCTAGTAGTCATGTTGTGCCTGTTCAGGCTCAGCAGGAAAGAGAATAAAATAAGCAGTAGATGAAGCATGGCTGGAGGATCCTTCCTTCCCTCCTCACCAAAATGGCATAGCTGACTAAAAATAAAAGAAGACAACATTACTCTTTTGTAGGCTGAAAATAGCTGTTTATTATACATTTTTCCTTTTTAGGTCCTTGGATATGATTTTTTTTTTGTCATTGCTGAGACAAATGAGGCTAAACATGTTTTAATTCTTTCTCCCTTGGTCCATCAGTCATTTTAATTGCTTTTTGATCTCATCTTAAGCCCGACTGTGGCTCCATTTTGTGTGCATGTGTGTGTGCGTGTGTACGGGTGGAAACCAATATGCCAAGAGCAGGCCTGGCATCACCTTTACCTGGGATTAGGACAAGGGCCTGAGAGCATGGGCCTGAAAAGAAGGCTGTCTAGCCCAGAGCACGGGCTTTGTAGACTTTACAAGATATGTCTACAGAAGGAAAAGTCCGAAGCATCACATTACTGCAGCTCTCAGCACTTAATTCCACTATACTATTTTCATTCATCTGTTCCAACCACCTTTGCCTGAAATTCAACACTTTCTCCTATATATAACCCAGGCATTTATTTCTGCCACTTGAAATAAGTGTTGTTCAGGATATTAAAAATAAATATTATTTTAGAAAATGTAAAGATTTCCAAGATCTCATTGCAAACCACAGATATTTGTGAATATGCATGGTTTGGGTGATTGATTATACTTGCCTATAGTAAGTCAGAAATTGACAAATTTTAAGTAAGAAGTGCCCAAGATGTATTAATTTAAGAATAAATATAACTTTTAGTAATAATAATAATTCAAATATTTTAAAAAGAAATATTGAATGCTTTTGTATAAGATGCTAAAATGTCACCTTCTAAGTTTTCGTAAGCATGAACTTTTAATGAGAAGATACTGGTTTCTCTTTGTTGTTTAAGACAGAGCAAACATCAGCAATGCTAATAAGTGATATAAAATGATAAGGTAAATGTGATACTAAATTCTGTTAATGGAGAGAACAAGCACAAATATTTGCTCAGCTTTTAAACCCTTCTTCTAACATCAGTCCAATAAGGCACTTAGGACATACTTTGCTGAACTGATGAACTTGCCTAAAATTCACAAAACCATTCAGTTGACCTTACTTTTAAAAAATGCAAATAAAATGACCAAGAGAAAGTGCCATTTAAAAAAAATCTGCTATGAAAATGGTGAAAAACCTAGCATTAAAAACAATCTAGGGAATGGGAGAACCCTGAAGGCTGCAGCTGTGTGTGTTTAAGTCAAGGTGGCCTTGACAGTATGGAACTGTTTGTAGGAAGAACTTTGTCCACACACACATTCTGCTGTACAAGTTGCAGCTTTTCAAGAGTTTTGACCAGAGGACAATAGCATTACTTTCTGGCCTAGAAATACTAGTGTCCTTTTCCCATGGATAGAGATTTGGGGAGAAGGCAGGGAAAAGCAGCCATAAGTGAGAAAAGCCAGTGAAGTTCTCAGGCTTGGACTGAAGTCAAAGCAGCCTTTGACAGACACAAAAATGTATAAATGTGTTTTATCAGTTAATTATGCATGCAGAGGCCTGCCTTACAGCACACATTTTCTGAAGACTTGGTCTTAGAGTTGTATTCAATCATTTTAAAGCTATCAATTTAATGTATCTTTGACTCCTTTGCAGACTAATATGCCTCCCTGTGAGTAGACTTTGAGATACTCAGACTAAACCCTTCATTCTCTAGTTTCATTGTCAGACCCCCTAAACAATTTCTTTTTTACTATTCATGTCCTTACCCATCAAGTCTATGTGGACTGTTACCATCCCTCATCCCTACTTGCTGCTTCTCCAATATAAATACATTTAGGCCTATTATTTTAACTTATGTGTTGGTCATGTTTGTTTTTCTTCTCTTGGCAACCTCTTGTTGCCATAAAGTTCCAGAAGACTTACTGCAACCCAGCTGCCTACAGAAGGCCCATCGCATCTTTGGTACCTCTTCACAGGTACAAGCCAAAGAACGTTCATTCATTCACTCAGCTTCAGATGTACTGCATAGTACTTTGTAGGCTTATGTGTATTTTGTTGTAAAAATTCTTATATGTTTCACTAATTTTCATAGATTTCTTCCTCCTTCTGTACTGCATGAAATTATTTTTTTCCCTGAGATTTACAGTTATTCAAACAAAAAAAATTGCTTCCCCTAGCCTTTCACTTTCCAGCTAGTACTAATACCTCTTCCAATTCAGTGCTGTCTCAGAATTTCATCCATGCTTTCTATACTACAACTTCCAGATGGAGACAGTCAGTAAGGCCAATTGCCAATCTCACTAGCTGTCTCTTCCAAGGTGATATTTCTTCTTTATTATAATCCTTTATTTGCTCCTTCAGCCAGTTCTATATCTACATTTATATCTTTAATAATTCAGAATGGCTTGAGTAAATACGTCCAGCTAGTTTCTGTGACATAGAATATAAAATGTTTTATTAAAATTTAATTCTAACACACTACATTCATATCATTCTGTGGTCTTTTAATATCTGAAAATCACTTTATCAGGCAAAGGGTTTTTTTCTTTCATCGCTGATTATTTGTCACCCATTCTCTTTAGATTCTTTTTTCCTCTGAAACTGTTACATTGTTTTATTCCATTACAGTTTATTGATAAGAATTGCAGTCCTTTCCTGTTGGAAATCAGTACACTTAAAATTCTCGGTGTTTTTGGAACATACTTAGTTTGCAATATCACTTGAAAATGGAGTTATTGCTAGTTCAGCTGCCTGCTTATTATTTGCCTTTCAAGTCAACATAGAAAATAAATCAGCCATAAGTGCATCTTACATGAGAGTTGTATATATATATTCATATTCAGTAATACTTTAACAATAGGAGATACCCTGGAGGGAGAAGGGAAGGAGGTAGTGACTATGCCTGGTCGTGCAATGGAGACAAGATCCATGAGCTAGCAGTTATCCCATTTCCTACATCCAGCCCATGCAGAGGTGGTATGTTTATTCTCAGAGCACGGTAGCAAAGGTATAGGTCTCTGAGTTATGATGTAGTGACAGGCTGAGGCATCTATACTACTTCTGTTTTCAGAAAGAACATTGTCTCTGTGTTTCAGGATCTTCACAACATGATTGATTGCATGGTGTCAGCATGCCCAAAATGTCATGTTTCTGATTATAGTTTTTTCCAAAGCTTTAGAAAAACCTGAAGACAAGAAAACAAGGAAAGAGAGAAGAGCGCTTGAGAGGTGTAGTATAACTCAGGGGCCTATTTGTTCAGGTGTATTTACTTTTGCAATATCTGAATCAACTTCTGGTTCTACAAGACAGATAGAAGCTTAAAATAGTCCTTTAAGGTTTTAACAGATTGAGATGTATTTGGTAGAACTACCTGTTTTGAAAACACAAGCCCTCATTATCCTCGCTCATTAAAGTGTTTAATACTTTAATACAAAAAAAAACATGAAGGATAAGAGAGAAAAGAGAATGGAACATATTGGAAAAACTTCTGCCTTAACACATTGGTCTAAATCAGGTCTGAGGTAGGAAACGGCTGAGGCAGTTACCCAGTTACTGCCACTTAGAGCTGTGACAGCAAAGTGTATTACGCTGACTCCCGGGACAATGAATGAATCTCTGCAGGCAAACGGTGCCAATGCAGCCAGCTAAAATCAGTTCAGCACTTCAGAGACAGTCTGTGTGAAGAACACATGCTTTCATGCAACAAGATAATGATGGGAAACAATAACCATTTAAGGGCTTGCAACTCTGTGTACCTTTAAATATGTGGAGTCTTGCCTACCATATCCCTGTAGGAATTAGTTAAAAGTCACAGTGATGACAGTTTCATATTTCCATTCTTCTTCTAGACTGGAAGCACACTTGTCTAGTAAAATCAAAACAATAGACTTTTACATGGGATAAAGAAGGTGTGACATGAACAATATCATAGTGATAACAACAGTAGACACTGCATGCAAAGCTGTCTGGACGACAAACACTCTTTGCAGCAGGTTTTGAGGTTCAAAATTTTGATTCTATTTTGGAACAAATCCCTAACATATTGAAAACTTTACAAAATAAAATGATGAAGAAACATTAGGTTTTGAGTCAAAATCAGAAATGTTTTTCTGTGAGAGGGTTCTTTTGACTTGTTTGTCTTTTGTTTTTCTTTTGTGATCTGGGATAGATATTTTATTGTCTGAGTTGGACTAAGAATGTGAACCTGTGTCTTTGACATCCCAACACCTGAACCAATAAAATTTGAGGATTAATCTTGCTCTTTCTCCTGTTTGCTGGTTGGGATACTTAGAAAGCCTTGGATCTGCAAAAATGTTGTTGAAACAGATACATTTCTGGAAGACATCTGCTTCAACAAAATTTCACTTCCTCCAACATATTTATTCAGCTTTAATCATTGTCTCTTCCTCCCCTTCTATTACCATGGCTATCTGCCATTTTCTAAGAGATCTAAAGGAATGAGTTGTGCAAATGTAATTACAATACATTGGGAGCTAACCATCTAACTCCTGCAGAGTTTTAAAAATGTCAGACTTTCTTTATTAAGAGAGTTTTTAGAGAGGCCTCCAACTGATTATTTCCTGCTACTTGCCTATACATTTATCTCGTGCATATAACCTGTAATAATTATATGATTATTATGCTAATATGCACATAAAGGATTAATTGATAGATCCTGATTCCTGCAGACAAGCTATGCTCATATGAACAAAGGCTTGTTTTCAAACTGTGCCTTATATTTTCACCTGGATTATTGTTCTGTGTTCTTTATGTATGATAGTTATTTCTATAACCATTAATCATATAGGATAGGATAGGATAGGATAGGATAGGATAGGATAGGATAGGATAGGATAGGATAGGATAGGATAGGATAGGATAGGATAGGATAGGATAGGATAGTCGATAGGATTGACTGCCATTACACAGCACGTGCAGGACACCCAGGGGATCGGGCTCAGCCAGCATGGGTTTATGAAAGGGAGGTCCTGCCTCACTAACCTGGTCTCCTTCTATGATAAGGTGACCCGTTTAGTGGATGAGGGGAAGGCTGTGGACGTTGTCTACCTGGACTTTAGTAAGGACTTTGACACTGTCTCCCACAGCACTCTCCTGGAGAAGCTGGCTGCTCACGGCTTGGACAAGTTCACTCTGTGCTGGTTAAAAACTGGCTGGACGGCTGAGCCAAGAGAGTGGTGGTGAATGGAGCTAAATCAAGTTGGCAGCTGATCTCACGAGTGGGGTTCCCCAGGGCTCAGTGTTGGGGCCGGTCCAGTTCAATACCTTCATTGATGATTTGGATGAGGGGATCGAGTGCACCCTCAGTAAGTTTGCAGATGACACCAAGTTGGGTGGGAGTGTCGATCTGCTGAAGGGAAGGAAGGCCCTACAGAGGGACCCGGACAGGCTGGATCGTTGGGCCGGAGCCAATGGTACGAGATTCAACAAGGCTCAGTGCTGGGTCCTGCCCTTGGGTCACAACAAGCCCATGCAATGCTACAGGCTTGGGGAAGAGTGGCTGGAGAGATGCCTGGAGGAAAAGGACCTGCGGGGTGTTGGTGACAGCCAGCTGAACATGAGCCAGTAGTGTGCCCAGGTGGCCAAGAAGGCCAACAGCATCCTGGCTTGTATCAGGAATAGTGTGGCCAGCAGGAGCAGGGAGGTGATCGTGCCCCTGTACTCGGCACTGGTGAGGCCGCACCTCGAGTACTGTGTGCGGTTTTGGGCCCCTCCCTACAAGAAGGACATCGAGGTGCTGGAGCGTGTCCAGAGAAGGGCAACGAAGCTGGTGAAGGGTCTAGAGAACAAGTTTTATGAGAAGCGGCTGAGGGAGCTGGGGTTGTTTAGCCTGGAGAAGAGGAGGCTGAGGGGAGACCTTATTGCTCTCTACAACTACCTGAAAGGAAGTTGTAGCAAGGCGGGGGTCAGACTCTTCTCCCAAGTAACAAGCGATAGGACAAGAGGAAATGGCCTCAGGCTGCGCCAAGGAAAGTTTAGGTTGGACATTAGAAAAAAACCTCTTCACCGAAAGGGTGGTCAGGCATTGGAACAGGCTGCCCAGGGAAGTGGTGGAGTCTCCATCCCTGGAGGTATTTAAAAGAAGGATAGACGTGGTACTTGAGGATATGGTTTAGTGGTGGACTTGGCAGTGATAGGTTTATGGTTGGACTCGATGATCTTAAGGGTCTTTTCCAACCCTAACGATTCTATGATTCTATGATAATAGAATAGAATAGAATAGAATAGAATAGAATAGAATAGAATAGAATAGAATAGAATAGAATAGAATAGAACTATTTCAGTTGTAAGAGACCTACAACAGTCATCTAGTCCAACTCTCTGACCACTTCAGGGCTGACCAAATTAAAGCATGTTATTAAGGGAATTGTCCAAAAGCCTCTTAAACACTGACAGTCTTGAGGCACCAAGCATCTCTCTAGGAATCCTATTCCAGTGTTTGACCACCTTCTCAATAAAGACACATCAAGTCTGAACCTCCCCGGTGCCGCTTTGAACCATTCTTGTGTGTCCTGTCACTGGATCCTGGGGAGAAGAGATCAGCACCTCTCTCTCCACTTCCCCAAATGGGGAAAAAGGAAGATTATTTTTACCACAAAGATTAGAGAAAGCTGGATTTTCTGAGACAAGAGGACTATTTACATCATAGGAAGAAAAGGGGAGTGAAATATAAAAGAACAATCAAATAAGCATACTTGTCCCAAGATAAATGCTTGTCTTTGCTGTTTTTTTCCTTTGACCCAGTAACCTTCTAACTCAAGGAAAGACATGAGGAAAGAAAAGTTACTTCTAAGAGATAGGAACAGAAAGCCAAGGGGCCTCTCCTTACTCCCCCATGAACACAGTCTCTGGAAGGACCAGGCTGAGGCTTTATTAGGACTGGCTTGGTGTCTTCTTAGCAGCATCTTCTAATAGGTTTTGTACAGAGCCTTAAACTGAAAAAAACCCACATTAATAACATGAAGACAACTCTCTGTCAGTAGAGGTCTGTGTTTTATGGTTGGGGAAAAGTGCAGAGGGACATGTCACTCTTGAATTTGGTTGGTATTTTGCTGTCAGGAAAAGGCAAACGTGTGAAAACAATTAGGTGTTAAAAATGGAAATTTTGAATGGCCAAAGAAAAATAAAGACTAGCATATGAAAACCAGTGATAAAGATGTTAACTTGGCCCATTAAATATGACTGCCTGATGAGACTCTTATCCTAAGCCTGACCTTGGCCTTTTGTTCAGTGGCTTTCTTCTGTCCAAGAAAGAGCTGTATTCAGCTTTTCTTGTTCAGAGAGAGGTTTATTTTGGCCCAGGAATTTAATGAATTTAAATTTAAAAGAAAAACTGAGCTTTGGGTGAGAGTTTCTTGAAAACACAAAGGGCTCAGGCCTTTGTAAGGCTGCTTTACAGACAGGTTCACATGACTTTCCTTACATAAAGAGTCATGTAATATGACATGACATAACTCTTCAACTATACCTATGCTTCTGAAAGCTCCCTAATATGCTGTGTGTGATGTACAGTGTGACCTCTGAACTCACAGCTTTGCATAAAAATAGCTTAGACAGAACTACTGAGAAACACTAATGAATCCTCATGTATGTGAGGTTGTGACCAGTATCTTTTGAAGTCCTAGTGGGAGTTATTTTTCAGACGGGAGTAGCTGAATGGTTTTGTCCCCACAGAGCTGCAAAAAATAACTTTTATTCCCTTTATTGATATTAGTGGTATCACAAGAGTTGTCAACATCAAGGTTAAAATTTTGTTTCCTTTATAAATCTCATTTGTGGAGGTTTTCACATCTGGGTTATTTCAAATTACATCAAACTTCAAGAAATTTGGTGTCTAGACTGTCAGCATGAGTGTGATTTTTTTTTGAAGCAAAAATGTTTAAACCCATTAAAATATTAGAGCTATGGAGTGGGAAAGTATAGCATGTGTTCCCATGGGATCAATGGGAGTTTTGCCTTTGACTTCAATGGAAACAGGAAGCAGGCCATAACTTGTAATCAGTCTCAGAATTCCCCAGCCCCATCCCATGCTCCAAACCAGCTAATATTTAAAATCTGATCCTGGGGTGTGTATGTGCATGTGCCTTTTCCATCTGCCAACCTTTTAACTGGATTTTTGTGGTGTTTTAACCTAAACTCACCTCTGGTTAAAGTGTCAGTACACGTCTATTGAAATAACACCTCAGTGTCAGCAATGGCAAACAAGCCATACATAAACCTCCAATGCCCTACATGTGAGAGACTGGTATCTTGTTTCGAGTCCCCTGAAACATGCAGTCACAGAGTGAGAGTAACAAGAGATGGAAAGACAAGTATTAGGTCGCATGTTACTCTCCCCTGCCCATCTAAAATTGTTCCCTGCAGTTTACAATCTAGTTTTAAATGACCTTAATATTAAGGGGCATCCCCCCCTTTCCTCAGGAGTATATACCAGCTTAACAGACCTCGCTTTAGGAAATATATCCAGATAGCCACTAGATACTCCCTGAACTCAGTCTAAGGGTAACCTCCTTGACCACATAAAACAGTCATGTTGTCTTTGACCCCCACCCCGTTTTAGTTCTTGCAGATGATAATGTCTGTTTCTTCCCACCTCCTTCTGTCATTACTTTACCCAGCTATATATATATGGGTCTTTTAATATTGCATTATACTGTTGTCTTTTTTTTTCTTTTGAGCATGAAGGTATTTTATTTTGATTTCATTGTATTTTTGGCAACTGTAGATAGTACAGGTACTTTCAAAACGTGTGTAACAGATCACAGTACAATAGAAATATCCACAGCTGATCTTTCTGAAATTGATAACATTTCATAATCTACAACTAGTTGTCTTCTGTTCTCTATTTGTTCTTGCACAAACACTGACTATAAAATTTACTATCTAAAAATATGCCTGGCAGCTGAAATAACATTCAGCTTTCCCCATATTCAGGAATGCTGCATTATATCATGTCAGGTTACATCATGCAATATTTGATACAAGTTACCTGAAATAATGCAGGTCAAAATCACCCAAAAGTTTTTTTAAAAAAAAAACCAAACCAAAACAGGAATTTGGGCAGACTTTCATCTTCAGTGTAAGATAACTCAGGATAGAATGACTTACCACAGATATGTGGTTTTGAGTAAGCTTGTTGCTCATGACAGTGTCCTGATGATTTTAATAATAAATCATATACCCATGATGTACATCCCCGTTCGTCCTTTCCCTGGTTGTGCTGCATTCTACAGTGTATCTGACAGTAAGCAAAGATTGGTAACAAAACATAATATGGTACAGTGAACAATCCAGATTGAGACAATGCAAGGGACTTTTTGGGTGTTTCCTTTATTATGTGAGGTGCTGGAACAAGACTTACTGGTGTAATTAAAGTTTTTTTGCCTTTCATTTTCTGAGGTTTTAATCAGCAGCTGATGGAGCTCCGAAACTCACAGGAATTAGTCTAATGATGTTTCTTCCACTAACTCAGTGAAAATATCAGTAAATGATTTTGTTATATTCTGTTTCTGTCCATGTGCACAATATTTTGGTAGTCCTAAAGACAGATCTAGTTCCACTGAGTGAAATTTCAGTGGAAAAATAAACCTATAAAGCCCCTCAGGCTAACTTCTCACTAGCAAATACTGCTGAAGAAGCTAGTAAAGGAGACAGTCAAAAAGAATGACCTAGGTGAAACCTTGGCCCCACCATGAAAGGTGAAATTTCTCCCCTGCTGTCTGTGAAATCAAGAGTTCAAAATTTCAGTACAGAACCTGTTTTTAGCCATTATTGTGAAGGTTCAAAATATATCCTTAGGGCCTAAAATAATTTGTATAAAGACAATGACAAAACTCAAACTAATTTGTATAAAGACAATGACAAAACTCAAACTAATTTTAAAGAAACACCTTCCAACAATACCCTCAAGAGCAGTATGGAAAACCAAACAATTTCTTGGTCCATGCAATATGAAGTAATTTAACCTTTTTTACATTGCTTCCCACTCTTATTAGATTGGCAGTTCAGAGATTACCCTGTGAACATCTTTATTTCCACAGCTCTGGTCCAAAATTATTTGTTCTTCCAGCCCTCAGCATTCCAGAGCTGTCACCAGTAAAGAGAGTAAAGGAATATTAAATTAAAATGGGAGCTATGCATTTATCAGCGTTGCCTCTGTCATGAAGAGGTCTGATCTGGCACCTCTGGAAGCCTCCTTTTCTTATGTTGTGAAAGCTGAAGTGGCCCATGTAACAAAGAGCCAAATTCTTAGTCTTTTAGTTACATTTAAACTAAGTTTTAGCAGGACTGTCAAGCACCGCATGCAGTATGTCAGTTAACACTGTGGAGTAAAATTGACAAAGAGCACTTTATGTACCTTCAGAGCAAGTATATCTTTACCAACACTTTTGAGCTATTTTAAGTTCGTAAGCTGCAAATATCTCCCGCTCTCAGATTTGATAACAGTAGAACCAAGACTAGAGATGAGTAGCACCTGGCAATTAATAATCTGCCGTCTGCAGTCTTTAATAAGCAGAATGATAAAAGTTTAAAACTTCCTGACTCTAGCAATTCATTCTCCAAATAGTGAGAAGTATTTTCTTCACAATCAAAAGCAAGCTTGCTCCCCCCACCTTTAATGCTATGTAAAGATCTCTTAGAAGCATGTGAAAAATCAGAGAAGGGTTAATCCTGAGATGAAATACATAAAAAGTAACAGAATTCTTTGTGTCAGTTGCCAAAAATGAAAATCATCCCATAATTTTATGAAAGTAAACGACTTTCAGAATGCTTTAATTGTTCCTTTCAACATCACTTTCTTCTCCTCTTGTCCCAGAACAGCAAACCGTCTGCATATGCTGTGGTTAGCTTTTAAGAACCGGTCACTGAAATGAAAGTGAAATGAGAAAAAGGGCATTTTAAGAATTCTTTAGCTTTTCTTGTTGTGTTTCCATTTAATAACATCTGCTACTCATAAATCATGAAAGAAACCTCTAATAGCCTGTAATACCAATACATGGTAGAAAGCAAGAATCTTTCACCTCTTGCAGGTAGGCAAATACTTTCATGTTAAAGTAATAAAAGCAGAATATTAATCTCTTCCTGCCCATTTGCTAACACGGTCTGACCTCAGTGTTCCAGGGACTCTAAGGCAGCCCACCCTGACTGCTCTGACGCTGAGCTGCAGTCAGCACCACGTCCACGCTCAGTCTGCTGCACTTCATGTACCAAACCTAATCCGCGCTCGTATTGCTCTGCGCCAGTGTGCAGACAAGCAGTTGGTGCCAAGAGTGATCCTGCTGTCTTGGGTGTTGGGCTGTGATTTATCCTCCTCAATCGCTCTCCATTGTGCATCAAAAAATTGCACTCTTTTTCAACAGCAGAACATGGGAAGTTCTGACCATCACCTTTTGCCTGTGTCTGAGCGACTTGCCTGTGACACACAGGTGTGTTGGGTAGAAGATGATTTCATTTTGCTAACCATCATGGTGATCCCAGCAGTTTCTTATAAACATATATTTTTAGATATAAATACAGCTGAAAACTAAGAGAGTTGTGAATTTCAGCCCCTCTGTAAAACCTTTGAGAGATACCAGTAATCTATTAAGTAATAGATTCAGATGTAGACAGCCAAGCCTGTGTCTCTTGCCTTAAAAACACTATTAGGCTTTGGGGCATCATTAGAATAAAAGTGTGTAAAGGGTTTTAAAACAACAAAGGTAAATCTTGTCCATGAGATGTGACTGATGAAAGAGTAAGAGAAATTGTTGTTGCTGTGGGTAAACACAAAGCAAGCAGTAATAATGACTTGAATTTCCATAGTAGTTTCCCAGATAACTTTCCTGAAGCCTTTTTTAACATATCCACTGATTTTCACACTCATTTCACTAATTTTTTATATGTAGTCAGAAGGATCATTATAATCTCTGTGGCTAATATAACAGTAGTAGAGAAACCAGCTCCAGTGTCACGTGAAGGCAGGATACACAGTGGCAACTCAGGCACTGCTGGCTTCCAGATGCCACCCAGTGGTTTTCACCCCAGGATTGGCTTACCTCATCCCATCTTGGCTGCAAAACTGTCAGGGCAGAGCATGGGTCAGGGACTCCCTAAGGGCTGGGGGGTGGGGGAGCTCCCCAGGCAGGGTCTGGCAGCCTGGGACTGTCTCAGCCCTGGCCAGGAGCAGGGCAGCCAGGGGACATGGGGACAGCCCCAGCCCCAAGCACCGGGCACCTCTCTGGGGTTGGGGATGGGCCAAGGCTAGGGCAAAACATCAGCCCACAGACCAGGTCAGGATCAGAACCTTGTATTTGCTTGTCTTCAACTCCATGAATTTTTTGTTCATCTAGTCTTCAAGTTCTCAATACACTCTGTATTGAAGCTCTGTTGTTTAGCATGTCATTCTTTCCCCTTGATTTAATAAAGTCCACAACACTGCTGAAGGTGCAATTTGATTCCCCATCCCAATGATGAATATACTGAACAATATCAGCCCAGGCATCAGATTCTGGAATATAGCACTCCTGACCAGCCACAAACAGGATGTCAGGACTGCTGTCTTCTGAGCCTAATAGTTCCAGTCAGTTCTCAACACTGGGACTGGCAGTGTGTCCATCCAACCCATAATTCCTAAACTTCCAAATGAGAATGCTATGGGAAGTGGTGTCAAGGCCATATTAAAGTCAAGCTCTGATACGTCCACTGTTTTCCCTCTGTTTTCCTGTATGGTCATTTTGTGACAGAAGGTAGTCAGGCTGGTCAAACATGATTTGTCCCTGGTGGATGCACACTGATTGGTCCTAACAACTTTGTCAACATTAGATTACTAGGGGTTTGTTCCACCGTCTTTCCTGGAACAGAAATGACGCTGACAGATATATTCATCCCAAGTTCTCTCTGTGGTCTTTCTTAAAAGCGGAGGAACAATAGCCTTTTCCCAGGTATTGGTAATTTTTCCACACATCATGAATTTCATAGATGATTCAGAAAAGACTTAGAATTACGTCAGCCAACACTTTCAGCATCTGGGTGAATCCAACTCATTTTAAGTTGACTGTATCTGGATGGTGTGACATTACCAGCAAAAACCATGAGTCTCAGAGATTGGTATCAAACAGGCCAGGGCACTGAAGGTTTTAATTTTAGATGGAGATACCTGCTTTCCTCATTTGGAGACACATTTGGGCTTCACTGCCTTTCATTTGAAGGTCATTGGGCCTTTTTTTGACTCTTGCACTGAAATGCCAATTGTTTTGCTAACATCTGTTTCAGTATTTCAAATATGATTTTCCTTATTGTTTGCTACCTGTCTATATCATTTCAGTCCTTTCTCTGAAATTTGATGAAGAACTCCCTAGGACAGCCAAGATCTTTGTCCTATAAGAGATGCCTTTGTTAAGACCCCAGTAGGTTTGGAAATAACACAAATCTACACAGAATCACAGGTTGGAAGGGACCTCAGGGATCATCTAGTCCAACCTTTCTAGGAAGAGCAGAGTCTAGACAAGATAGCCCAGCACCCTGTCCAGCCGACTCTTGAAGGCGTCCAATGTGGCCGAGTCAACCACTTCCCTGGGGAGGTTATTCCAATGGTTGACTGTCCTCAGTGTGAAAAATTTCCCTCTCGTGTCCAATCAGAATCTCTCCAAGAGCAATTTGTGTCCATTCCCCCTTGTCCTCTCCATGGGACTCCGTGTAAAAAGGGAGTCTCCATCTTCTTTGTAGCTACCCCTGAAGTACTGGTACATGGTGATGAGATCCCCTCTGAGCCTCCTTTCCTCAAGGCTGAACAAACCCAGCTCTCCAGGTCTATCCTCGTATGGCAGCTTCCCAGTCCTTGGGTCATCTTGGTGGCCCTTCTCTGAACCCCTTCCAGCCTGTCCACATCCTTTTTGTATAGCGGGGACCAGAACTGTACACAGTACTCCAGGTGAGGCCTGACAAGCGCTGAGTAGAGTGGGATAACGACTTCTTTCTCTCTGCTGGTGATGCCCTTTTTGATGCAACCCAGCATCCTGTTGGCCTTCTTGGCCGCAGCAGCACACTGATCGCTCGTATTGAGCTTCCTGTCCACCAGGACCCCCAGGTCCCTTTCCACAGAGCTGCTCTCTAGCCAGGTGGATCCCAGTCTGTGCTGCACTCCTGGATTGTTTTCCTCTTCAAAGAGAAATTCTTTCCGTCCTGGCTGCAAAAGAATTCTCTCTATTAGTAAAATAGAGATGGTCAATGGGTGAACCTAAGCATAGGCATATGATTGTCTATGCTGTTTAGTCATTGGCCATTAGCAGCTCACACTTCTGGCCTGGCTCTGGGCCTGGTAACACCTTCTCAAAAAACACCTTGACTGTGACCCTTAACACAGGTTAGGGACCATTCCAGGGGGAAATTTTGATGAAACCACCCCATTTTGAGGGGTAAGAAAGCTTAGCTGTAAGTATACAAACTATGGTCTGTGAAATGGGGTCTTAATTGTTTGTCTTCACTGGCATGTGATCATTTATAACAATTGTATTCAAAGTAAGTTTATCGGACACGGCTCTGCTATGAAGTTTTCTTGGCTAGAGTTCTTATTAATGTCCACATTCCTGGCACAATACAGCACCTTCCAAATATGTCAGTCACTATCACTGAGAACACACCTGGGCACTTCATTTATCTCACAGGTCATAGCAATATGACCAAAAAGGTATTTTTTGCATTCCTCCTTGGCGCATCTTAATTACACCCTAACCTAAACAGCCACTCCACACTGGTGGAGTTCATAAATGTGTTACAACAATTCAATATTTGTAATGTTCAAAAATAATGGATGTCTGGACTTTCTAGGTTGAACTATTTTTCATTACTGGCAACTTGATGGAAGGCTGCAACAGCTCACCGTGTCTTGTCACATATGACAAAGTGATCAAATTGTCCTCCAGATGTGGGCTTTTAACTTCCTGATGCTAAAAGAACAGTTCAAGCTTTCAGGATTATACTGGGTTTTTTTTGGCAAATTAAAAGTGACTTTCTTTTATGTGCAGATATGAGCAAATCATCAATTGGAGTGAATGTGCTTAGCTCCCTTTAAGTCAGTGAGCCTGTGCCAAATTATACTAGCAAACACTATGGCTGCAGAATAGGCAGAATAATTTTAAAACAATCTCCAGAATTATGATTTGTTTGTTTTAAAGAGGAAAATATTACCTCGTATTTGGTAGGGATCATTTATAGTTTAGGACATTATTAAATTTTAACAGTAATGTTTTTCACTGTGAAAAGCAGAGATAATTAGAGCTATCTTAAATATCCAGTCTGAAGTGTCTTCTTGTTTTCCTTCTATGGGAAAAAGAGTCTTTTTAGAAGAGAAATAGATAAACAGCTCTACTTCTTTATAGGAACATAGAATGAAACAACCCTGCAAATAAGTTAGATAATCTTTTAGACCTTAATGGGAAGATGGAAGCAACTATTAGTCTTACAAGCCAAGTAATGTACAGCATATGGCTTCCCTAATTAAAAACATAGAGCAATAGAGCTATGACTAAAAAAATTTAAGATAAAAAAAATCAGTAATATTATTTGTGGAACTGTGCCATATTTTAAAATAAAGAAGTGTGATTTTTCCTTGATTTTATAAATACTTTAGAGTTTCATTGCAGGGTTTTGAGCATTACTTTTTTATCCCATTTCCATCTTCCCTTTTTTTTTAAAGTCAAAATATTTCTTGGGCTTTGAAGATGAAGCATGCCATCGCTGTGGTCTGTAAGCCTGTAAAGAATCCCTTTATTTGAAAAATAGCACAGTAGATAATATATTATCTGCTGGAGACAGATTGCATTTTCATCTCACTAGACCTTAAAACTTTGTAAGAACACAATAATGGCCACCCTCGTTCCCATGAAAACTCCATCTAGGCCAGTATTCTGCCTCCAGCAATGTCCATAAGTGGACATCAGGGAAAAAGAAAATACATCAGGCATAAATACTTCCATCTAAAATTCTTCCAGCCTCTTCCTACTTCCAGTTCAGGGAATGTCTTGGTTTGTCTGTTTAGTTTATCTCTACATGGACAGTTTTACTTCACTGGGGAGCAGTAAGAGCAATACTTCAGGTAAACATTTTTTCCTGTTGTTTTCTAGCATTATTATTTTGATTCTGTTAGGAGAATGATAGATTTAAAAACTACCAGTTATGAGTATATTCATGTGTGGAACTTTCTTCAAAATATTCTATGGAAAATCTTTCCTCCTGTGTATCACATATAAAATTGAAGACTTTACTAGTTTCTTATAGTTTCATAGAAAGAAAGGAGATTAAAAATAGGATCTTTCCTAATTTTGGGAACAAACAGCATCAACAAAGAAAACCAAAACTTGATTTATATGTTTGATAAATATATTTCCTTTCATCAGCAGGAAATGGTCAGTAAAAACAGACACAGGGTTGCTGACCTTGTACACCACCCAGGTAAACAAGGCACTAGCCATTTAAGAAATGAGCTCTTAATAAAGCAGAAATAAGATTTTTACATTTCATTGAAGCACCTAAGCTGGTCTCTTATCAGAAATGCTTGTCATGGGAGGGAAGTCAGATGCAGGAAATGATCAGCATGTGTGAGTCATTGTTTCAAAATAGCTGAGATTTTCAGAGTTGCTGACTAGCAAAAAATAGAGTGTTCGATCCTAATAAATTATCAGGTAAGCATATTTTCAAAAGCATATGTCTGTTTGATACTTCTGATTATGAAGCTTTGCATGAGTTTGTCAAGACACTATCTGCCTGCCATGCCTTTAAATCCCTGTCATGTAGCAGATACAGCAGACGTGTTCATATCCCTGAGTGGTGTGGTGCAAAAGCAAGTCAAACTTGAAACTCAGATTGTTCTTTGAGACTGGAAGTGGATGGGATAATGTGCAACACAGCTAAAAGTGATACTATTTCCAAATTTTATTTACATATATTCTGTTGCATCTCTCACTACAGAGTAATGTAATCATGATCTCAGTTATATCATATCTTCCCTCTGTATTTTTGCATTAGAGGTGTGGTGAAGAAGGCAGACTTTTCACAGTCATGGTAAGAAATGCCATCCCTGAGAGATTAAAAATTTACAGATTCCATTACTGTGTTTTTATGAGATTGTTCTTTTTGGGACATTTCACAGAATAAAATTGAATAAAAACATTGATAATGTCAGGGAGGAGGAAAAAAATCCCAACATAGTGGGCCATATATTAAGATGCTTATATTCTTTAGAACAGCATAGGTAAATAGAGTAATTAACACACTTCGGAGCTAGAAGGTTGGACTTGATAGTCTTAAAGGTCTTTTCCAACCTAAATGATTCTATGATTCTAGAAGAAGGTTAAATGACTTAATTTGTAACATCTTAAACTCTTACTTTAGGATGCTCCTCTTGTTTCTTTACATTTGATTTTCATGATCTGAAATGTTGCTACACTCAGAGGTGGTGTGTAAGGGTAAAGGTGGATTATGGATTGCATGAGTCTGTAGAAGTAACAAGATGACTTGGGGGAATTTAAGCACAAGATTCATAACACCTGTTTAGGGCACTCAGTCTTCAAAGAACAGTGAATCTTAAAGCTAGGCAACAGGAAACACTAAACAGCTCTTAAACTCTGTTAAAGCCTAGAGTCTCCGTCCACTTGGGATCCAGAATCTTCTCCCAAGCACAAGACCTTGATGGTGCAAGAAGAGAGGATCTTTTGGGGAGAACGTGATGGAGAAGGCAACCTAAAGCGAGGGTGGAGCCTTGCCCTCACTCCTCTGACTCTGGGTTGTGCAGATCCGAGTTGGCTAGTGGGGACTGCCTTCTCAGGCTCCATACGCACATAGTCACTCTTGCAGAATATCACCTGTGTGAAAAAGAGGCTGCTTGTTTCAACCCTGCAGGCTGGATTTGCCCTGTGGGCTGTAACTGACAAGTTCTTCAACCTTTTTCCTTCTTCCTCTGGTCCCACCTTCCATCCACAGCAGTACCGTGTTATCCACAGAAATGCTGCCCCATCAGATATTGAAACTAGAAGCTGCTCTAAAAGGTGGAGTAAGTCTGATGTGGTCTGGTTTTCTCAGTCATATATAGTCATGGAATTTGAACAAATATTTTAACTCTTAGTGGATATTAAAAATTTCAACTGGACTCTTGGCACATTTCTGTACAAAAATTATATTCAGTTCCTTCTTTGACTTCTGTAGAAATATTCCAGATTTACACTCAGCAGATGCGAGATGAGAATCCGGCATAGTATGTCAACACATAAGGGAAAAGAAACATCTGGATTCAAAGCTTTTCAGAAGATCTTTTTCACAATGCCCAAGAAAGCAAGGAAACACTGGTAGCAGAAACCCCTCTCCCTGCCAAGATTCTGCAAAAATGATGGAGTATTTCTCAGTGAAAAAGTTTCTCAGTGAAAAAGATTATGCAGTGCTTATAGTGTAAAGTACATATTTTGTTATCTAAATATGAATTTTCACATTAAAAAAGGAGCGTGTGAGAACTGACATGCTTTATCTTGCAGAAGAACAGATTGCTCTTTTGGCTGACTACAAACGTAGCATTACAAATTACACTAAAAGCAAATTCGTTACCCCTTAATCTGTACAAGAGCACCTATACTTTGCTCTAGGCATTTTTTACATCTTCTAAACTAGAAACAACCATGGATATGGCTGCATACCTTCATTTTCTATGCTGAAATTTAGCAATTGCAAACTTTTTTGTTCCTTTAAGACAAATCAGGGGACATCTGAAGCACTCTTTTTGACAAAAGCCAGAACAAACAGCAATATGTCTGGATAAAGCACTTAATAATTTATAAAAATAGAGTTGATTGAAAATTTTTACTCAATAATAGTTAAAAGAACATTAAGTTCTTGAAGATGTGATTTTGGAGTTTTCCTTACAGGTAAACAGAACCAACTTAGCTGCAATTCAGAGAAAAGTCAGTCTAAAAAAGGAGACATCTTTGCAGAGAAAGTGCTGGCAGCAGAATTTTTCCTAAGCTCTGGTGAAATACTTCATACCTCGTATGAAATTCCTAACCTTGATTAGCAGACATGTCAAATACCTGCATTACATCCTCTTAGGACTTTATGTAACCAAATTAGGGATGATCAAACATTTTTTTTATCAAATTTGTTTTTAGCAGAAAATTGAATTTTCTAAGAAACATTTTTGTAGTGCAAGGTTTGTTTTCCATGGAAAACCTGATCTTTTGCCAAAACCCCCAAACCAAAACCTTTGCTGCCAACCCCTGATACTTTTTTCAACTGATAGCTTTCTGAGTTTTATGTTTTGTCAAAAAGCTGACATTTTCCAGAGATGAGTTTGGGTTTGTGTTATGAGACTGAGACTATATTACATTAATTCAATTTCATGTTTTTGTCATGTCTCATCTTATCTGCTTCTTTTCTAAAGTAAACAACTCCAAACTCGTCAGTCTCCCTTCACACAAGTTTTTCATGGCCCCGGTCTTTCTCAGAACTGTGCACTTCTGCAATATCTTCTTGGTGACAGTGTGATCCTTTCAGCACACCTCATCGGCAAGGTAAACTAGCCAACTTCCAAAAGTTAGAATAATTTTTTTTTTAGCATTCTCTAATGTTGTCTTTTTAATGTTTTATCATCTCAGCTTTATGTATAAGTTCTCCTCCACACTGACAGCAGTACCTCCTGAATACCTATGTTCATCTCCTGAATAAACATAGTTAATTCAGTAACCTGTACATAGTTCAAGTATTTTTCCTTTAGTATGCATTATGTTGCACCTGTCAGCACCGAATTGTCATGCCTGTCAATGTGCTCATTTACAAAGCATGATTAAGACCCAAGGAGAGTCAAAACTTGTGCTTGGCTTCAGTTTAACTAACCCCCACCCCAACACTTTAACATGTGGCTATGTGTATTCCATGTAAAACTACTTTACTTTAGATGTCTTCCCCAAGCTTGTATTTCTTACTTGCTTTCCAGATTGTAGACTCTTTATCTGGAGATTATGCCTGCATATCACTTTCAATATAAAGGAAGCAGTCAGAATAATAGCCTATTTTCCAGAATATGGAGAGAGATACAAGAAGCAGCAGCAAGAATGGCACAGAGAAAGATTTATGTTTTTAAGAACAGGCAATCATTTTTGACAACAGACTGAAGAAGGAAAAATTTTCAGAAGCCCTAAATAATGAATAGCCATTACTGGCTATGTAGTACTTAATCCCTGAGGCATTTAATTGCTATTTATTTATTAATTATTTCCTCTTCACAATTGAAATTTATGTAAAGCTAGGAGTTGTATAGAAAGAAATAACAAAAATAGTTTCCAGATAAAAAAATATAAAAAGGAGTGATTTTTGCAGCCACAGAAGAGGGTAAAGCTCTTAGTAATCCCTTTACTAAGCCCAAGAATTCCTGTAATAGTGTTCAGCTTTAATCAAATTCTTAAATTTAGAGAGAACACTTTTTAGAATTTTAATTGATACAATAAGAAAGAAAAATCTTGTCTTATTTCCAGATGTCTCATTATCCAAGTGTAAGACGTTTTGTCATATCTTTGGTGTTTTTTGTATCTTGCTACATCTAAACAGGCATCTGTTTACTAAAATTTGACTTGGCATCTATAAGAAAGTTCTCCAACTATGCATTATTAAACCCACCAAACCACTGATCTTCTGTGTCGTATCTTATAGCATTCGATTCTATTCTTCTTTTCATATGGGGTTGCAAAGTTTCACCTTTCAGTTGCAGATTTCTGTATAAGCAAATTATGACAAATTGTTGTTTAAATGTAAATATGATACATAAATCTTTGTTTCTCTTCTTCCTTTCTGTTCCACAGCTAATAGTTTATCCAACACCCATGTGATGTTCATGGCACAAAAATGATGCCGAAGTCTGATTTTTCCTTTCCTGCTTTTTAAAGAGAGCACACTTTTGGTCCAATTATTATTAAATAGGTTGGGCCATGGCCATGCCTGTGTGCTGATGGTTGGTATCAGTCAAAAAAAAGTGATAAAGCAGACAGAGATATGAAAAACCTCGGTTTCCTGACTGATCTGGATTATTCAATTCTGAGTTAGTAACATTAAGTTTACCAGAATAATACTAAAATAATACATGTCCACATGAATATTTAAAGATTTAAAATGTGACTTGACTATCAGAGATGTTGCCAACATATATTTCAGTTCAATGGAAATTACAGGCTTTTGGGCTAAATTCATAGGATACTGCAACCTTGTGATCAGGATACATCTGTACTGCACATTGCAGCTTGGCTACCACAAGCAATCCAACTGCTGAGGAGCTGGGCAAATTAGCCTGTGTGGAGCACCCCACTAACACAGCTATCATGTTTCTGATAATCTGTAACATACTGCCGTGTGTCATGCAATGTTTATGTTCCCTGGCACTGCAGCGCACAGCATTTAGACTCCTGCCATCTCTTGGGAGGTCACAATGCATGATTATATATAGGCTGCCGATACATTTTATGGAAAAAGACAAGTGCCAGCACTCTGACCAGATCATAACCTAGGCAAGCCAATAGGAAATGTCGTGCATAATCCCTTGCCAAGATTTAGGCATTTTACCTTTGCCACAGCGAGAGGTTTCACTTTGTATAGGATTTATAGCCATTAGCTATTCCCTTTGCTTAAGCAATGAGTGGCAGATCAAGGCCAAAGGAGGCGTGAGGTTGTAGCTGACTGTTTCCATATAGCTCCTCATTACAACATTCACCTGCCATCAGGCGACTTGGTTCATGTGCTCCCTAAACTGATTTGAAGTCACATCTTCTGCTTCATGGGAGAGAATCTTTATCCCATAGCTAGCAGGTACCTAGGATAAGGAGGGACTGTTCATGCCTTGCTGGGACTTATTAACACCAGCAGTCACACTGGGTCCATCTGGTTTAGTAGCTGCTAGAAGTTAAAAACAGATATCCAGGCAAGAACTACAAAAATATTTCACCGAATATCCTCTGAATTTTCAAATTTTTGTTGCTCAGGAAATCTGTGAACAGAAAAGGTATCTGTTGAAGCTATTTATCTTCCAAGGAGCAATGATAGGCCCCCAGGATAGGGGCAGAAAGAATGCTCATATCTTTAGGGGTTTTTTAATCCACATTTCCTCTTTCTCAGCAAAATCAGAATGCAGAATGTACAAAAGACCAAGCTTCTTGTGTGACTGCTAGTGTGGAAGGAATAAGTCCTCATTCCCTGGGAGTAATTAATTTGTTTGCTTATCTGTTGAGTAATGGTTTGTTTGATTGCAGCTTGTCAGATCTGCGGTTTGGCTGTAATTTTGTGTTTGCACAGTCTGTTTGGGGCTGTCTGTTGTGAGTAGGAAAAACATCTTACAGCTGAGGGATGAAAAAGCTTTTCTGCTTTTGATCACTACCAACAGTGTTAACAACTTGTTAGCTGCCAAAGCTCTGTGACAGGGTAGGGTTGTCCCAGGTAGATGTTTCAGAAGCCCAAGTAGTGAAGAACTAGTCGCACACGACGGGTAACTTGCAGTGGAGGAGTATTGCCCCGTCTGTCTTCAAGATGAGGGGAAGAGCAAGGAGGCAAGACTGAAAATGCAGCACAGAAACAATGAATTTTAATTTAGTTTAATCAGAAGTCAGTAATTGTTTTATTTCCTTGTTCAAAAAAATTGTCATGGTATGTGTGGGGTCACATGATAGCTAGGAATTTCACTCAAAGAGGCTATTGTGTATTTTCTGAAAGCACGTGGTTTGCACATACAACAGAATATTTTGAAACACAGATGTGATCCAGCTGAAGGCACGACAATACACATTTCATTTAGGGAGACCACACAACAGTGATTCTGTACCAGTAAGGGACTGGGGCTAGCTGCCTGAGGATCACAGCATGTAGGGCATCCACTTGCCCGTTTTATGGGCTGTGGGATGTCAACCTCAGTACAATGTAGCAAGTTCATAGGCAGCTCTTTGGGGCAACTCAGCTTCTGTCTACAAAATCAGACGCCATTTTTGGGAATGATGTCACTAGAAGGTCATGCTGAACCAGGTTACACTTGCACCTCTCCTTGCAAGGCTAACATAACATCTTAGCTATCTGCCAGGGCAACTGGTAAAACAGAAACAGTAGAAAGGCTTCTTACCTTATTGTACTAATACACACAGACATATATACGTTTATTAAGCTAGCTGGACTGGCAGCTAGGATTGCAATCATATTAACAGTTTATTATTTATTTCTGTTCTTATCTTTTAGAAAGGGAGTGCTTGGGCGGCAGAAAGAAAGGCTACTTGTTTGCCTTGACATTGTGTCTTGGTCAGGTAGAAGCCAATGGAAACACTTCATCAGGTGTTACCCTCTATTAATAGCAGACAAGATGGGAAAAGTGAGATGGTTAAAAAGAATTGGCAAGAGAGATAAACAGACTTCTGAGAAGAGCAGGGAGCAAATTTCAGTGATGGAAAGGAAGTTTCAGGAGAAGAGGTGAAGGGGAAGCCATGCCTGACCAATTTGATAAACTTAAGAGGCCTTGCAGAGGGATAAAGATAGATTGGAGCATTGGGCAGTCATTAATGGCATGAAACTTAACAAGAACAAATGCTGGATTCTGCACCTGGGATGGAGTAATGTTGGACATAAGTATAAATTGGGAGAGGTGTGGCTGGAGATCAGCCCTGCAGAAAGGGGGCTGGGGGTGCTGTTGATGGTGCCTCAATAGGAGTCAGCAGTGGGCCCTAGCGCCCAAGAGGGCAACCTGCATCCTGGGGTGTGTTAAACAAAGCATAACCAGCTGTTCAAAAGAGGTGATTATCCTGTTGTATTTAGTGTTGGTGCGGCCTCACTTTTAGTATTGTGTGAAGTTCTGGACCAGATGACTTCCAGAGGTCCCCTCCAACCCTAACCATTCTGTGATTCAATGATTCTGTAAATTTGTTGTGGCCCAGGAAGACACTGGAAGTCATGGACTCAGAGGAAGTGTAGATAAAAGAATGCATGAGAAGGCAATGTAGAGGCTTTTATTTCTTTCAATCTCATGCTGAATTTTCTTTTTTAAGAAAGATAAATGTTATTCATAGCAGCTAATTTGCATTCATGCTAGTGCGTGTTCCCGTCAAATCTCACTTTTGTGTTTAAAAGCACTGTTCACATTTTTTACATTGACTTATTAATGAAAAAAATAAGATATTTCAAACCTCTAACTTCTTTTGACTGCCATCCCAGTGAACACCATAAAGCAGCAAGAAACACATGCAGTTTGGGTTGGAAACACTTAAGATTTATGACTGTGCTGTTCGTCTTTCAGTGCCTTTGAGATGAATGATAGCTGGTGGCAGAGGGATATTCTGCAAATGTGTAAGAATCCACAATGCATAGAAGATTCCAGGATGGAGGAAATGTTGCTCAAGCATATTTGTTTTGGATTTGCCCCATAAGTGGTGTCTCATCTGGTGTGTCAACCAGTGGAACTTGGTGATCAAGAAGTTCAAAACTCCTAGCCTCTGCTTTTCTCTTAATCATCACTTCAAAACTGGAGTAACCCCCGACCAGTACCTTATCTGTGTTATGACTGTGACTGTGCAAAGGGTCCTGGCTTGGATTACATCCAGAAGAGGTGTACACAGTAGATCACAGCAGGCCCTGCTCAAATTTATTTTCCCAACTGCTCTACTGTTTTCACATATTCCTGACCTTGTCCATTGCTTCTACCACTCCTATCTGACCAGTGTTCTTCCTTATGGTCAGGAGTTCTGTGCTACAAGCTGATATAAACACTGTGGACACTTTACTGCCCTCAGAGTCCAGAAAAATGCAGGGTGTTTTTTATCTTTTCCAGTTCTGGCCTTAATGCATCTGGGGTAATATGCATCTGTGCTGGGCCCATGAAGATCAGTGATGTCATCTTACCAGCCCTGTGGTTTGGTAACCATGGCTGTACCTACTGCTTTCGTTCAGTACAGTGTTAACAAGCCATTTCCCTGTTGTCACTCTCAGTAATTCTTCAGTGATTCTGCAGTTATTGCTAAGCATAGTATTAAATGTGCTGGCCATCTAAAGGGTGAAGATGAAAGACCCTACTGTCAGATTGCTCTGTACAATGTTTGTGGATAAAAGTGGGAGAAGAATGGGGACTGGGAGTAGAACTTCTGAGCCATCAACCTTAGGTATTTGGCAATTGTTAAAAATTTTGGCTGCTGAACACATGCCTCGGTCCTGGTCTTGAAGACTTAGATTCTCCCAGTGCAGGTCCCATTGGATGTGTGATGGTCATCCATTCTGTGTATACACCAGTTGATTCCTGAGTAGACTTCTGTGATGAACTGGCTAGGCCCTCTGTGGTTTGGCTCTGAGGAAAAAACACTTCAGAAACACATCCCAACAGGCAGAATGAAAGATACAACATCAGGTGTGCTTCTTTACACACTCCTTGAGCCTTATCCTTGCAAGATTTTTTTTCACATATCTACATGTGCCCAAGTAGCAGCTCAGTTTCATGACATAGAAACAGCACCACAGCTTTTAGTTACAATAATGAGACACAATGATACAACTTCATTTTCCCAATTTTTTTTTCTCTGTTGCTTTTCCCTACAGTCCCGTTTGTTCTGCAGGTTTGACCAGTATAGTTCTTACCATCTTTTAAATCCCAGATGAGTGGGCTTTTCCATCCCAACCCTGAAGGCTCTGGGGTTCTAACTACCGAAATAACAATACAGCTTAGAGTTTGTCAAGGGAAAAGGCACAAAGACTTTAAAACAAAGATTTTTAAAAGCAGATGCTGAAAACAGCACGTAACAGAAACTGTGCAAAATTTAGAATATGTTTAGCTCACAGTTTCACAGAACCAGACTTGATCCCAGTAGACATTGCTTGAAGCGTTTTTTTTTTGTTCTACTGGGTTTTGAACTCTGGAAGCTAATGGAAATTAAGCGGGCTGTTTGCTTAGGAAAGTGTATGAGCCATGGACCGGGGAAACTGTGCTCATGAAGTAGGTGACTTTAATATTGAAAGTGTGTGAGGTGTTTGAGTAAAAACCAGATGCCAGTAAAGACCTTCCCACACATAGTGCTAGGTCTCTCATAACCTACCTCTACTGTCTTCTGGCTTTTGTCCTGTTCAGAGCTAGTACGCAAGTAATTGGGTGCAGCTGTAGCTGTCATTTGGCTCTGGCCCAGAACAACAACAGAGCAGTACACCTCCTCTGGGCCAGACCATGTTTGCTTGAGTCCTTTCTTCCCCACTTCCATACTTTTAATTTCATAGAATACCCATCCACTTGGCCAAAGCTCAGGCTCATGTGCCCAGGCAGCTGACTTTGTCTACAGATACCCAAGCTGCTTAAACAGAAAATAGAAATGGTCATTGTAGATACCCCAGCTAAATAAGCAACCTTTGCTCTAGGCTGTTATGGATCCCAGCTGACATATCCTCTGTCTAGGTCGGCTCTGGTGATGGTAGGTTCTGTCTGTGTGATCCTGTGCCTGGTTGGTGTGCCAGTGAGAATGGAAGAGGGAAGAGCTTGTAACCGATGGATCTAGCACACCACTCCAGATTCTTCCATGACTAGGTCGAGTACCTGGAGGACAAAGACTTTGACAGACCCATGATGAATCATGGGGACCATCAGATGCAGATGGTCCCCCTGTTACCTCTGGCAGGCAATTATTTATGCTTCATGATGGCAGTCATCCATGTAGTTACAGAGCTATACAAATATTTTTTCAACAGCATGCATCCTTCCTATACAGCACAAAATGCTCCAAAACACTAAATGTATTGGGCAGGAAAAAATGGCCTTCATGGAGAAGCCTATTATCCCAGGAAACATCTGGGTATACTCTCTACCTATCTCAAGCTGAAATATAGCTGTATAACTGCTGACACATTAGCTCAAAGGAGAATAGTAAGTGATGATAACTGGGCAGGAGGGATGTCAGACCAATCTCTTTTCCCTTCTCCAGGTACTCTTTCTGAGCAGGAAAATCCATCATTCTTGCTGTTTATATATATGTGTATCTACATTTTAAATAATAGTATGGTCTACTGTACAACTCTAATAAAATAAGCCGGTGAGGGCTTCTTGTGGAAAGAAACATGTCTGGGGCTTTGATTCACAACTTCCCAGGGTGAAACAAGTGCATCAAGAAGTCAAAGACTCCAGATGTGATACACACTGGGTCTTGGATCAGGAAAGCTTATTTTGAGAGGGGAAGGGTTTAGGTAGTGCAAGGCCAGTTCCCTGTCATTGACAGAAGAGCAGGGACAGAATTGCCAGCAACATGAGACTATTTTATTGGCAAAATGCCTAGGAGCTGGCTGTATGCTTAGAAAATGATAAGAGAATAGAAATAGATCTCAAAGGCCTTCAAAAATTATCCCGAGTTTGTCCTCAGATGCTCCCTCTTTTCCTCAGAGGGCAGCAAACAGGGGGCCCAAAATCTCAAACATCTGCATCTGACTACACTGCAGTCAGGCAGTTGCCAAGCTCTTCACACTACTTGCAAGATGTCTTCCCGACATCTATGCAGCCATTATTATTCTCCGTCTGTATTAATGCTTCTTCAAAGCCTTCTCCTTAGTCAAGCACAGCTGGTCTATACCAACAATGGTCTATACCATCTTTAGTTCTATGCCAATAAATGAAATAAAGCCACTCCCATGGCCCTCAGCACAGAAGGTCTGGATGGCTAAAATTTTCCCTCCTCTAAAGGGAAAAAAAGGATGGCCTTGTCTGTGGCTTCTGTGGAGCAGTCCCTGGCCAATGATATTTTCCAAACCTGTGGAAGAAGTTCAGCTGGCTCAGGCCAAAACTGCACAAAGGAGAATGCTAACTGTTAAACAGCAGGGCAGGACTCAGTGCCGTGCTATGGTCCTGCAAAGGCAAAATAAGCTTAATGCACAGCCATAATGCAGCACACAGAACCTTGGCACGTGCTGGCCATAGGAGACCTGTGGAAGAGTCTCCCCATAGAGCTCTAGCAGCTGTTTAGATCTACCCACACTCATTCTGACTTGAGATAAACATGGTGGGATCTGGAATAATGCCAATGAGGCACACATGGCCTTGATCTGGCTCAAATTCTGTCCCTGCCTCCATGATGATTACCATGGTGTTGTAGCTAACATTCAGTTATGGGGCAGTGGCAAAGTCTGGGGCAGTGGGCCAATGTGGAGACAGAACACATGGCAGGTCCACAGCTAGATCCGTGACTACAGATGGAAACCAAAGACAAAGGGGAATATAGGGCCCTATGCCTGCATGTAAGAGATGCGATGCTGCTCCCAAGGACAATGACTCTGTGGGCAAGCAGGCAGAAACAGCAAGGGGATGTGAGAAGTCTCGCAGCCTATCTGTAGGAGGTTTACTAGCTGTGGGAGATCTGGCATGGTCAGAGAGTCCTGACTTAGCATAAAGTTAGCTGGCACAAAGTTAGCTCATCAACATTTTTTGAGTACTATAAACTTACTTCGCTGGCATCTGCATCATGTAGTGGGAGTGTTCTTATTCCAGAAGAGTCTGGATTTAATCTACAGCCAAACTGTAGACATAGCCAGTGAGAGCTGTAACCAAACAAGAAAATGGGTCAGTGTACTAATGGTAAAATTTCAGGAAAAAAGAATTCATTACAGCATGGGGGAGCAAACTGGCAAATGTAAGTGCTGAGCAGAGAAATGAAAAGTATCCAAAATACCAAGTGATTATAGAGGCATGATGTTATACACAGCATATACAGTTCCTATGGATATCAAGTGCAGAGCATGCTGTGACAAATGTTTTGCAAATGGCCCAGTGGAATTTGAAATATACAGCCTTCACAGTAGGAAAGACAAGTAAAAAACACAGTGAATGAACTTGTAACATGCTCCCTGTGATCCTTAGTGTTCATGTATCACACCAATAATTTTCTGCAGGCCAGAGAAACTTCAGTGTTGCTAATTTTACTGGAAGTCTTTCCTGCCTTCCTTCAGTGTCTCTTCTTCATTACTGGGCCGTGCAACTAAGCAGAACACCCTCTCTGATGCCACCTCTGAATCCTCTCAAGGATATTCTGGAGAACTAAAGTGCATGAAAATGTGTCCTGTTCCTCAGTTCATAGATACACTTCTTTCTTTAGGTAAGCAACATCTTATTGTTAGGATGTCTTAGACCACACTTAAATCAAACCAGGTAAAGACAAGTAGAAATTACCAGTATTCGTAACATCCCAGATAGACAACGCAGCTACTAGTGTTTATAAAGACATAGCCAAAGAAATGAAAGAAAAAAAACAATTTCACCTACTCATACTAAGTTCATGTCAGAAAGGTCTCTGCCTTATTAACGTGATCCCCGTTTCTGAGAAGGTGCCAGTTCCATCCCAGGGATACCTGTTGCACATCACTTGGAGAGGCACTTTCAGAAGGTTCACTACAGGAACTTCCATCAGCTCCTAAATTCAGGATTTATCTTCAGATAATCTCAGACTGCACTAGCATTTTTGCTGGGTGGAGTATTTTAACCCTTTCAGACAAGCTCCCTTTAAATTCCTAGAGGGACTCAGGCAAATTTTTCATCAAAATATTAATTCTCTTCCTTTCTTAATTATGAGATAGCTTGATTGTGCTTGTCTGTTAAATAGAGGACTGTTTCGTATTCTTGGTCTGTTAAACTATTGGTAATCCGGAAAATAAAGCTGTACACACAATAATGGGGTATACCTTGTTGCTGTTAGGTGACTCACTGTCATGTTTCAATGTGAAATATGTCTTACATTGGATCACTTACATGGATTTCTGTGTTTTAGAAAGAATATGTATCATAAACATCTAATCAGTGTAAATGTGTGTTGGCAGTTATTGGCTTGAATGGGACAGGAGGTTATGGTGATTGCCATTGGTACTTAGGTAAATGGACGAAAACAAAGAGGTAGTGACAAAGCACAACCTACTAAATTTTTTCAGTAACAAAAGAACAAATAGAAATTTATAATCTCCACAGGCCTTTTGTACTGATTGATGCCTCTTCATTTCTTAGACAATTCCTCTACAAGTAGCCCTGTTGTCGTAACAAGTTCAGATCATCTGAGAAAAATGAACTAAGCCAAATTTCTTTGGAAAACATTCAAAGGATTTGTGAGCTATAGTCTCAAATTTGATCATGTTGCAGATGACACAGTTGTATGGTGAAGATTACCACTTTCCAAGAACTGAAACAATTCTCTTTTTATTTAACAGCTCTTTCAAGGCAACTACAGAAAGGGAGTCCAGAATTTATTTACCTTTTGATAGACCTTATCTGTTTAGAAATGACACTTGCTAGAAGTGTGACTCATGCAGTGGAAAAGTAGTTAAGAATATATATGCGTACGACATAATAGGACATATTACAATTACAATACAGAAAACAACATGAAATTTGCTGATGGCACAGTGAATGAGCGTAGAGCAGCATATTGTACAGGAAAAATAACATAAACTCAAGGACTAGAATATTGGAAATGGGGTAAAGGTCTATAACACAATGTGCAAGGTTCAACAGCAATTTAACAAAGGTTGAAAACTGAAAGTTTCATTGACATGACTACTTCTGGATTTAGCCTGAAAAAATCGGTTAAGACTTTCCTTGAAAAATAAGTTAAGATATGGTCATACAGAAGACTATGCAGTACTGATACCACTGATTCTTCTGACTAGTTGCTAGATGCTAATTTATTTTTTTTAGATTGTTTAATATAATAGATTTTGGTGGGGTTTTTTTCTAGGATATAAAGTTACCTCAATAATAGTATTTTGGAAACTCTAACAGAGCCATATTAGATATTAGTGTTATAGCTGTCATAATTTAAAGAGATAAGTAAGGCAAAGTTTGGAGAGAGACATAATGTCTACTGCCAGACCAACTGGCAGAGTTGGCAAAAGCAAGTAAATCTTCATATAGACTGCTTTTCCTCAGACATAAGAAATGCTCATGTGCCTGAAAACCTGCGTATTTTCTATGCTATATAAGTTTGTTTAAGAGCAGATAGCTGAATGACTGATAAAGAAGACAAAAGAAAAGACTAAGCATAGAATACCAGAAAGATAGTACTGAGTATATGGAAAGAAAGAGGAAACAATCAAGATAATTGCAAAGAAGACTTGTAGAAACATGTATTTTTTCCCTGTACTTTCTTTAAGGGGGATTATAAGTGCTAAATATAAACCAGAAAACAAGCATTTTTCATGGTTTAGTTTCATGTTGTTAAATGTGAAAGCACCCATGCTAAGCCGCATTGTTGTATAATGTGACTTATACAGAGTGTTTTTAATAATTATCTGAAAACAAAAGTGTTTCAGATTAGGAAAGGAAATCAAGAGTTATTAACTTCAGAAGAGAAATTTGATTCAGATTTCATTACATGAAAGGGGGAAACTAGACACTGGAAAAATAATATTTACTTTTTCCTGTCATAGAAACAGCTATGAAAATCACCTGCTGTTGCAGGGCTCCATGAGCTAATAGATGAAACTTTTCAAAATTATTTTAAATTGTGATGTCAATCCTCAAGAGTACACTAATGTTTTCCTGACGAAATTGCCTCACAAACAGTACCAAATTCAACTGAGTTATTGGCATGTTTATTGTCACAAGCATCAAATTCATATAGACTTTGCCTACATTAATTGCTGCTCCAAACATTCCCAACCTGTTTCCCTAAGTGTAAATCAGACACAATTTATCTCATGTCTAACCAGTGTCAGACAGAAGTGGCAGGAGCCATGACACTTACAATAATATGCAGACGGCAACTGTATGGTTGCAGTGTTTTAGTCCATTTTTAATTCCTGGCTACAAAGGCCATCGAGATGGAGGCCAGCGACAGGCTTGGGTGCTTCGGCAGGACGGCGCCAGGCACAGCGTGCTCGCTGTGCTACACAGACTTGTAGATGACCAGTGTTAACACCTGGGAGAATGACAGTGCCAGCTTGTTCCTCCAAACAACTAAAAATCTTACTGAGAGGATGGGAGGGATAAGCTGAACACTGCTTGTGACTGTTGGAGAAACTAAGGTGCACTCTGAATGCCTGCTCCAGTCAACATAATAACTGCTTCCAGACCGATAAACACATATAAAAAACCTTATGATAATATGACAAATATTTAATTTTGTGGTTTAAAACACCTGTAGATGTGCAGTGAAATTAAAACTGGGTGGAAGGCCCTTTGTTTTCAGAATTCAAGTAGTATATTACTGCTTGGGTATATGCACATATATATGTATATTTATGCATTCGTAATTACTGTGTGTACATAAAATCATGATTCACTGTATTTAATTTCCCTCTGTACTGGAACTTGCCTGAAATCATAAATATGTCCTCAAGCACAATAAAAACTCTATGTATCCCTTCATCAGCAAGCATTATATTTAATATTTTTTTTCCAGGAATATTGCTAGCTAGCATGTTTTCCCAATGTTTTTCAAAATAATGGAAAATTAGTTCATTCTAAAGACTTTGTAATAGCTACTTTTCCTCCAGGAAATTTGTTCTTTGTTCCTTTGACTTTCCTAAAATAAATGAAGGCACAAAGCCATACTTTATACGCAGATTTCTAAACAGTTTCAATTTCTAAGCTTTAAATTACCATAAAGCCATCTGATCCATCTATATTTCAAACACTTGTAATTAGAGAGATTTATATTTACATCTGGCACTATGACAGAGTTGTAACCAGGCTCTTTTGGATCCCATTGCCTAGACCCTATCACATCTGACACTGCACTGGTAATGCAGAGGACTGGAGAATTATATTAGTGAACCATGCTCCAGAGACAGACAGTTATAAATGGTACTTAGTATCAGAGTTAAGAAAATGCTTGTGTTATGTACTTAACAGATTTCCTGGGATTGTGTGGAAAGGAAAGCTATACATCTCTTGCAGAAAGAAGGCATTAAATAATGTTTTCCATTAAGAAAGGTCTATTTTGTGTGTATAGTTCCCACATTGCATGTCAGAACAGAGTTTGAAACAGAGTTGAGATCTTTTTGATTACCACAATGCAAAATACGTAAGGTAATAATTTTAGTTTCACATGTTCCTGCACAGTTATCTGCATTTACTGGAGATCTAAATAAAATTACACTTTTAATATTACACATAACAGCTGCAGTTAGGTATATAAGGAATCAGACCTCCCCAAATCCTGTGGTGCAGCTGTGTGTTTCCCAAACTGCATTTGGGCGGGGGAGAAGAGGCTGTGGTCTCAGTACACCTGCTTTGGCAGGTTCTGAGAGCATCCCTTGCAGCAATAACAAGTGATCCCTCATTCTTCCCCCTCTAAATGCAGGAAGATAGAATAGGAAAAATTTTTACATTGAGTTTGAGTTCTTATCTGGGGTTCCTCATAGGGAATAGCTATGCAGTACTCACCAGAGTGCAGAGTCACCCTCACATAGCTTACGGAAGACAGAGAGTTATCCACATGCACCTGAAGCACATGGAACAATTGGTTGACCCTGAAAACCAGGTGGAAGCAGCTGAGTATTAGCGTGAAATGAATTTTCTAGTCTGGGGAGAAGTATATCAGTTTTTTTTCTGAACAGGACCACCAGTTTAAAAAAAAAAAAAAAGGCTTAATTTTTTTATGAAAGGTACCATGAGTAAATGACAGAAGAGTTAGATTTATGTATTTTTTATAGTTGGCCTTTGTCCCAAGCTCCAGAAAAACAACCTTGGAAGGTTGGCACTTTTTGTGATAGAATAAAGGGATGCTGGGAAAAAAGTAAGATTTCTGGAATAAACTGAAGTCAGGCTGCAGTGACTTTTCTGTTTTAAAGTTCTTTTAGAAGACTTCAGGAAAACACATGGGAGTAACTCTGCCAGTAAAGAACTGAACTGAATAGGAGCCTAGGAGGGCTGAAGAAGGAAATATCAAAGACTCTCAGGTATGAAACAATTGGAACAAGGTGTTATATTGTATACTTGAAATCACAGTGTGACAGTGATCAGTTAAAATTCTGACATTGATAGAAGCAAATGTTTATTAGCTTCCTTGCTTTGGAGTATTTACTGAACAGTAACTGATACTGCAATAAATGATCTAAGACAAATGAGCTCTTCAGCTTACACTAATGATTCATCCAAATGAAGTGTCCAAAAACTGTACAAATGCAGACCATGAGTGGACAAAACACTGTTGTTCTGGGGATAAAAGCAATATTGCAGGCATAAAAGGTTTACTCTATTTCTAACAAATGCTTCCTTCTGACACACTTGATCATTTTTCAGCTGCTGTAAAACTGTGTTACAAAAATTCTGAAGATGTTGCACTCCATCTAAGTTTTAATATGAAAAAAAAAGGAAATTTTAAAGGGTAAGATGAATGGGCTGTCAGTCTGAATGCACAGGGAAAGCTAAATTTAAAAGTTGGACACTGTTGTGCAAGACAGTGTTATGCCAAAAACTGTAATATTAGCACTGAAAGGAGAGCCACAGGCAGCAGAGGGTAAGGTGGTAAACTTCAGCCTTGTGACAGTGAACTTATCCCCGCTAAGGGAGTTTGTGAACTAAATTCATAGGGAAACAACCTACTGGAAAGGGTTCAATTTGTAATTGGACCAGAGGAAAAAGTATCCATTATAGGATTAAAAAGAGGTCATGCTATGGTGTTGCTGAGTTGGTTCTCTCCCTATTCGGTCCTGGGTCCATCTGGTCTCTTAGGACAGCTTCAGATGTTGAGTAAAATTGCAGGACAGGGATGGACAACTGTGGTTTTCACTCATACAGGATAGTTGTTCTTTATCTGTGGCTGAAACTAAATGAAGAAGTAGGTAGGAATTATATGCACATGTGTGTGAGGCAGCTAAAAGAATACAGGAGCAGCATCTTCCCAAATGTCTGCCGCTTTGCAAATGTGACAACTGATTCACGATGGTTTATCCCTCAGTGTAAGCTTCCTCCTTTGAGTGTATCGGGAATGAGAACGTAAAAGGACGCGTGTAAAGAGGGGTAATGTACACTTTGTTAATTATCACGCTGTAGGATTTTTTGTTGCCATATAAGGGAAAAAAAAGTAAATATGTAAACATCAGATACTGGTTTTGGCTACCTTTCCTAGTTTACCAGCATCTGAAGACCTTAAGCACTGATAGCCTTCTCATCCCAGTAAATCCACTCTGGATTTGATATTGCTTGTATTGCATTGCACACCGAGAATGTGGTATGTCTTCTCTTTATTCATGCTGATCAATGCTTCTGGATCTTAAAACCATGTTCCTGCCTGGAATTGCTGCACAGACAAATTGTGGAATTCAATGCTATGAACTTCCTATTGGGAGTCTTAGAGTGGCACCTGACTTGAGAAGGACAGAAACTGAAACTCTGCTTTCTATGCACAAAGAAAAAGAGAAAGTTCTCTTACTTCAAACTTGTCATGGCCTGTCTTTCTCTGAAGACCAAAAGCCTTTAAACAAAGTATAACCACTTACTGGCTATGCTGGAGAAATTTTGTGTAGCTATTATCTCGTGCTGAAGTTGCTGCTATGGTTCATGTCTGCCATTAGCTGCACAGTAATAACAAAGTTTGTTTCTGAAAATATATGTTATCTATTCTAAATATTGCTACTTGGTTTATTAGAGAGTTTATTGTTTTCTTCTAATAAGGAACATTTAAAAGTGAGGAAAAAGCTTCCTGATTATTTACTTTCTTGAGGCCCTAGCATTGTCATTGCTGCTACAGTAGTAGCCAGAAGATCATAATATTGTGTCACAGGAAAATATTTTTAGTGAGATATTGGGCAGAGGTCTGGTGCATTTCTAAACTATGTGTCAGGCCTTGAAAGTTTTCAATCGGTTTGTCTCCAGGTTTAGTGAATTGAAAATCTCTGTGGTAAAAGGTTATCACAAATATACCAAGGCTGTGTAACCAGAGGAGCAATAGTCATACTGAGCACTTAAATGTAGACCTCAAAAAGCTTTTAATCACTGGATGCTTAACTAGTTTGCAGCAGATATCTTAGCTAACAATTATAGCCTCTCTTTGGTTCCCAGAGCATTTGTGGGCAGACTGTAACTCTCTCAAACTGTTCAGTCACTCAGAGCTCTTACAAGAAGTATCTCTTTAAGGAATGCTTTCCAACCGTTATACTCCACCCCTAAAAAACTAATTCATAGATCAATTTCTGCATTTTCTTTGATGTAAAATAAGCTAGAAAGTATTTATCACTTATTGTGTTATTTAAAAACGTAATGCACATGCATGATAACATAACTTTATTGGAAGATCTATTTATTTTACACTGCCCTGTTCAGTAAAAGAATATACTGTTAATTGAGTAGTAAAAGTTCAAATTTTAATGTAATTATTTTAAATAATGCTACAAGTATTTGAAATTATATACTAAGCTGTCATTGCTTACTGGCCCTGTTAGTAATGGAAAGTCAGAAATAACTTCTTTGTCTCTATGTACACTATACCTTTAATAATTTAAACAAATTAAAAGAATACTATAAAGGCATTCCTCTTTATATGAAGAAAATATTTCTGCCCTCAGGGTATTAAATATTAGTTCTGGAATTCCAGCACCAGGAATGTCCTTCTTTTACCAAAAGCCTCAATAAGGAAAGAAAGCTGGCCTGTTAGCTTCTAACGGAACTGCACTGAGGGAAAACCGCGTATGCTGGTAGTTCAGAAACGAAGGAATTGCACGCTCAAAACTGGGTGCTATCTCATTTAGGATGTACCGTCTATATCTTTCTAGAGGACTTGTGGGTGGGGGTCACAAGGTGTCTGTAGCACCATTCAAGATACAATCTTCACTGAAGGCTGCTTTTTAAATGCCCATGAAAGCCGCCTTCTGCCTCTGGAGTGAAGTGTTCAGTAAGGAGTTGCACGTCACAGAAATCACGAGCAATGGCTTATGCCTTCTGGGAGATGTAAAGCCAAAGCAATTATACCTGTAACTACATTATATACATAGATATGTAACTATATAAATAAAATACTATTCTATATCTTAGCCTATTTTATTTATATATGTTTGCATATGTATGAGTATATTTTTAGATATATTTATATATGCATAAAGCACACACACATACGATATATATATGTATCTAATCAGATCACGTAGTAGTAACTTCTCAGACCAAATGTGTTTGAAGGTATGCAATTAGAAAAGACAGTTCTGATGTTTCTCTTTGGATGTTTAAAAAGATACAAATGGTACTTACTTCCCTTCCTTTAAAATAAAGACATTTCCGTGATGATCCATGTGTTCAATTCTACCTTCCTAACAGCGAAACCAAAAAACAAAGCAACTACAGCCACATGCAAATAATCAAAGCTCTTTCCCAAGTAATTAAATTATGCGTTACATAAAACGCCCCTGGTTTAAACATAAGGGTGGCATTTAAAGTGAAATTATCACTGAACTTTTTTTTGGTCAAGTAGTTTCTCGGGGCTACTCTATAAATTATTTTAAAGAAGACTTATTTTAAAGAAGTCTTGTCTGTGGTCTTCTGCCAGAATGCTGTATGTAAACATTTTAACTGTTAGAAAAGAATGTGAAAACTGGAAATTTACAATTTAAATCTTCAAACACTTAACATAATTTTTCATTTTTTTAAACAATTTTATAGAGAGGTTGAATACTCATAATTTTGTTTTCCTATAAATATTTTTCATATACCACTATTAAAGGATCAACTTTTAAGTATGTTAGTATGTTAAACATGTTGCCAGCATTTAATGTAGCCTGTCTATCATAAACATGTAAGCAGGAAATGCAAGTAGTAAATTTATATAGTGATGCTTTGCATGTTTTACAGTTAATAGGTAGGAGATACATTTTTAAAACCTCTTCATAGTTTCTTTTGTTGGGACAACTGTGCCCTGCATGCACTGCAACCAGGGTGAATCCATTCTTGCATTGTCATGTATAATAGAGCTATTTGACACAACATAAACATGATCATATTGAAGATTCAAGAAACCATATAAAAGTTATGTGGAATTGAAAAAATGTTTTATAAATAATTCCTTGTCTGGTTTTCAGTTTTTCTTTCTGTATTTCAGATTTATGTTTTTTAGTAGCTTTCACTATTTCTTGAACTTTAAAAATAGGTTTGTTCATGTCTCTCAGCATCATGGGCTGTGCTGTTCCAGGCTGCAAGAAGTAAACACACTGGGGAAATTTAAATTATAATTATCTCTTTTTTCTGCTTTTCAGACTCTCTGTATAGGGTGACTGGATCACTGAAGTAGAGCAAATACACAGAAATAAGTGTCAGAAGAGCTGTGGCCTACAGCGTCTCCTCTCAGTAGTCCTTCACACTCCTTCCATGTTTGTTCCAATTGTTGTACGATTGTTAAAGCTTCCCACCTCATTCAGGTGTCTGTTCCCATGATGGTACACTGATGCCTTCTTGGCATAGTTTGAGATATTTCAAAACATTATCTTTCTACTGTCTGTGCCTTGAAATAATTGATACAACTCTGACTGCAAACATTATACGTCAAACTAAGTGGTATTAAAGAGAGATGAGGAGGGATTTAAGGGCCCTTAGTGCTGCCTCCCCTTCCCACTAGCAAATTGTTGTCTATCTGATTTCTGAATTACTACTAGAACTTGAAATCACTTATGTTTGACTAAGATGGCAGTCCTTTTAGTCCTCCTTCTCACTGGGAAAGGCAAAACCTGCTAGATTTTACTGAAGTACTGAGAGGATGAATGAATGGGGAGAAAGTGATTAGAGGACTTGATAATGTTTTCAGAAGTAAAACGGATGGGAAGACATTTACAATTGCTCTTTAGCAGTATTGCATGTAATTGAGAATTGAGAATTTATGGAACATAGCAGTAATAACAAAAAATACGCAAAAATGTAATTTTTTTTTTTCCCCCAGAAACTAATACTGTCTGGTATTGAGGGCCAGGCTGGATTACTTAATCTTTGATCAAAAAAATACGGCTACAAGTCTCTTCAGTAATGCTGTTTCTTCCGTGGAAGAAATTATAAGTAGGCCTTGCATCAGTCATAGGTCCTGAGCCCCTACACGAATAAGAAACAGCTATTTTGGTACTTGGAACGCTTTGCACGATGAACTTATCGGCATACATCGATTCATAATCATACCCTTCAGTCAAGCACTTCCTTAATAGTTCTGCTTGTGTTTGTGAAGTGTTTGGTAGTACATATGTACACTGGCACTAACATCCTTGCTTACTTGGGCATTTCAGTTAGTTTCAAAGCCACCAGGTCATAAATATCTGAATGCAGTTCACCCTGTTTCTGCTTTATCTCTCAGCGACTGTTTTTGTTGCATTTTTCACTTGATATGAAATATAAATCATTGCAATTAAAAGATTTTTGCATATATACACAAGCTGCAAGGATAAAGAAGTCACAGCAGACTCCTGTACAAATATGCATGAATGCTGCCTTTCTAAAATCGTCAGGATGTTAAGAAGACTCATCAATATTTCTGTTCTTCAAACGCTTTAAGCCATTCTGAAGGAATGGGGTTATTTAGTCCATTTGTTCTTGTTTTCAAACATCCCATGCCTTGTATCTCTTTCCCTGTGAGCTGTGCAGGCATACAGCAATGCAGAGCTAGAGCCTGGGTTCTTCTTTCTTTAGGAAGGAGGCAACGGCATGTGCTTGTTTGTTTGTCACACACCACAGTAATACCGGCTCTGAGTTCTGAGCACGCTGAAATGCTACTGCCCCTACATATGGTTTAATATTACATATTGGTCAGTGTTATGTGTAAAGGGGAGAATGACATTTCTCCAAGGACAGATAATATTATTTATAACAGAGTTCTTGCACTGTTCAGCGATAATATCAATTGTTTACAGCTGACTGAAACAAGAAGTTGAGTTGGTCTGATAAGGAGTTGCGGCTTGGGTTCAAGCCCAGATCCTTTTACCAAAGCTCCAGTAGAGTGTGTTGTAAGACTGCGTAGCCAGGGATTTGCTGAAAAAACAGCATAAGTATTTTTAGGTAAAAACCTGGTTCCATGGCAAAGTTTTCATTAACAGTAATGATTTCAAGATTTCCCCCCTACTGTGAGGCCGATATAGCATTTGTACAGGGCATTTTTTAAATAAAAGCCTTTGCTAATGCCAGAAATATGACATTGCCTGGACTTAGTGAAAGGCTTAATTTTATTTTCATTTGTGAAGATTATGTCTGTTAAGACGGCCTCTAATGGTGAAATCAAATTCTGGTTTAGTGATTATGTTGATCTTTTAGACAATTTCTGCTATGAATATTACGGAGAGAACAGTAGCTGAAATACTTTTGATAATGAAACATGCAGTAGCATGAAAATAATTGATCTCAAAGCAGGAAGATTTCCCATTATAGAATTTCATAATTAGAAGCTCAATCAATGGTATTTCTTAGTTGACAGTTACGTATAGATTGACAAAAATGCCAGTGAGCTGGAAGTCAACATGTAGGTTCCAGTGTAGCCTGACTATAAATCTCTATCCCTTTTTTAAACTTTGTTGGGGCAATGACAGAACATTAGAGAAAAGACGCAGAAAAAGAAAATAATTCATTTCTTATGTACTCTGCAGGACAAAAAAAAAGTACATATCTTTACTTGTGCCCTACCAGTGAGAACTGCTGATATTCAGAAGTCGGCCTCATGGAACCCCGGCTATACTTGCTGCCCGTATTGAAGGGAGGGGTAATCACAGAAGAGCATCTCCGCCTCTTTGCCCTGCGCTCGGGCTGCTCTGTGCGCCATGGTCTTTCTTTCGCTGCTGGAGCCGAACACCAAAAGGAGCTGCTTTTACAGGCAGGGGAAGTGGACTACAAAAACTATGGATTACATGGAACATCTCAAAACACTACCACAAAAACTTTAATTTTGGTTGTGTTTTCCACCACCACCACCGGTTTTTGGTTTGGTTTTTGGGGGGGTTTGGTGGGTTTTTTTCTGTTGTTGTTGTTGTTTGGGGTTGATTTTCTGGCCGCCGCCAACGCGCCCAGGTGCGCGGTCACGCCTGGCAAGTGCACGAGCGGACCTTTTCCCGCCGATTCGGGGCGGTGCGCGCGGCGGCCGCCAGGGGGCGATCACGCACCGCCGGCCACGCACCCCGCGGCCACGCGCCGGGGAGGGCTCGTGAGGTACCCGTGACGTGCCCAGTACGTGGGCGGGGGTAGCTTAGTAACGACAGTTGAAGGAAAACCGCCTCCAGCAGCGCGTCAGCAGCTAATCAGTCGGAGAAGCCGCCTAACCGGCGGGAAAGGACTGTTTTGTCACTGTCCTTCTAATATCTCTAGAGATAAACAAATGAAAAACCAACCATCTTTTTGAACCAAAATATAACCACAAAAATAATTTTCCTGCATTTAAAACATATCTATTTTAAATATATAGCAAAAAGATAATGACAATCCTAATGACAGTATTGTTGAGCTCAGGCTTACTTCTGACAATCTTCTCTTTGCCCCACTGCAGTGACTGGGACTTCTTTTCTTTTGAAACATGTTCAAAAGGCCTGTGTTGATAAGTGCATGAGAACTGAAACTCTCTCAACTAATGTTTTTTGAAGTAGCCCCTCCTACATACGTGAGTGTTCTAGAGAGGCTTTAATTTTGAGATATTTCTTCAAAAGCAAAATATAAACGTGCCTCCACTGCACTGGATAAATCTTACATGAACATGAAAGGTGGTGTATGAGCAACTTGTTCAATTTTGTATCTGCTTAAATGCAGTTTAACTACCTTTATCTTTTTTTTTCAACATAGCTAATGACTTTTTAAACTGGTAGCAGGATCTGTATAGTAGGTAAAAACAGTCATAGGTGATCCTTGTCCTTTTCTTTTGTTACTACCACAGCAAAATCATTCTTCTTAAATCAGACCAGTGCCTAAATGTAGAGCAGTATCATGAAGTTGAAGTTCTAAACAATGGGCTGCAGTGTTCTGTTGTTGAATTTCTCTTTTTGCATAGATTTGGACAATGATTTTTCCCATCATAATCAGTTTAGCTCAAATCTCTGTGTTTATTGCTTAGACAAACTTTAAGGTAGAATCATACTACAGAGAGTGCGTATGCTTTGTTTCTAGGCCCAGCTACCCACGAACATCATAGTCTCACTTGAGTTCCCTTCTTCCCTCTTCGAAAAAGAAGGGTGGGAGTGATTTAACATTAATTAGAATTGCTTAAAGATAAGATTCATCTGCATACAGGTGTGCTGGTAGTACACAGACAGCATACTTCCAGTTACCCTCTTCTCCACTTATAAATCCCCTCACCAATGGGAGGTTTAGACATGGAACTCACTTCACTTTCTCAGTAGCTTCCTGACTTCCAGTTTCACCTCTCTAACCCTCCTTTTTAAGCTCGTCTGGGAGAGTTTTTTTAAAGTGATGCATTTGAGTGTATATGAAAATATATTAGTTGATTATACTGAACCTTTTGCAAAACTATAGCCTGCTTTTATTTGTTTCTTTCTCCTTTCTGTGGGAGGCTCATCACAATGCCATCAGAGTATTGTCTAGGTTGGGGAATCATAATACTTATCTCCTGTCTTTGGCAAATAGAAGCAGCATTTCTACAGGGCTTTTGATAAAAAGGTAGATTTAAAAGCATAATTAAAAAAAGAAAGCATGAATGCATTTACCCTGCTTAATAGTTTGCAAAGAGATGTGCCTTCCATCTGGAATGATAAACTTTTGAAGGTACTTCACATCCAAAGTCTTTGACTGAACTACAAAACAAGCAAATAACTAGCATCTTTCCCTGAGAAGATGGCCTTTAGTCTTTTGAGGATCCTTGCACTGGAAGATATTTATCAGCCATGAGATTTAGAAGATCAGTTAGATATCTTGGGCAAAGTTCATGCAAAGCACTAGTCAAATAGACCGAGACCTTGAACCTGGCATGAAATTTTGTCAGTGTCCAGAAGAAGATCAGATTGCTTGCAGCAGCCTCTGTGGCCAAGGCATTCTATAGCATTTAGTATAGACTGAGCTTCAAACTTACTACTCAAGTACCTTGCATCACTATGGTTTGGCTGGAAAGTGATTAAGAGCAGATCACTAGCTGTCTGGATGCCATATGGTTGTCTTTCTGTAAATTATGTGGATTACAGTCTGAATTGAGTCTTTTACGTGTCAACAAAGGAGAATGCACTGTGCAGCTGAACTCTTCCCATCAGTACTGATCTGCCTTCTTACTGGGTTCAACTATTCTTTGTTTTGTCTAATCTCTGATGGAACAGTGATGCCATGACGCCTTTTCATGATATTGCCAGCTGAATGGATCAATCATGTAGTAATTGAAAACAGATTAAAGAAAGCATTAGAGGAATAAATGTTTATTTTTAAGAGCCTACAAGTGAATAGACCTAGCAGTGGGGATATTAATTTTTGTCTCTTCTCATGGGATGCATTCTCCTAAAAAACGACTCGCATTAGTTTAGCTGCTTGTTCAGAAATTAGGGACTTCTGCTACTTCTCAAGTGAGACATCAGTAATTCATGGTCATCAGTGTCTAATGCTAAAGAGAAGTCCAGGAAGATAAGAAGGGATGATTACATAATTTCCAACAACTGATGATACTGATGGCCACTCTCCTCATAGTTATAGTCTTACCAACCAACCTCAAGTCTTACCAACCAGCTTCAGTCTCAATACTGACAGGTCACCTCTCTTTGCTAGGTGAATTAGTTTCCTTTTATCTGGATTCTCTAAGGGTCTACTGGGGATAAGAAGCATGATACTGGGTCCTGAGGAATGATGTAGCCAGGGTGCTCTTGGCCATGTCAGCCAAACAATAGCCTACCTGGAGGAGGGTAGGGAGAGGAGATGCCCTATCTGAATGATTCACTGCCTATTTTGGTAATACCATGATAGCTGCTGTTTGTCACTCTCTCATGCACCAGGAAGAATTTGTGTAATTGAACAGGGAATGGGTCAAGGCATTGTTAGGATGTTGAGAACCTGAGTGAATGTGCTGACATTGGGGAGTATTGGTGAACAGGTGGCAATGTTCAGTCCATGGTTTCCACTGAGGCTCTGTGTTAGCAGTATGGATTGCCTAGCTTTCTGCAAGAGTGTCCCACACTTCAAAAACAGCAATGAAACCACCTCTCCCTGCTCCTCTAGTGCTGCTACTTATCTTTGTTCCTATTCCATTCTCTTCCAATACACATTTTCAAAATCCCCAAACAAATCCTCTAGTGGATTGAGCGTACAAAAAGTCTTGAGAGCAGAGACTTCACAAAATAAAGATTTGGTTTCCATTAGTGCCCCCAAACTCAGCACCCTGTCTCCATGACACAACCCAGAGGAGAACATATTACTGTGCTTCTTCAGGCTTCAGATTCCACCTCTTTTCTTAGGTCCTGCACTTTTGAACAGTGATATACTTCATAGGACCTAATTCTGGTAGAGTGAAGGGTGAGTGACATGGTAAAATGATAAATTGGAAAAGACTGAGGGAAAGAAGTTTAAGCATTGAAAGTGTAGAGGAAGCAGAGAGAATAGGATAATCTTAAGTAACATCTTAAGATGTTCTATTTCCTTCACATGTTATTAATACAGTGATTGACTTGGTTTAGAGAATTTAATATCACTTCTGCTTTGTGTTATATTTGCTCATGTTCCCTTTCAAGACTTCAGGAGTTTTCCTTTGCCTTTGAAAAAAAAACTTACCTATCATAGCTGGTGTGAAAACAGCATGACACAAAGCAGTTTTCAAAACAAATTGTTAATATTGCTTGCTACAGAAATTTTGGTTCACCCTCTTCTTATTATCTAGTACTGGTGAAATCATAAAACAGTGATATAATTTTTTTTCTCTCATGCACAGCACAGAGTGGAACAAGAGGCACCTGTTACCTCCTAATGCTTATAGCTCACACATTGAGAGGCCCTGACAACACATAAATAGTATGTGCAATTTATTTCAAAAAGCCAGAACAACAATATGATGGCAACATACTAATGACATTACATCTTCCCCAGCATTACTCAGTCCCTGTAGACCTTTCTGCCTGCTTCTATTGTACTGGACAAAACCTGCCACCCTCCCTGCTTCCTACAAGACAGAGTGCCTTCAGATGCACAGCCTTGCTTTGCACTCCCAACTACCTTCATGTGTATTTTAGGAACTGTGAGTTTATGCTTGCTTATTGTGTATGGCAGAATTTAGAGTGGTAGTTCCATATTTATCGAAACATTTATTTAAAAATAGTGAATGAGCAGTAGACAACTTGCAGAAGCAGACTGACTAAGGGTGGAGAAATCAGAGCTACCTCAGACGTCACTGCACTCTGCACTTCATCCCTTCAAGGTCATTAGCCATAGCATAACCACTGTGTTTGGTCCTGCCATGTTTCTGCTGTTTTTTTGACGGTTCCCAATTCTGACATGAATACATAGTTGAGAGGACTTGTGTCATTATACAAACCCTCAATATTTCCAGTCACATGGTACAGTCCCACCCACTAATATACTGTCGTGTGGGGCGGGTAATGAAAGGAACCTGAGTTCGTGGCACCTTGACCATGGATGTGTGTGCAGCTAGGGGTCATGAAAAAGCTGGCTACAGGGTATTTCCTCTATCCACTTCAGAATCTAAGGAGAAAGATTATATCATACAACAAAACTCCGCAGAGCCTGGCTTGCTTGGATCTGGATTACATCTGGAAAGCTGTACTTAGAATTTTGATAGTTAAAGGTGTGCTAATTTTGCCACTTGTTTTAAAACAATATTTTTCTACATAAAAAATATTGTTAGCCAGATGGTACTTTTTATAAATTGCAATAACAGTGTTTGATAAATGATTGCAAATCACTGACTGAATACATGATATTATTTAAACATGTGAATTTTATACCTCTTATACGAGAAACATAAAGGACTTTGCTAATACTATTACTCAGGTACAGACCTATCTGTCTCCTGCTTTTTGTGTTTTTCCTCTGTCTCCTGCTTTACTGTTCCAGCACTTACAGTTCAAGGGAACTCATGCCACAAGCTTGGCTCTTGCTTTCGGACCTACCTGGGCAAGCATGGCTGATAACTGTTCAGTGGGCATCTGCTGAGCATTGTCCCCAAGCAGGAAAAGGGCTCTGACCCTTTTGGAAGGAAGAATGTGCATTTTCACGAGTCATATCTCTCCCAGTCTTCATCAGTATATCAAGATTACCTTCACCTGATCCAAAGGATGGGGATTAATATTTGCATAGGAAACATGCAGAGAGAGTTGCAGTTAGAAAAGACTTTATCTGAACATTCCGAATTAAAGGATTGCATCAAGTATGCTAAAAAAAGAGTCAAGTTTTTTACTTTTTTTTCCCTAAGAATTATACAACTCAATGGCTCAATACTACTCAATGGCAGAGTAGGGGATAAAACCCTAAACTACCAAAAGTGATCCCTTCCCATGTCATAAACCCAACACTTTCCCTAAGAGCCAAGGTTAATATTTATCTATGCCCCATGGCAGTAATTTCGAAGGTGTTGATCTTGGGGATTAATTGCTGCTTTAAACGGGCAGTTAACAGTTTAAACAACATTTTTATTGGCATGCAGTAGTTAAATGCTTACTAGTGTGCTGATGGGTTTATGATGATCAAAGTGAATTAAGAGTCCATATTTGAGTTACATGGTATTAGAGCCACTGGGTCATTTGAGTGCCCTGGGTTAATGTACTTGAGATGTACAATAACTGGTGTACACAGAGAAGAAAATGCTCATTTTTAAATATTGTACTTCAGACTGTTTTCTGTTCTATTTACATTCAGAAATGAAGATCTCGGGCTACTGGTGCTCCACCGACCTGGTGCCTGAGCACACGGCTTCCAGCTCTGGTCCAGGCTCTGGTGCTCATATTTCGGCTCTGGTGTTACACGGGATACAGCACCATGTTTGGAAGAAATGTTGCCAGGGTGTCACAGGTCCTATGCTGCACTGTGTTCACAGAAATGGCTGAAGAACCAGCTGCAAAACTCATTACACTTAAGAATATGCTGTTTGGATTCTGTTGATACAGTATTTATATGACCACTGGCATCAGAGGAAACGAAAGATATTTGTAACCCCATTAATTATTTCTGGTTTAACTGCTTGGTGATTAGGCATTTTGAGATCTTCAGTGTGATCAGAACCTTGAGATCTATGCTCTGGCTGCCTGCTATAGGAGTCTGTCTCAAACAATGTGGCTATGATTGCTTTCTGTACGGAACCGCAACCCTGCAGTGTCCCCAACTCCACTGACATGAGTTTTACATGCCTCTTTGGGCATCTGTACCAGAGCAGGTTGTACAAACGTACTAGAGGCAACTTCCAAAGGGAAGGTACTATGCCTTCACTGCGATTGCAGTGTGGCGTGGAGGCGTCTGAGCTATGGGTCTCGTTGCAGCTATGTAGTGCAGGGCCTAAGCCTCAGTGCTAGGCATACCCTAGTCCCCAGGACATGGATTCCTATCTCTATTTTCCAACTCTGTTGGAAAATACTATCTCTGACTACTATTAATTACTTGGTTCTAGCAGGCCAATTAATCAGGGCCAACTTGTGATAGATGTTCCTCCCATATAAAATTATGACAGCTTGCTAATTATAGGATGAGTGCATCCTATACTTCATCTGAGAAGTGTGACACATGGATGTAATGAGGTTATTTAGTGCAGCCCAGCTGCCTTGCTGCTGCGATGCCACAGGACACTGCTTGCAAACCATAGCTAGCCTCTTGCCTCACTGCTATTTATTTGTGTTTTCTGACTTTTTGTTTCCTAATTGAAAGTGACGTGTACAGTTGAGAAGAAGCTGATTGGCCTCTTAAAATAATTTGGACTGGTTGAATGAGGTTTCTAATTAGTTAACCACAAATTTTAGTATTATGGGGACACTGCTGGAACGGAGCATAGAAAGCCAAGCCTCTGCCTCATACCCATATGTGGAATGTGAAACCAGAAGCTGTTTGCAAAAATAAATAGGTGTGGAGAGCAAATTACACTGTAAAAATAAAGGAGAGATTTTATTTATAAACTACCTTCCTAAATAAGAAATTATTGCAATTCTTAATTCCAGACTGTGTCTCTGTCTCTCCCTTTCAATGGCTACACTGCTGTTTACTTCTCTCTGATACCTCAGAATCCTGGTGACTGATTCCTGCTATATCTGTCACCCAGAACCTAACTAATAGCTGCTGGGAATTAATTGATAAATAGACTGAGTGTAAGGAAGCTGCCATGGTCCTAGAGACTGAAAGGTTTTGGGTAGACTGAAGTCCAATATGTTAGTCTTGCTATTGAAGTATTCAATTAGTATTTGGTTTAATTCCTGAAAATATGTGTAGTTATAGAGTTGTGAAATTATTTAGTACTGCTGGAGAAAGCACTTGAAATTCTGACTTAGCATATTTAAAACTCAAAAAACACTGGGCTCCATCAGACCTATCATACGTTCACATTGTCATGGTGAACTTGTGCTTCATGCCGTTTGAATTGAACTGCAGTTTTGTGTTGTTTTCCCCAGGTTCTAGAAGAATGTGCCTGGTTTGGGGTTTTTTTTCCATTTATTGCATTTTGTTAAAGTATTTCCATTCAGCCAGGATTCTCTAGCTTCCAAGACGGGTTGCCTATGCTGTAACTCTTGGTATTGGTCAATGTCAAAACAGTCATATTGTTCATGTTCTCCTCTCTGCTTTATTTCTTACTATTTACCCTCTCCGGAACAAGTACCAGGGAAGTGATCCTGAATGCTGGAAGACTGGGCTGCTTGTGCTGTGTGATATCATTACTGTTGGCTGATCATCCTCATGCGAGGCTCGAGCTCTGGCCAAAAAGTTGAGCTAAGTTGGAAGAATGCTGAGAGTACTTATGGAGTTCACTGTGCCCATTCATGAAAAATATAGCAAGGGTAAGAATATTGAGATTTTTCAGTCTTGGGATGCTAGTTAATTTCTCATTTGGAATGAAATGTATTTCAGAAACATTGCCTTTACCACATTCTCCTTTTAACTAGACACCTAAAGCAATTAATCTGTGTTTTTAAACGTGAACTTAAACAAGAATAGCAATTCAAACCCTTAATCCCATGTTTTCCCAGATTAAAGCTACATCAAAAGCTAGGCATTTCACCCACATAATTAACTATTAGCTTGTACTTGTAGTTGAAGGAAGGGTTTCATCGTTCTTTTCACTGAAAGCAGATGATGTGTTATGATTTTTCTAGAAAAAGCGATAAAGCCAGATTCTTTACAGAAGTTTGTAAAATGGAGAATTGGTACAGTCTATGTAGGTTTTTCCTCTTTGTCCATTGGTGTATAGATTACACCTTTTCCAGACCATTCTCCTGGACCATTTGATTTCAAGGTATTTTTCAAAAGGTAGAATGAAGTTGATTAGAGCACCATAGAAACTCAAGAGAAAAACTGATGTCCTTACCTTGTACTGCAGCATTATATCCAATAAAGTTTATTTCCTGTGGATTATTTTAGCTAAATCTACTCTATGAAAAAATTAAGTTTCTTAGGAAAATTAGTTGTAATTAGAACAAAATCTCTGCCTCTAGGGAAGTAGGACAGTGCTACCTCGTAAATGTTATATTCTTGCTATATATACTTTAGGCAGATACTAGAGTTCTTGAAGGATATGAATACTGAGAGCTTACATGCATTTATGTCCTTTTCTATGCGGAAAAAGCAGAGGAGAGTGTTTTACATTCTAATTTTTAATTAGGTCAGAAAGCAGCCAAGACTGACTTTCCCAGTTAGTTGATTAGGGTGCCATTTAGGTTGATGAAGAATGTGGCTGATGCGGCTGAACCAGCAGCAGAAATCAGAACGCTCATTCATGTCTTGCTGTGAATATATATGCTCAAAAAGATGAAAGTCTGATTCCTATCTCTTTCCAAATCAGGCAGCAGAAGGATTTAAACCTGCAACTTACCTCCAAATGCTCCGACCATCCTCGGCAGTGGTATCACTTCCATCTCTATGGCACCTGAGTGTAGAAAAAGAGTTTCTGATGGGGACAGAAAGATTCTGCTCACTGGAGCAGGGTGCTCAGGAATGGTCTGTCTCATATTCCTTCTACAGATATTATAAGGGATTCAGTCACCAACATGTTGGCTTTTGTGTCTCTAACCATTATGTATCTAATGCTTCTCATGAATACGGTTTCCATTAGGTTGGAAGGCTGTAGCCTTGCAGCACTTAATGCCTAAGACTCCAAAGGAGTGTTCTTAAGTTGCAAATCCATAGAGTCTGAAGAAACTTTGATTTTTTGTTGCTAGATATTCAACTTTTACCAGTATTTAGGATAACCATTTTTATTTACACTTGACTGAGGGACTGCAACTTTTCCTCTCCCAGGTGAATCGTACTCTCATGGTTCCTGCCTTCATGACCTCAAGAACAGATGCACATATTGCACAGTACTTGCGACTACAAGTTACATTAATTCAGTAACTAAAGGTAACACACCAATGGGTTGTTGCTTCTCTCCTGTACCTTTCCCTGATGAGGAATAAGACCCAGGGATAGTCTATAGTAAGTAACCAAACAATATTGCTGACAAATCATTTCCACAGAATTGCATTTCACTCTAATTTGCAATAGAAGACACATTCACATAATAGGGCTGAAAGGCTTGTAGCCATATGAAATATCCTCCTAAACCTGGCAATCATTTTTGTCTAGGGTTTACGGTGGAAAATCACTGTTGTCCATTCAACAACCATTTTAGACTAGGGCATCTATTTTTATTATTTTCAAACAGAAAATCATGCCCACCACATTAATTTACTGTGCATCACTCCTGTTTGATAGGGTTGGAAGTTTGCCTTTGAAAATGCCTTGAGTATCCTGAAAATGTAGAAGTTAAGGACTAAACTTACCCTAAGAAGATACAAAGAAGATGCTGGGGGCTTTGCCTCCTTCCCCAGTGAATGAGAGCAAATTTAACTGAATTAGTCTACATGTTTTTTCTCTACATGTGTAAGCTCAAAGATTTGTTCAGAATATAGGAACAACTTGATTTTCCCCTGTTCCAAACCACATGAGAAAAGTTTTCAGAAAACACCTAGCTCTCTTAGCTGCCGACATGTTTGGGAAGAGTCCAATAAAGCTTTTGCCCTGAGAAGCCTTACAGCTTCTGTGTGAGAGAAAATTCAGACAGGTCATATGGCATAACCAGTAGTTCAGATGTTTCTGTGGTAAACCAGCATGTTCTTTCAAGAGCTGCTGTTTTTCACCACCCTGTTAATGTTCCCAGCTGTTTACTTGTTCCCAGGTGTGAAATCAAATGCTGGGAGAGCAGGGATGGCCTGCAGCGCCCATCACTGTATTCCTTGGAAGTAAGGACCTGGCAAGCAGCACTACATTGGATCATGCCTTAAATACGCACGTGTAAATATACAGACTTCAGTCCTAAGGAGTAATTTGTCTGAGTTGACTACATCCTTGCTCCCAGGAGAGTAAGAAAAGAAAGCATACAGGTAGTTGGAAAAAGTGTCATTGCATTATAAGTGAGTCTTCCCCATCATTCACTCTCAGTATGGTCTGGATTCTGTAAGGCCAGGCAGATATCCTGCATCCTGCTCTGGTCTCAGCACTATTATAAATTTGGACCACCTGCACTGAAATCACTGGAGAAAGTTTAGCACATAACCAGTGAGACTTATGGGACTTCAGATCCCGTGTTATCATTTGAATTCATATATTTAGAATTAGATTCTTTAGAATGTGCTACATTAAGAATAAACATTTTGTGTCCTACTGTATAGCATTGGTTTACCTAGAGGTAAAAGCTTGCTTCTTATACCTACGCTTAGGAGCCATTCTGCAGTGACTTCCCTTATACACTGAGGAAGTGAGTTGGAGTAACCCCAGTTACAGTGTGTGACATGGTGTAACCTTATTGCAACTCATCTGCAGCAATAACATGTTGCAGCAGAAATGTAAAGAAACTGAAAAAGATTTTGGTTTCTTAGAACTTATGTTTGAACTCTGAGCATGCATATGATTCTGTGACAAAAGTTATTAAATTATTTTAATGCTAGGTATATGGGAACTGATATCATATGAATGTAACCTTTATCTGGATATTGAGTTCCCGTTTATTTTGCCTTGTGTGATGGATTACTTAATGAGCTACAGAATTTTGTATACTGAATTAACAGTGTATATGAAGCTACTAAATTAACAGTGTATATGAGACTTTGCATGATCTGGGAAGGAAGCCTCTGGATCCATCCCTTCCCTATTACACAGAAGGAAGAGTTCAGGGAATGTGAAACTTGTCATTGTGTTGGATGAAGTGGTCTTAGGAAAATAGAGAGTCTTAAGCACATCCATGCCCTTATCAGTTTCTGGCTGAGCCGCTGATTTTTGGTGCAATCCTGGACAAATCATTTAGCCTATATCTATAGTGTATAATGTAAGATCCTGCAGAAATATCCACAGTGACTTTGACTAAACTTTGAGAATTTTTTTTTTCCTCACCTCACTGAAATTTTCAGGTCTTAAAAAAGCTGGGACAAGTCACACAGATCCCTGTGGTACTAGGATAATAAACTGTAAATTTATCAAATCACACAGAAGACACCAAACCATTGAAACTCCTGGGGCAAGATACTTTGGTTAGTTCGTTGGTTTGGGGAAAGAAAAGAGCAAATACCTTAATAGGAATACGGAATTTTAGAAAATAAAACCTCTTCTTATTTCTGAATCTGTTTTCTTTAAATAAAATGGAATACATTAGAAAATTGCACTGTAGAATTAAGTGGCTGTAGATCTGGAAACAAACTTTTTTCTGTATTTCTTGTTGCCCTTCTGCCTGTGTATGCATTGGACCATGAGTGTGCCAGGGAATCATGTAAACTGAACTTGGCCTGGCTGGTTCAACGTCCTTGTCAAAATGACTTTGCTGTGTGTTTGGGAGAACAGCAAGTTGACCTTGCTCATCCCTGTGTCTCAGGATTGGGGTGTCTGTGCTTCTAGGTGGGGATGCTGGTGGCTACCTCAGGCCCTGGTACCAGCAAGAGCAGCCCCAAAGTTTTCTGAGTTTCAGTGCGGCTGACAAAGCTGCTGCCATTTCAGCAGTCACTCTTCGTCCTTGCAAAGATTTAAGTGCATACCAGCACAATTTATGAGTCCCTTTCTCTGCCTCCCCTTGGGTTAGAAAGGTTGCAAATTGGGAGTGACAGAATGGCTCCTGGGCTTCCCCCAGGCTCCTGCAATCCCTTCCTTGCCTTTGTGTGAGACCCCAAGTGGTTGGGCACACAAGATGTCTCAGTTGCACTACTCCCACAACACAGATGTGGCAGTATGTGGTCACTGAGTGAGTGGGGGCACTTGGTCCTCTCCAGTGAGCACTTTAGTGCAGTGTGCTGGCAGGAGATGCTCTGGCTACTGCATGGCTCTGCCACATCTTCTCACTGTGGCACCTGACCATTATGTGCTTACATGACCCATCAGTTTGGGGCCTGGGGTCAGGGATGAATCTGGCTTTGAGAGGCAGATGCTGTGTCGGGGAATTAAGTTGGAGACAAATAAGCAAAGTCTGATAACTCTGTGCACTTCTGGAAGGTCCTTATGGCTGTTAGGCCCCAGGAAGAGGGGGACAGAAGGAGAAGTCACCTTAAACCCATGGGAAGGGGCCATGCAATATCAACAAAGCGAGCCTGCTCTTCTGTGAAGTCTTTTCTCATCTGAAAACCATCAAATATAAATTTACAATCTTACTTTTCCACGTCTGCATGAGAAAGTCTGTCAAATACACTGCAGAAAGTGAATGAGGCACTTGTGTAAACAACAGCATTTTAAAATAAAAACTAAAAGTCTAGGAAACCTTTGTACAACCACCTTTGCTATCCCCCTTTTAGCTGCTCTGAGGCTCTGTCATAAAGTTCTCTTTTTTACTTTTTAAAAAAGCATGTATTGTTCCCATGTTTGTGAGGTGGTATTTTTGCTTTACCTCACAAGGAATATTTGTTTTTATGCTAACCTTTCAACTCAATGTCTGATCCTACAGGCTTCTTCCTGACCAAAACTCCCTGACCTTACGTGAGCGAATATCTTGCAATTACATTTCACAATAATTGCAAAGACAGTGTAATAAACCACAGAAGACCTGGTTCTGGGGGAGAATTATGAGAAATGCTATATGAAAGCAAGAAAGCAAGTTATAAGAAGTTATAAGAAGTTGGTTTTCAGAGGCACAAAAAGAAAATACAGTGAAAGGTGGGCTGAACAGTTCAGAGGTGGAAGGATATTCTGATTTTGCTAAAAGCAACAATATTTTTATTTAGCTTTGTATTCTTTCCTTTTTTTTCTCTACACATTGGACATACAGATATTTTAAAGCAAGAGAAGACTATCTCATTTCTCTATATTATTGTAAGGGATATTTCTTATTGGTTCAAATGCAGTGGTTTCTTTCCAGATGCAAGATGAAAAGCCTGCACTCACAGTTTTGAGTAGAAACAGCTTCCTAAGGAGCAGGTCAGATGCCTGGCTAAATATTCCAGGCAGTTCTTTTAGAATGAAACTGTAGCCATGAAATAGGTGACAATTGCATGAACCCTGAAGGTTCTGCACTCAGTATTCTTGCAGGTAGATATCCTTTTGGGTAAAAACCTTGCAGGTTGTTTTTTTAGTGATGCACTATTGCTATTTAGAAGACTACTTACTTTCATAGGAAAAATTGTGCAAAGTGGTCTGCACAGGTGCTGGCTGATATTTATGCAACAACAACAAACACTAGAGCAGGAACTTGGATCCAAATTCCTCTGATTTTCAGGAATATTCCAATCCTGTTTCTAATCTGTGCTTTTTAAATTTGTCTCTAGCAAATACCAAAGGCATTATTTAAGTATAAGATAGTTTCTTAAATAGTTACCACAGTCTTTTTCTGAGGAAGTTGCCCTCGAAAAAGTTTCTACATATAATGAGAGGTGCCTGTATAACCCATACAGGCTTGCAAATTGGAAGAAGTGTTTTGCATCTGATAATAACACAGTAGTACATAAGACAATCTGGAATAGTTCAGCCACCATCCCTTCTGCTTTATAATTAGTTACCTTAATTTAGATTGCAAACATAGAAAATTATTATCCTTCTGAATTGCTGTTTCCTATTTCTATTTGGCAGCCTTATTTTCATTATATGCTGTAAAAAATCTCTCTGCAAAATCTCTTAAAGAAACACAATAGTCTTAGAAAAGTAGCTAAAGCATGTGAGGGTTAAACATAACGTTTTTTCCCATAAGTGTCATTTGCCTGACTTAGAATTCTTTAATAGATACTGAGCAGCACAGAACTGAAAGTATTTTTAATTTCAGTGCTTTGTATATTTACAGAGGGATTACAACAAACTTCCACACTTTATCTACATTTTAATAGGTCAGTGTGAACATATGAAGCGTATTAAGGTGGACTGCCTTACTTATTAAACTTATGTGAATTCGTCAAAAGCTCTAAGCAGTTGTGTGCAATAGGGGCTGGAAAGCCATGCATGATTGAGGTCATGCATCCAGCCAGTTTGTAAGATGATCCCTCTGTACCGAGCCATCAGCCATCCTTAGCATAGGGGCGCACTCATACACGCATTCCTGTCAAGTCATCTTGTGAAAGGCAGCTTGCTTCCAGCTTGGCTTGAAAGTGCAACCTTAATAAAACTCACTGAAGTCTGAGAGAAAATAGCAGTTCTGCAGCAGATAGTGTAGGGGAAAGAGACTGGGATATGCATATGCAGCTGACTAAAGCAGGCTACATGCTGGACTGTAACAGGGAGGAAACAATAAATCTTAACTACTATGCAATAAATATTCCCAATTTAAACTAAGGAAGCTATCCTCATAGTGAAATTAAAAAAATAACTGTTTATCCAAGCTTGATTTCTAAAGCGCACTTCTCCAGTCCTTTTTCCAAAGACTTTAAGGGAAATTAAGAACAAATTTAAAGAAAGAGGAAGAAAAAGTTTTTCTTAAAGTAGGAAAGGAAAGTAATAATAACATGTCAGTTTTCCTTTCCTTTGCTTTCCTGGCAGCGGTCCTTGCTCATATAGGCTGTAATAACCAGCGTCGGGGTCCAGAAGCCAGTGGGAGAAGATTTAACCGGATTCAGCATGGGCAGTGCACCTATACTTTCATTCTGCCAGAACAGGATGGGAACTGTCGTGAAAGCACGACAGACCAGTACAACACAAATGCTCTTCAGAGAGATGCTCCTCACGTGGAACAGGATTTCTCTTCCCAGAAACTGCAACATCTGGAGCATGTGATGGAAAATTACACTCAGTGGCTGCAAAAAGTAAGTTTCTTTTTTTCATTTCTCACTGAAAGGGTTTTTTTGGTGATGCTTATGCTGTTCAATGTTTTCATTAGTTTCTGTGAGAACCAAGGTAACAAGGATTGATCTAGTTCGTGGCTGTGTAGGGGAGAAATGTTTCAGCCAGTGTGCACCCTTCTTAGTGACACTGCTCTTGGGAGCAGAATTTTCTTCATGTTACCGAAAGATGCAACTTCTTAAAGCTTTATCTCAAGAGACCATGGATGTTTGTGAGCCAGAGAACACAAAAATTCTCTAGAGACTGTAATGACAGAATGTACTAAGTACTCCTATAAACTCCACTTCTAGTTCACAGCTCCAGATCAGATGCCATGCAGGGTACCTGCTACTCTGACAGCAAAAGGGAGCATTTAAACAAATCAGCATTTAAAGGCAATGGTTTAAGAATATCGTTGTTCCTCCGTAAATAGATCCTGTAATACTATTCTACCCAGCTAATTGCTGGAAAGAAAGAAGAAAGTGTATAGGCATTCACACTCCTAAAACATTGCAGTAAAACTTTTTAACTCTGTAGATTACACTGGACTCGAAACAGCCTGTTTTAATTTGTGTGTGTATATGTGCATTCTTTCATAGAAAGGGAAAAATGGGTTTGAAGGTGTTGCAGTAACTTAGAAGTAAATACTTTTAAGAATTTGTGCAATAGATCTAAATTTCTAGTGAACTTTTCCATATTTTATGTATGAGCTGAAGTCTGGGCCTGAAAAGACTTAAATATATGAATAATTTCACTCATAAGTGCAGTCCCATTCACCTTAACAGGATTACTCACGTGTGTAAAATTACACACCACGCAGGATCTTGTCCATGCCTTAGTAATGAAAATGCCTTGGGATAGCTGTCCAGTAAAAATAAATAAGTAAAGAGTCTTTGTATATAGTTATTTACAATATTCCCATTCTCACACTGACATTTTTACATGGCAAAACTTAGAAAACTGAGAAAATGAGTGACGCAACTAGTCATGTAAGATGGCAAAAGAAAACTGCTGTATGTACGCGTTTGAGAGACACATGATTTAACTCACACAACAGTTAAGAATGAATATCAGTAAAAATCTAGTGAATACTCTACTAGGTGGGCTAAAACTTCATATTAGCATAGTTACTGTTACCTATCTCATTTACAAGTCTTGTTTCATCCAGACAGCATACAAGACTAATATGTTAAAAAGCATATACAGCCACCCCCTTCCTCCAAACCTTACTAAAATCTTTAGAGAGTATTTCCTGATCTCTTCATAAATTAATTGTGCTTTTTGCATATCTGGCTCTAGCAAGAGAGAAAAGACTCTGTCCAGTAAACATGTGTCTATGAAACAAAATATAACCAAGCATTCCTTTGTTAGACTACTTTCCTAATTTTTTAATATCTTGGTCTGCTTTGGGGAATATAAGGCTGGAAACGAGGGGATGTCTTTTGTAGCAAAAAGCATTTCCTAAGAAAATTTTTTACTGTACCTTGGGAGACTGAGGCAAGCACTAAAAAGAAGAAAGTTATCTGTGTTTGTGCACACATGATTTTACTTGAACAAATTGCCTGCTGAATCATGCTTATAAGACTTCACTTATTCTGTGTTTGTCCACTAGAGACTGAACTAAGATCACTGTTTCACTGTGAAGTGAACATGAAGAAATATGAGTCTCTGGAGTGTGAATGTCTCAGTTAGGGTTAGTCCCCTCACACTTTGGAGGGAAGTGATTAAACAGGTAGAAGCCTAATGAAAGGGGTTTATATCTGAGGACTGTTTTCTTCTGCAGTGATTGTAAAACTGGCTACGGGCAGAACCATCCCCCTCCTCCCTTCCTTCCCAGCCCCCGACCCTCTGCTCCCAGGGGTTTACATAAAACTAGGATTGTGCATGTATCCCCATGTGTCAGTTTTCCCTGGAATAAAAGGACCTGTTTCTCTCTGTGATGGAGTACGGCTCACTCTGAACAAATGAGGCTGATGCAGCTCTATTATAGCATCTCTGAATACTGAATTTGCTTTGTTCCTGTTGCCATCACAAAGTATCTCAGCCATAACTCATTTCCTTTCAAAACAAGCATAATGCTTAGGTATAATGAATATATTATGTAGATATCTTGCATCTTATTTTTATACTCTGCATTTATTATTTCCCCCAGATTTTTAATATCAAGTATAACTGCTGCTACACTAAAGAGCATTTTACAATGCACCTGCTGTGAACAAAGTAAAGAATAATTAATAGTTATAGGTCTATGACTGGAAGTGAATAATTATAATAAGAAATAATGTTTATGAATTTGAGATATATTCTGACTTATATAAAGGAAGTCTATTTATTTCTTCAGGTAATATATGTAACTTCCATTAAAATTGTACATAGGTAATGTTTGGCAGTGTGAATTATTTTCTCAGCACAAACACTAGCATGCAATATTGGAAGAGTACTTATTAAGAAATCTTGTAAGAATCATGGTTTGCTTAACTCTGTGCTATTATAATTTTAAAATCTTTTTCCTTGATATATAAACTAGCAGATTTCTAGAAGCAAAACAAGTATTCTTTTAAAAAAAAAAAAGAATACATTTTATGCTTAAAACCAAAACTGCATCTTTGATGACCTACAAGCTTGATTGTAGATAAAAATGGTTTTGCCTGGGGAGCCAATTACAGTCAATTAAGTCCCAGCCTTGTCCATTAGCATTTGCATATCTATAGTCAGTGAAACAGGGATTGGTTGGCAAACCAGGGACCCTGCAAAATGCTCTGTGCAGAAACAACTTGGAAGAAGATGACTTGGTAAACATTTTTAGAGATTTCCTAGAACTGTTTATTTTAATACTGGATAACTTTCCCCATTGTTTAAGCTTGGGTTTCATTTCTGCAATATGTTTATATTAATAGTTCAAAACAAACAGTTCATCACATTTTCTTTCTTGCAGTAACTGACTGGCCCACGTGATACTGTTTGGTATTTAATTGCAGTGCCTAAGTATTGCCAAAGAGGAGTTACATGAAATGTTATCATCATGTCTTGCTTGGGAACTTTCTGTTAGTCAGCTTGCTGATCTTATGGTATTGATGGATTCAGTATACATTCAGGATAGCTATACAGATGAGTGTTTCATATACTTATCCCTCAGTCCAAATAGCAGTAATAATTGTTATTACAGTAGTAAGTGAATTTTACGTGATCCACTCTTTCTTTTTTTCTGATCATTACCTAAGCAGAATACCATAAAATTTAAAATGAAACCTTAATAATAGTATACTATAAGAAGCTAACACAGATGTACAAGTTTGAGTTGAAAGTGAACCACAACCATTCTGGTCAGCCAGTGTCCAAACTTAGATTTTTTTCTCTTTTCTCTGCAAATATTGATGGCACCGCTGCACTTAAACCAAATAAAGAAGCTTCAACTCACTTCCCTTTCCCTTCAAAGTGTTTGTGCTGTCACCAGCTATAACCAAAGTATAAAATGATGAGTTGAATTCAGTCATTAAAGGAAGAAATTATAAGCAATTTTTCTGGGGTGTCTGTAGCCATTTGATAGTCTGCTTTAAAGTTTATTCTTACTGTGGTTCTGATGTATTATTTGTCTATGGCGTTCTCTGTGCTTTCTTTTGACTTCCTTATTTTGCAGAAGTAATATTGCAAGTGCTCATTTGGGTTTTAAACATGTAAGGAATCTAGGTTTTGATGCGGACTAGTCATTATATAGAAGAAACTGGGGTTTGGAAAGTCTGGTGTCTGTCACTGTATGGTGTGGCATCATTGAAAGTCTGCCCCTCTCTGATGTCTCTACCAGCAGGGCCTAGCACTGCAGTGAAACAGTAATAATTCGCTTATTTGTGTGGAGTGGCTGGATTTTGCCTTGGATTTTATATGGCTTGATGAAGATGGGAAAATTCCTTACATGTCACTCTTGCTGTGAAGCTCTGTGAAAGTGACAGAGCCTGCCCTGAAGAGGACAGTTCTAAAAAGCTGTCATAATATCCTATGAGGCAAATTTATATTCATATAAAGATGGAGGTGGCCGTAGTGTGTGTAAACTTTTGTCACATTAAGAAACCCATTTTCCCTAGTTGAACTATTACCAGATATAGTAAAAATTCCATTTTAATCATGGTTATGTATTTTGTAACAGAACATGTCACCTTAAAGTCCACATAATATTTGGATGTTAAGTGCAACCAGGAGATCCATGATGAACTCCTGTTAATTCTCACAAATAAAAGCACGCCATTAGATTTGGAATCTGCCATTCTGCTTGTACGAGCGTTACTACTGGGGCTGTGTAAGGAATGGCTTTCCAGTAAATCTCTCATTTTCAAGGTGGACAAGGGCTAAAAGGAAACTGTGAGAAAGCTTTGTCAAAACCTGGCCACAAGCCTTCTGTTTGGCATCCAGCTTGAACCTGGATTTCTTGTCTAGACCCAGAGGCTGTTTAGTATTCTAGGTGTTCTTTTTTCTTTGGAGTCAATGAATTCTCACATTCAAAGCACAGCCTCATCTTAGTAACACTTGAAGTGCAGTTCCCACAAACAAGCTGCAAAACAAATGGTGGGATTCAAATTGGTTGGATCTAAATTAGTGGGACAACTTATATAGCATGTACTACTCAGTGGGTAAGTATATACAAAAGCCAAATTTAAGGAGCAAAAATAAGTTAATGGAAACAAACTGGTTCTAAGAAAATTCACGTTTGAGTGTAAAACCAAAATCTCTTATTTACCTCAAAAAAATCTCTCGGCGAATAATATGCATGCATTTCAAAGCTTTATTAATCAAACTGCTGAAGTCCTTGGGATATTCTGAGACACCCACAAGAAAGAGGCAAGACTTCAAATGTGGAAATGCCTGAAAGCTTTATATTATTGGGGGATAACCTATTTGGAATTTTTACTTTTTTAAGAAGCAAAAGAATCAGAGTAGACTGAAGGGCAGTCTCACATGTTGCCACATTTGGTAGCAAGTTACTTAAAAAAAATATTTCCCATGGTTGGACAGAAGGCTTTGTCATAATGTGCAGTAGAACCTGAATGTGTTTATTTCCAGTGATGACAGCTGTAATTAGGAACTTTTTGGTAACAATAAAGTATTACACTTATTAGTCATCAGAACTGTCCAACCAACATGCCCAGTGGGAGATCTCCTTTGGAGCACTGAGAGCTTTTCTAAATGAAACTGATATAAAGTAAATGGCATGTCATTTTGAGGGTGCTGAGAACTCATCGTTCCCATTCCCTTCTGTGGTTTGGAAGCAATCTCTACTTCACAGTGCTGGGTGCCTTGGAGAAAAAAAAGAAAAAAAGACAGCCCATGTGGGAAAAGTACAAAGCTGGGTATTTTAGGCCTGCATCATCCCCCCCAAACTTCTGGCCAAAACCCAGAGATACCCAAGATAGGTTTTTCTTTGTAGTGGGGAATCTCTCAGTGCTGTGTCAAGAGACAGTAGCAAGCCCAGAGGAAGAGCCAAACATCTGAACTGTCCTGTGGGAGTCCCTGCTTCTCTTCCTTGACTCCAGGGAAATCCTGAGCAGCTCACTTCCTGATTTAAGTGTCTGTGTTAAGTGGGATGGATTTAAGCTTTACTTCTGTCCAGGGATGTAGCACAGACTTCCCTTGTGACTGAAAGGAAATAATAAAATTTAAGTATTCCTTTTTTTCCCATTTCTAACACAAATATAATACCACTATGCAGTTTCACAAGGATGTTGGGAGGCTTAATATGGTTTTTTGGTGTTGCTTTTGGAATCCTTTTGGTGGAAGATATTTTGTACTGTTAACAGTTTAATGTAATTCTTCTAATGTTTACAGAAAGCTATGTGAGATTAAAAAATATTTTGGAAGTAAATTAGTTGTAAAATTAGTAACTAAAATATTTTATAAAAAATAAGCAGATAAATACAATCAATATGAATCTATAATGTTAATTTTGCAAGTAGCAGTGGAATAAATGGATTATATATATCCTGCTAACAGTGAGAATGGTCCTCACTCTTGCAGCATTCTTAAAACCCGTTGAACAGCTGCTGCTCTAATCTGTGTTCATCTAAGGTGAATAGGACTGTAGCTTAGTCTTATATGGATTCTCAGGAAAAGCAGTGAGGAATGGTTAGTTTTTCAGAGGTATTCTTATGAGAAAATTTGAATAAATTTGTGGTTATCAAAATTGGGCTCACTGGTGTGATTTGTTGCAAGCATATTCTGAAAGGTGAAGATACTTAACAACCTGCCTGCGTTCACCTCTACTTACAGTTCAGCTTAGTTCAGTTCTCTCCTCTGTATTTGCAGTAAAATGCAACCAAAGGACAGCTAGTAAAAGACGACCTTCTAGAACCAGTATCATGGTTTTAGCTGTGCTGCAAACCTCATCTTCAGCACCAGCAGCTCAGGTGTCTTGAATAAACAGTGCTGGTGTAAAAGTCTTCCCAGTAGCATAAGGATTTCCTCTCTTGTTAAAGGGTTGAAGTTTGATCAGGAAAAGGAAATTGAAATAGTTTCAGATGTCATAGGAAGTGTTATTTTTCTTATGAAACAAGCTGTAGTTTAACACAAGGTTATTCTTGTGTAACCACGTGTGCATATTTTAGACCATGTTATGAAACACCAGGGTGGTAAATATTCACTTGGTAGGGTAACTTAGAAATGCCTTATATTGTTGCACATTTGCACCACATTCTCATTAATGATCCTGCACAAAGATCAAGCTTCACTTTTCATTAAGTCATTTCTAAACCGGGATAAGTATTCTACTTGCACTAGTATATACTTGCACCAGTTTAATTATCCCTGTTTAAAACTGATGCAAGGCAAACTAGTGCAACTTCCTTGTCTAAACAAGACCTAACAGTGGGGCTACACTCAACATCAAAGAAATATATGGGTACAGTCAAAGCAAGACAGGTGTAGGGTCAGCTGGAAAGATGCTCAAGTTGCATGTTTCTACATTTCTATTTTTTGCTTTCAGAGTAAAAACAAACCAACCAAACAAGAAAAAATTGGATTAAGATAATTCTATAATTACTCAGAGGAAGTCATATAGAAAACCAGTATTCTAAGCCATGGAGCAACATGATTGAAAGAAACCTCTAATATTCCCTTGACTTCTAGGAACAGCAAAGAAAAAAAACAGGAAAAAATCCAGAAAGAAAAGGGTAATAGTTAGCGAACAATGCTAGTTTTATGGTGGAATAGGTGTGTCTTTAGCAAAAGTACTTTAAAGGTCTACTATATGGTAGTACATGATTAGTCATATGATCTGTGTTACTATTCATGTCTTAAAAGAGACAGTAATAGGCTGAAAGTGCAGATACAATCTTGCTGTTGGAAAATCTGGGTTGAAGATCCATGAGTAAAAAGTGGCTGATCAAAAATTCTGTAAGGAGTCTGCAGAAATCTTTCCCCATGGACACCTCGCCCCAGCGCGCACACATGTGTGTGCATATATAGACACATGTATGCATTTAGATGTTTGGCGCATTTGGTGTTAAGGTATATGGAAGTGTGCTTCTAAGTGTTGTATCTTAAATCAATTCTCATGTTTTATACCTACTAACCTGCTGTAAGTCTGTTTTTCTCCTGGAATTGACCTGTTAGCTCAAAAAAACTAGAAGAATTGGTAGCAAGACAAAACCTTGTGTAGTGTTGTTGCAGTTTAGTCCTAGTCAGCAATTAAGCACCACGCAGCCACTCACTCACTCCCCCCACCCCGCTGGGATGGGGGAGAGAATCAGAAGAGCAAGAGTAAGAAAACTTGTGGCTTGACATAATAACAGTTTAAGAATTAAAATAAAATAGCAGCAGCAGCAGTAGTAGTAGTAGTAATAATAACAATAATAATAATAAATATAATGAAAAGGAAAATGAGAGAGAGAGAGGAGAAACTCCGGAAGAAAAACAAGTGATGCAACCACTCACCACTCGCCGACCGATGCCGCCAGTCCCTGAGCCACCATCACCGCTTTTCCTGGCCAACTCCCCCCAGTTAATATACCGAGCATGACGTCATATGATATGGAATATCGCTCTGGCCAGTTTGGATCAGCTGTCCCAGCAGTGCCCCCTCCATTCCCGGCTTCTTGTGCACCTGGCCGAGCATGGGAAGCTGGAAAAGTCCTTGACTACTTAGCCACAACTAAAACATCAGTGTGTTATCAACATTATTCTCATACTAAATCCAAAACACAGCACTGTACCAGCTACAGTGAAGAAAATTAACTATTCCAGCCAAAACCATGACAATTAAACACACATTAATTCTGTGTAAACAAGTCCCCATGTTGTGTTGCTGATAAATTATAAGTGCTTTTGTGCTTTCCAGAAGGTATATGAAGCAAGAATTTTCATATATTCTAGAAAAAATATTGGGCCTTTGTACTCCCCATCACAGACATGTTTGTATCCTTGCATGTGCATATGTTGCAAGGCACACCTGATTGTGCTTTGTGCAAGTATGGCATCTGCCTCTTTAATAGAACTTGGCATAACTATATAGTTATAACTTTTCATCAGGTCTTCTGGGAATTTTTATTTGTTGGAGTAAATTCTTTCTATCTGTCATGTTTTGCCTAGTTGTCTTGTTGCAAATAATGTACCAGGTGATCCTTCTGCAATAGGAATGTATGGGAACAACCAAAATCCACTCGTTCCAGTTAGCAGAATTCCCTTCTGACTCTGTTCTGCCCAAGGATTTGTGTCCTGGCATTCTTTCTTCTCCTTCTGTATCAAGCAGGCAAATAGGCTTGAGAGATTACCCTAGAGATAGGATAAACTCTGAGCATCCCTACCAGGGAATTAAGACAAGACTAGAGAACTGTGGCAGAAAACTGGGAGTATGAGCAGACAACCCTAGAAGACAATCTGTCTCTTTTTGACTGCATGGCTTCTTTCACGCTACAGCATAGATGATCAGATTGGTGCTAATCATTTTTTAATCTAAAAACTATTTCTGCTGCAGGCTGGTATGCCATTTATAGACTGATCTTGCTTTCTTTCACATCTAAACTTCCTTTAAAGGCTTTCTGCGTGCAAGAGAATTTTCTTGAAAGATACTATCTATGTTATGAAATTTCTGTCTTAGGGATAACATTGTTTAGCAGGCCAGGCTTTTAGTTTCCTCATCCATGACCCACACCACCTAAACCTGCAGAAAGAACTTGCAAGATTTCAAAGAGAAAAGCACTGGTGTCGTTTGAGTGCTCCTGCCCACTATTTTAAACGTTATAACAAACTTTCAGTCATTATCAAAGGCTCTCCAGCCTTCAAACCGGGGCTCTTACTTCCTGGCTGTAGGTGAAAAAAAACCTGATTCTCAATGTGTAAATTTACTATGTTGAGATGTATTTTAATATTTGATCTTTAATACAAATCCACAGAACATATTTTAAACACCCACAAAAATCAAAGGACAAGTCCTAGTACAGTCTCTAGAGATGTTTTTACCTTTATCTTCAGGGTTGTGGTAGACTTGCCTGCCCTTTGGATCATATTATTTATGAATGTTTTAAAGTTGTCAGCCTATGCTTGTAAAAGTTTACCTTTCTTCCTGAATCTCTTGTCTGCAAATGCGGTCTTCAACAGTGGAGATTTAGGAAAAAATGTTGTAGTTGTTGTTAAGTGATGATTTTGTAATTTTTTTTCCTAAGTATTGTATTGAATGAATTTTTAATTTGGATAAAACCATCTACGTCTCTATTTAAATGTGACGATTTTCACTTTTGTACGTCCACTTTTGAATAGCTTTAGCAATAACTATCTTCTGGGTGGTTTAGTTAACATGCAGAAGTCTTTTTCAGGAAAGAGAACTGTATTAAATAAATCTCTTTCTTAAAACCCTCCCATCAGCTCAGTGCGTGGGTAACAGTTAGGGTGTATAATAGGGTCATTTACATACCTTTCTCTTCTCTCTTCTGTATCATGCGTTTTTGCCTCAAGAAGACAAGGATCTTCAGATACTTATCTCATTATCACTGTCAGAGCACTAGTTCTCCTAAAAAAACTAATATCTTCTATGAAAGAACTGTGTAGAAATGACCTGATATTTCTGAAATCTCACAGAAAGACTTTGTATACAACCTGGTTCTCTGACGTCTCCTCCAACACCAAAGGACTCAGTGAAGACTGCATTTGAAAATTGGGCGTTCATATGTAGATAAAAGTAGCTGAAATGAGGACTTAGGATCACTGCCATTATCAGTTAAGTATTAAGTATATTTATTTGTGTCATAGTTAAATATTTACCCTCTACAATCTTAATTCATCAGGAAATTCCTGTGTCTTTCCAGGCCACACCAGCAAGTCAACACAGTAACAGGCAGCCCCCAATCCCTGATGCCTTTGGTGCTGTGCCTGGAATTTTGAGGATCTACTTAGAGGGAAAATTGCTCAGAGAGTGACCTAATCTTTTTCTGAATAAACTATTCCCCTTTGTTCCTTAGCTAAAACTTCATACTTCACTCAGTGTGTGACTTACCATAGTAGAGATAAATGGTCAAGGGCCACCTATCTTTCCTGTGTCACTTCTATCCTGTTAATGGGAAAGGCCATCAATACTCTGCAAGAAAGTTTTTCTGTGTTACTATTTTTGCACAGAGGAGATATGGACTGCAAAATTCTTTATCACTTTAGCCTGTAAACTACAGAAGCAATGATTAAGGTTGTTTCTCTTCACATTTTTCTTGAATGATCCAGTTTGATCTTTTGGCTTTTCCAAGAATTCTGTCTGATGCAATAAATATCCTTTTGTATATTCCTCTGACATTGTTTACTTCCATGACATCACACAGCTCAACTGTTATGGCCTCTGCCTTCATGTCAGTTAATTATTTGAACCTGTTAACGATACCAAAGTTCTGTGTAGGGAAGCATAAAAAAGACAACTGTATTTGCAGAGGCACACAAGGCAAGAGGAGTTTGCCAAGTACCAAAGGGTTATCATTAAAGGTGAAGGCTGATTACAGCAGAATCAATTCAATGATCATTGGTAAAAGATAAATTTTTATAGTTTGATCTGCTTGATGAGCCATTGCGTCAATCACTGTACAAAGTTATAATACATGGCTCTGTCTACAACTGAGAAGTATCCTGTTGAATGAGTGATTTCAAATCCTCATTGGCTGAGTTTTGCTGAGACAGCTGGCTTTGTTTCACACTCCACTGACTTCCCTGAAACCAGGGTATGAGTTGAGTTTCTGCATCTCACCTCACTGGCAAAATGCTTGCACCTCATTGCATGTTTACACATGCTGATCTAAAGACACAATGTAATGCTTGGGTAAACTATGTGAAATATGTGTGATGAGTTTGTGGGTTGGGTAAATGGTAAATGCAATAAGAATATATGTAGCTTTTTCAAGTGCTTTTTTGTGATATTGAATTCCATGAAATAGTTACGGGGCAGGTAACTCCCAAGAAAACTGAAGATGAGTTTGTAACTACACACTATTGCCTCTTGGAAAGGGTCATCTCAGAGAAAGTGTAAGGGGACCTGAAGAAAGATTGGAAAGGCTAAATATAAGGTGGAAGGTGGGGGTGGTGCTTCAGAGCAAGAAGTTTCTGTCTGAGATTGACAGAGGTTTTTCATTAAAAGTCTGATGGGAAGGGTGAAGGTTACTGTTGTAATCCATAAATTTGTCTGCTGCCCAAGGTATTAACATGTCACTAAAGCACACACAATAAGATAACTTGTCCTGCAGTGACAGAAAAATCTGAAAAATTACTCTGGTGTACAGCACTATGGTCAGTAAATGCCCTGAAACAATGTAGCTGTAAACTATGTACTGGCTGTGTGGTCCTATAAAGATTGTAACACTACAAATTTCAGTAGCATTATAGTCTGCTGAAGAAAACTTCATCATAGCTAGGAATAATTTATTCAGAATAAGACTGCTTTCATAAAATAAACCCCAAACGAACAGAAAAATGATCTTTCTAAATTCAAGAAATGTATAGGAATATGAGGCAAAGTAGATGTTCAGCAGCATGTTTTAATGCAGAAACCATGAAGTCTCCAAATGTTGGTAGTTATTAAAGTATCTAAAATGCAGACAATCCCCACATGAAGTGTTGGGTAGAACCAGAGTGCCATGTGTGGTGGTGCAGGTGGTCACCAACATGTCACTTTTTTACCAGGAACGCTCTTGCAACTGTCAATAACAACCTTAAAAGTAATGCTTGTGTTTGCTGCATATACTTGAATGTTAAGTGAAGAAATAACTTGCTAGCATCAGGCAAGCACTATGGAGAGTCTGTGATGAGCTAGAGCTCAGAAATACTGGAAAGGCATTTGCCCAGATTTTTCAACTTCAGATTTTGCAAGATCTAAGGTCTTGACCCTGAAAATGCCAAGGAAACTGTTTTGAGTTGATGGTACTCAGAACTTTCTAGGAAACATCTGGCACGCTATGAGCTTTATCCCTGTAAAATAAATTGTTTTCAGTTCACCATTGGAGAGTGTTATCACAAGTATGTAGCTACTCTTTAGTAGACTTCCATGGGAGGTAGAACCAACTGGGAATTGCTTGGTTACTCTAAACAAGCACACATCTATTTTATAATTTTGGATCAGTGGATGGGAATGGGAAACTCAGAGACTTCCTGTTGAAGCCTTCCTGTAGAGAACAATGTCACAACAATCCAAAGAATCAAAAAAAGGTGAATTATAATTCCTTGCACAGTCCACATACGGGATCACCTTGGGTGCCTTTTTTGGCCAATGTGTTATAACTATGATGGCACATGCTGTGTGCGTAGTGGCACTGGCTGCCAATAAGTCTTAAAACCATAAAAATATTTCATTATTTTTATGTAACCACTAAGTGAATAAATTATGTATTTAAGTGATTATAAAACATGTTTATATATTGACTTTTAAAGTGTAATGGATGTACCAACATTAAAAAGTTAGAAAATTAAACACAGAGAGAAATAAAAGATTTTGTCTGGAATTCAGGTTCTTAAAGCTGGGATTACTGATTGTATTTCTTTAATGCTAAACCAGTAAGCAAAAAAAAAGCAGCAGTTGTTACCTTCTACCTTAATGCCTCCCAGTGGTCCCTGCAGAAAAACTGCATTATGAACCCTAGAAATGGAGACGAAAAAAGTTCCTTGATCCAGGATTTAACACTCCTACACATCTTGGAAACATCTAGTAATTTGGCCAATGACCTCCAGGGGTATTTCCTAGAAGCAGAATTGAGCAAGACTGAAATTTTTTTGTTTTACTGTTATGAGCAAGAAGATACGACATGAATTCTTGATTTGTAAAATGTGAACCAGGGTGACATCCTTTTCCTTTTTGTGCATTAGTAAAGACTACTTCAATATTTTCATTCATTATTTTGCTGCCAAAATCATTCAGAGCTCCTGAAATTATGATCAAAACTCATTGGTCCTTTGTCACTAGAATTAGCCTTGTTTGGTTTTTTTTTTATTATTTCCTCTGGGCTATAACTCACAATGATGGAACACTGGAAATGTATTTTAGGGTAATTTTCCCATTTCCATTCTTCTTAAGTTTCAAGATGACACCTCAGTGTTAGTTATGTCAGTGTGGTTTTGAATGCCATCGTGTTTTCACTTCCATAGTAAAATCTTTCCAAAATGTTATAAGGAAGCTGCAGCAAGATTATTTTTAAAGTACTACTCATAATGCCATACAAGCTTTACACTGTGAGACAGCTTCACATCCTAAATCAGAGTTTTTCGATGTTTTTTCTATCAGAGTGGATATTAATTTTGGATTTGCTTCATTCAGGCTTAGTCTGGTATTGCTATTACATGTTTTCCAGGTATTGCTAGAATGAGTCCTTACCAAAAAAATATGACTAGAAAAAACAGTAATTTCCTATGGGAACATGAACCCAAAGGAGGTTTTCAACACATTCCACAAACTCAAACCATTATCATTAAATAGCCTTGAGAGGATTAGAAACTGAAAAAAAAAAAGCCTCTCGACTCTCACCCAGAGTGTGATGCTAGTGAATTCCTGCGGAGCTTGGCCTGATGCTGCTCACAGTGAATCAGCAGCAAAACTGTGAGCTCAGTTCCTGTCCAGGAAAGGGCATGTCCCAGCCTCAGGCCCACCCAGCTGAAGCGGACCCCTCGCCTCCTCCTTCCCTCTGCAATTCCAGGGGAGGCAGAAGTTCCAGGTCTACTTTTTGGCACTGGGTCTCTGCATTCACCTACTTCAAAACATCTCTGCCCTAAAGTAAGGGGTTGTCTTAATGGTAAGAGACAGACCTCAGCTCCGTCTGGACGAAACCTATTTAGCAGAACAGGAAATTCCCAGATGGTTAGGAGGAATTTTAAAGGGCTGGAGGGGTACATTGCAAAACACTAGCCTGGCACCCAAGGAGACTGAAGTCTGTTATTTATAGAAAAGCAGAGGCAGAAAACAGATGGTCTGCTTCCTCACAATATGCTCTACAATTGCTGCATTGTGTCAGCATAAATTTGTGGGGTACCACATCAAGAACTGAGATGATAGTACAGTCTCTATCCCCAGCCAGTTTTGTCCTCTGCATGCCTAGAAAGATACCAGCTAACACTGCATGCGGTGGTGGCTTTATAATACAAAAAAGACTGCTTTTAGAAAGACCTGGAACAAGAGTATAAGTCAGAAATCATGTCAATGGCATCAGTGGAGCAATGCCAATGTCAATCTGCTGCAGCTGAAAGAAGACTCAAGCCCAGTCTGTGAGAAGCAGACAAACTCAGATTTTTTTTTTTCATTTGAGGATAGGATTCTATGCACAGCTTTAATTACACAGCCTTCTCCCAGCACTCCCCAGGCCTGAAAGTGGGATGTACTTCTCATGAGAACAATTTTACAACGACATTTTCAGTATTTCCTTTTCTGTTCAGTTCAAAAAGAACAAAAGGCAACTTTGCCTATCATGTTTTTTTCAGTATTCCTCTTTCCAGCCCCCCAAAACAACAAAGAAGAACTGAGACGCCTGTTGAAACCGGAAGACTCAAACTCATCAGGCAGATTATCTTAATTTAAACCTAGTCTTGGATTCTATCTGCCCTGTATTTTCAGGGGACATTTGTGTTTTTCAGGCTTCTTTTGCTGAAGCCAGTCAGGAAGTGTTTTGGTTTCTTTTTCTGTAATGTTTTAAAATAGAAAAATCCTTTCTGTTGACATTTGCTGCAGATTATTAGACATTTCCATGAGATATTTGTGTGGCAGAGTTGCTATATGGCACATGTAACCTAATCAAAGACCTCCCAACCTGCAGGCTTGAGACCTCAGCTAAAAGTAGCTGTGTGACACAGGGAAACATCTGCAATCCAAAATATTGTGGTTTTCAACCAAAAGGTTAGAATTCTTGGTTAAACAATGTCATCTGCCTCTATCTTATCTATCTATCTATCTATCTATCTATCTATCTATCTATCTATCTATCTATCTATCTATCTATCTATCTATCTATCTATCTATCTATCTATCTACCTACCTACCTACCTACCTACCTACCTACCTACCTACCTACCTACCTACCTACCTACCTATTAATCTTCTTTTATTAAAAAAAAAAAGAGCTTTTCATAAACTGAAAGAAATGTCACTGAAAAGCATTTTTCTGCCTGTAAAATCAGCAGACTGCTACAAAGTGACTGCCTTAGTGTTGACTTGAGTGAAAGTAGAATTAAGTTCCAGTGTTATCTTGGGTTATGAAGGAGAAGCCTAAGTCTAATGTCCATGTGCAGGCAAAGAGGAGATGTTAGAAAAGGGATGCACTGTATTGTCCTCCTGATTCTCTGGGAACAGTTGCTGCTTCTGCAGTTCCTTTTTCTTTTTTTTTTTCTGAAAAAGATAGAGAGAATATGCATGTGGAATGTTGTTGATACAGAAAAGATCATGCAAACTGTCCCCAATGAACTAGAGACATCTGAGTTCAAAGAGAACTATGTAACTTTTCTTCCACTGCCCTGGTTTTTGGTTTAATTAAGAAAAATATTTTTTAGCTGGCTAATTTAGTCCATGTTAAAGGAAAAAAAATCATCAAACTGCTTAAGAAAAAAGCTCTTATAGCAATTATGATGCCGAACAAAAATGTAGATCAGTGCTGTGTACATGATAATATTCCACTGTTTTGTTTAGTGATATGCTATAAATGCATATCTGCATGCTGCAGAGATGATCTAAAGACCAGGGGCTCTTTTTTTCTGAACTTGGTGGAGTCTGCATGACTTGGCTAATAAGGCTGTATGTCATCCCTCTGGCATCTTCTGATGATGATGCCTTTTAATACTCAATGCCAGTCACCAAGCCCATGTACATTTTACTTTTGTGTTTCTACTCTAAAACATGCCAACAAAAAATCTTACTGTGAAGGTGACCAGATAAAGTTTAAAAAACTATGAGAGCAGCCTAAGTGTCCCTCCCCATAAATGCTTGAATGAAAGCATTCATCTGTTCATCGAGCAAATACCTCTGCTTGCTTGAACTTTTAACCTGTTAAAATCTGCTTGCTTGAATTTTTAACCTGCTCTTTGTTAACAAATGAGAAAATTCAGGTGTCTGTGATTCTTTTGTATAGTGTAATTTGCAAAACAATTGTTTATTAAAGATATACTTTTCAAACAAAATCTGACTGTTGTTGCCTTCCTTTGTGATTTCTTTTGTATATGGAAAACAGTTTGCCCAATTCTTAAATCCTGAAGTTAGTCTATGTATTGCTACCTGGAAGGAAGTTATTAGGGTTTTCAATATTTGTTTCAACTTCAGAGCATAGATAAAAAGATCAGAATTAAAGCACTTGTCCTTCACAGTTCATCACAACTGAATAATGTACATTAAACAAAACATGCAGTGGAGCAGGAAAACACTTGTTAATACAGGTGGAATGCAATTGCAGTAAACATTTACAGGATTTTAGAAAGGAACAAAGTTTACAGAATTACTGACAAACTTGGAAGACATTATGATGTTACAAACAACAGTTTATTCACATTTTCAGATAGAAATAAAGTATCTAAGATCAACTCCTAGCTATAGTGATGTCAAAGGCATCTTCAAGTAGTTTCAGCGCAGTTAAGACTGTGTATCACAGAATGGCAGGGGCTGGAAGGGGCCTCTGGAGATCATCTCGTCCAACCCCCCTGCTGGAGCAGGCACACCCAGAGCAGGGGGCACAGGAACGCGTCCCAGGGGGGTTTGAATGTCCCCAGGGAAGGAGATCCACAGCCTCCCTGGGCAGCCTGTGCCACTGCTCTGGCACCCGCACAGGAAAGGAGTTTTTTTTCTCATATTGAGGTGGAACTTCCTGTGTTCCAGCTTGTGCCCATTGCCTTGTCCTGTCTTTGGGCACCACTGAAAAGAGCCTAGTCCCATCCTTTTGACACCCACTCTTTAGATATTTATAAGCATTGATAAGATCCTCCCTCAGCCCTCTTCTCCAGGCTGAACAAACGAAGCCTCTCAGCCTTTCCTCATAAGAGACATGCTCCAGTTCCCTGATCATCTTTGTAGCTCTCTGCTGGACTGTCTCCAATAGTTCAGAGAATCATAGGATCATAGACTGGTTTGACTTGGAAGGGACCTTTAGGGGTCATCTAGTCCAACAACCCTGCAGTAGTCAGGTTGCTCAGAGCCCCATCCTACCTGACCTTGAATGTTTTTAGGGATGGGGCCGCCACAACCTCTCTGGGCAGCCTGTTCCAGTGTTTCACCATCCTCATTGTAAAAATTTGTTTTCCTCATATCCAGTCTAACCCTACCTTCCTTTAGTTTAAAACCATTACCCCTTGTCCTGTCACAATAGGCCTTGCTAAAGAGGTTGCCCCCTCCCTTCCTATAGTCTCCCGTTAAGTACTGAAAGGCCACAATAAGGTCTCCCTACAGACTTCTCTGCTTTAGGCTGAACAACCCCAACTCTCTTAGCCTGTCCCTGTCTTTCTTGAACTGGGGAGCCCAGAACTGGGCACAGTACTCCAAATGTGGTCTCACTAGGGCAGAGTAGAGGTGGAGGATAGCCTCTCTCGACTTGCTGGTCACACTCCTTGTAATGCATCCCAGGATACCGTTGGCCTTCTTGGCCACAAGGGCACACTGCTGGCTCATGGTCATCTTGTTGCCCACCAGCACTCCCAGGTCCTTCCCAGCAGAGCTGCTTTCCAGCAAGTGAACCCCCAACCTGTACTGGTGCACGACCTTAAACTTGCTTTTGCTGAATGTCATGAGGTTCCCCTCAGCCCAGCTCACCAGCCTGTCCAGGTCTCGCTGGATGGCAGCACAGCCTTCTGGTGTATCAGCCACTCCTCCCAGCTTGGTATCATCAGTGAACTTGCTGAGGTTACACTCTGTCCCTTCATCCAGGTCATTGATGAATATGTTGGACAGGACTGGACCCCGCACAGACCCCTGGGGAACACCACTAGTGACAGACCCCTAACCAGACTCTGCCCCGTTGATCATGACCCTCTGAGTTCTGTTGTTCAGTCAGCTCTCAATCCACCTCACTCTCCATTCATCCAACCCACATTTTCAAAGGGATTTGTCTCTACACAGAGTTTTGGACCAAATTCTTCAACACTTTTCTTGTGTTGTTTGATACATGCTTTCGACTTAGTTCTCAGGCAGAATGTCATTCATTGCAGAACAAATAACTATAACAATATGGATATTTAATTGATTTTTATGAGCGCATCTGATGTTGCTACATATTTGCCTAAATCCACATTGTGTGAATTTTCAGACACATTAAGGAAAGCAGTACACTTTTATATATTGCTATTATGTGCGTGTTTCCAAATTTAACACGTTTACTATACTGTATAAAATTTTAGCTGATTCTTCATCTGTTTCCTTATGTTTTCTACTCTAGGTCTTAGAAAAGCTGTGTTCATATAAATATTTAGAATAGTATACTTTTGTTTGATTTAAATTTTTTAAAAAATGTGTTCTAGTTGGAAGAGCTAGCTTGTTAGGTTAAGCAACTCGTCTCTGTTACATAGCATATAAGGGAATGAACTATTAAAATACGTAAGCACAAACAAATTTGGGAAAAATATAAGGAACATCAACAGTAAAGAACTACTCCTCTGTTGGGTAGAAAACACATCAAACTTTCTGCAGGAAGAAGGAAAGATAAGAAAATTCCAAGGAATAATGTTATTGTGTCTGAAAAATTGTAGAAGACTTTTCCACTAAAGAGAATTGATCAGGTCTTTTATCAATACCTCAAACACTCCTTGCAACAGAAGAATCATCTTTTATGTGATTTTGTAGGATTATCTATACTTTAATAACCCTTTTTATGTTATCAGGTCTAGGGAATGTTAATGCCAATTTGATTTTGTTCAATGTCTCAGATATTCTCTTTCTTGTTATATTTACTGGAATATCCACTGGTCTTGCTTCTGTTTCCGCTTAAGTTGGCTATAGATCAGTATAGAATCTCTGAGTTCAACAAAATGTAACTACAAGCAGAACAGGAATTGTTTTCTTTTGCATATGCACACATAATTTTGAACATATGGTTCCAAGCATATTCTTGATTTAAATTGTCACTAACTTCAATGCATACTTGTTTTTCATTTTGTTCTACTTTTATGTTTTGCATTTGTTGCCCAAGAGATTCATAGCCAGCTGCAAGGCTCCTTCTTTGGGCGACACCCAGAAGGACTTAAATGAAGACAGCTAGAAAACTCCATTGTATAAAGGCATCCAAAGATAATGATGTTGCCTGGTACAAGGGACTGTCATGAGAAGTGAGACTGGGGGTGGTGAATACAATCTGAACTAACAATCACTACGAGCATAGGAGATTTTGAGTGATCAGATAAGCTTTCATGTGAAGGTAGTTTAACTTCTAGTGAGGCCAACTCTTCTTTCAGAGACTTTCCATACCAGGGAGAGACTGAAAAAGGGATATTTTCCTCTTATTTCAACACATGATCCAAAGACAGTTTGGCAGCCTTCAGTATCCCTTTGGCACAAAAGAACCATTCATATATATATAATCTTTTTTGCCTTCCAGTTATGATCCAGAAATACCTGAACTGTGTTGGTTGAGTATACTATCTTGAAGACTAAGATGCAAAAAGGATTGTGTGCCATCTAGGAATTCACAAGCGCCGTAGCAGAAAGATATTGAATGAGACTCAAAACATCTGCAGTTTTGAATGGCAGGCTATGTATTTTGGAAGAATCATTTATCATATTTTGTTTATTATTTACTGTCATGGAATCCACTTAAATTGACTTCAGAAATAATGTTAGCTGACTGCATCACAAATGTGAAAAGGAATCTTTCTTCAGCACAGGCTGATTTGGTTGAAAGTTGGCATAATGTTAAAGTCATCAGAAATAACCTCCAGGGATGGTGACTCCACCACTGGGCAGCCTCTTCCAATGCCTGACCACTCTTTCAGTACAGAAATTTTTCCTAATATCCCATCTAAACCTCCCCTGATGCAGCTTGAGGTCATCTCCTCTTGTCCTATCACTAGTAACTTGGGAGAAGAGACCAACACCCACCTCACTACAACCTCCTTTCAGGTAGTTGTAGAGAGCGATAAGGTCTCCCCTCAGCCTCCTTTACTCCAGACTAAACAACCTCAGTTCCCTCAGCTGCTCTTCATAAGACCTGCTCTCCAGACCCTTCACCGTCTTCATTGTCCTTCTCTAGGCATGTTCCAGCACTTCAATGTTTTTGTCTATCCTCCTTCTTGTCTAGCCTTTTCATGTACTTGTCTACTCCCCATTTGAGCCCAAATGTAATGGGGTTACTCTCCAAAATTGATATATGTATAAAAATTTCTATTTCTTAAATTACATTTAATGTAAAAGTTGCTTCAGAACTTAGATGGGGAATATAGGTGACCACTTGCCTTTGTTAAAGTGCTTGGGGATTATTTTCATTTGGTGGCAGAAAGTTCCATTTCTAGATGTTAAATAACCACCTGCCTCCCCAGTCTCCATATAAATATTTTTGTGGAAAACTGAAGGAAAATGTTTATTCAGTTGTAGGGCCCTACAGAGTTTACCCTTACTTTTCAACTACTTCTCCACCACCTAGTTGCCGTGTTTCTTTCTTCCTTGTTCTATTTTTATTTATTGTCATTTGACATTAGATGATCTATTCATGTGCCTCTGTTCTTTATGGCATAGCTTTATTTCCTCATTAATATGTTTTTTCCTTTGGTCATTCGTTGTAGGTAACTTTCCAGTTTTCAATCTATTATTCAGGTAGTTTCAAGAATTTTCCATCATTTCAAAATTAGATTTCAGTTTAATCAGGGATTATTTTTCATAATTATTTGTGAAAGGAAATGTGATCCTGGCTCAGAAACAGCCAGTCTGATGAACTGGCTTTGTGCCGCAGGTCTTGAATTCCCTGAGATCCTAGGGTGCAGAGGAACTGGAGTGCCTAGGAATCAAAGCTGACCTAGAAAACCTTGGCACTTGGATGCTATGGCTCCCACGAGTTTCAAAACTCCTGGCTTCATGTCTGTCCAGGCTGAAAATGAGCCAAGAGCTTGCTAACCTTGGAGGACTTGGGAGTCAGGACCTTTGCAGCTGGCAACCCCAGGACCTTTTGGGTCATAGGTCCTTGCGAATACATTCAGTGGCTCTTTGCAGAACTGGGAGCCTGGAAGTAGAGGTGACAAATCAGGCCTGGAAAGTAGATTTCCACTGCAACTTTGTATTTGAACTCCTTTCATGAAACTTTTTTACAACAATAATTTGGAAATATTTTCAGAGGAAACAGTTTTGGAGCAGTGTTAAATGTATTTATCTTGAAGGGCCTCTGCAAGTTTCTGGATTTTTTTGCTCTTGGCAACACTGATATGTGGAAGAAGAGCATTTGAGGTATCTTGCAATGGCTCCAGAAGTTTGATTTCCACTTTTGTCTAGATTTGCCCTAGAGAGCAAGGCATGTCCTCGATTTTTTATGACCTCAAGGTTATTTTCACATAAGGGTATATACAGATATGTGTATAGCATGTGTTTATGTTGGAATTCCACAATAATCATAATTCTACTTCCACTAAAATCAACTAGAGTTGGCAGCTGATTTCAGTTAAAACAAATGAGATGCTCATTCAGAAATAAACAGATAGTTTTGGCATGTTGAGCTTGTGTCTTTTCATAATGGGTATGAGACTTGTTGCTTTTTAAAACTGGAATGTAGTTTCTGTAATTTATGAACATAAACTAAAATGAAAAAGAATTCCAGAACAAAAGTGACAGGGTTGTTAGGGTTCCAGTAATGTGGATAGTTACTGGTTTTGCTTAATTATTTTTTTTTTCCTAAAGGAATATAATACATCTTTAATCTCTGGCTGCAGATGCAGAATGTTACCCTTCCTTAGCACTTTGGATTACCAGAACCTTACGTGGGTGAAAGTCACTTTTATTGACAAGGTCAGAGTTCAAGTTTAATTTGGATTAGCCTCCAAACATTCAGATGCTTCTGGTATCTTAATATTTGAACGGTCCTTGAATAAGAAATGTATCAGCCTCTTCACGACACAAAACTGGGGATAATAAACCTATGGAATAAGCATTTTGTCCTCAAGATTTTTAATACTTTTTGCCTGAGGAGCCAATAAATTTGTGAAACATTCTTTCTCTCAAACTTTGCTGCTGTTTTACCAGGCTCTTATTTTTCTGAACTTTCCAGTGCATGATCTAATATGAGGGGAAGAAAAGGCTAGATAATGTCCTGCTTCGTCCAGCTTGTTTGGACCGTGGGTCTTCTGATCAGCCACGCAGTGGCTGTTTGTATAAAACTACATGTCCTGACTTCCTGTCTCTGTTCCAGTACAAGGGGGTCCCCCAACAAGTATTGGCACGCCCACCTACTATTTAGGAAAAACTCAATCATCCACTCTGCTGCTCTCTCTCTGAATCCTGAATTGAGAGAAAAGCCACAGCCTCCATCGCTCAGGCCATCTTCTGTGAAGTAGGGAGAGCTCTTGGAGCCAAGCTGTATGTGACCAGAGGGGTCTGCACTTTAAAAGCATGCACTGTAGTGGGACAGGGCTCTGCTAGACACTTTGTATAACTAGGTCAGTTAACCCTTGTTAACTGAAATAATGCTTTAGGGTAGTGCAGTGGAAAAACAGTCTTTGAAACAAAGGTTTAGAACCCCACTTTTTTTTTCCAGGTATATTATTAAAACTCAATGAGCAGGAAAGCAGTTAAAAATGTTGTGAGGCACAGAAACCAATTCATAGACCCTAACTGACCCTTAAAAAAAAGGTAGAGGGGAAAAAAAAATAAAGGTGTGACATAGTTGAGTTTCTATTGTAAACTTTTTTAGCTGTCAAAGCAAGCAATAGTCTGTGTTTGGATTACCAAGAAGAGAGACCTCTAGAACTGCATGTCACAGTATGCAATTACTAAGATGGATATAAAAAGGAAACATCAAAATAATATTTTTTTTTCAAGAGAGAGGATATTATAAATAGCTAAATGAAGTGTCTGAGATAAAGCAGAAACTGTTATGTTTATCACTTTTTTAACTCTTTCTTTTTTTTTTTTTTTTTTTTTTTGGCCAAGATTCTGTTCAGCAATACTCAAGTGTAGTGTTGAGAATATGCTTAAGACTCACTATGGTCATCTCTGAAACAAAAGTGCCAATGAACGTTAGTTGTTAGGCTTAAAATCACTCCAGTGATTATAGGCCATAGTCTACAAATTAACACATTTAGTGAAAGCAACAGCTAAACCTAGAGTGACTGTAGTGGAGCCAGGACTGCACACAGGAGTAAATGGAAGGACCAGTGATAGTATTAAGGTCTTCCTCCTTTTAAACAGGTTCTTATTGTTCTGACTTGGTTTCTCTTGAATAGGGAACTACATTCTTTTAACTAACAAAAAGTATTCCTAAACAGGGATAACATCTTATCTCTCACAATTTACTAATCAAAAGCATCTACTTCCTTTATAATATGTCTAATGATTTCAAAAGACTTATTTTAAGAACCTTACTAGGTCTGACCTCTATGCTGGTAAGGTGTGAGGTAGAAGATGAAGGACCAAATATTCTCCTGCTGAGAAGGTACTTGAGATCTCATACTTCATGTTAGAGTGTGTATTCATTGGACCAGTTCATAAAGATCAGAAAAGTGTCAACACAGCTTTGGCATATAATAGAATATATAAAGCCTAATCATAGCTTTTTAAGAATATTTCTGAATGTCTATTGCAAAAATAATATATTTGGGCTCCTGATGACAAGTGTATAAAGACATATCTTTTCATTTCATGATTCAAACTATCCAAACACCACAAAGAAGTGAAACATATTTCTGTACTGTACTATTTCCTGATAAATAGTAAGTACCATGTCTCAAGTGCTAGAACACAGTCTCAGACTCTCAGTTCAAACATTATTCTCAGGGCTATGTCCATATACCTTCAGTGCTTAGGATGGAGATGCCTAAATGTCTTATTAGAAGTGAATCTAAATTAATAATATGCTTCATTTTTACATAGCTAATTGGGCAGTTAGAGAAGAAAAAAGCAAATAATGAGTGGAAAACAAAAAAGGAAATGATAGCATCAACTAAAAAGTTGAAATGATTGCTAGTGATACCACCTTTGTAAAAATTTTTATAAAACTCTTTGTTCGCTTGTTCTTTCTTTTAAAAATATTATTTTATTCAATTTGGGTCTCACTTCTGCCTGCTTTATAGAATGTTGCAAAACACATAACAGCAGGTTATACAAGCAAAATAGGAATCACAAATATTCCTGAGAGTTTACTTTCTGCTGAAGGTCTATATTAATGGATGTCAAACTATTTGATTATCATTAGTTGGATTTTAGAAAAGTTTACAATTTCAGAGGACCTGGATAGGAATTCTTTGCATTATTGACAAAGTTTGTGTTCTGCTTTCTGTCAGTTGAAATAAACAGCTAGAAAATGTGTTTCTTTGCAGCTGTTTTCTGTATTACGGAACATTAAAGGGAGAACATTAATTTGATGAGATTCCTTTAAAAATTTTGTTCAGTAAGTCACCAAAGTCTGACAGTTAAATCTGATTTTTGTTTTGACCATATTAGAAAAAAAGAATTCTCTATAAGCTTTCATTTTTATATCATGTTGATATGAATGGGAATTGAGATTATTTAATATAGATGACACATAAACAACTAAGTCAGATAAAGACATGAGTAACCATGAACAGATATGATTGGGAATTGAGATTATTTAATATAGATGACACATAAACAACTAAGTCAGATAAGGACATGAGTAACCATGAACAGATATGATTGCTAAGGAAAATAAACTCAGGGGTTTGGGGGAAGCTGGTTGTGGGGCGGTATATAAATAAACAGCAATAATAAACTTATCTGGTTTTCAGAATGATGTAGATAAAATGTATTTCCTTTTCTCTTACGTTACAGTAGGAATAGTTCTGCCACAAAGAACTAGACCCTAGCTGAAACTGTCTTAAAAGCTAATAAATGTCTATCCCTCTTCTTAAGTGGCTGATTTTTAAACATAAACCAGTGTGTCCTTGTGCAAAACCTCTATCTTTTAAAATTTATTTTGTATCACTCTTGCAGGATTTGAACACAGGAAACACATTTAAAATGATATAATGGAAGAATATAACACTGTAGGTCACACAGATTGGCTCATATTAATTTACAGGGCACTAGTCATGACCTGTCACTTAAGTAGTCACAATATTTTCCATTATAAACCTCCCTTGCAGTTGCTCTTTCCTTTTTTGTCATTCATAAGCTAATCCACACATACCACAGATATTTATGCAGATTCATGAACATTTTTTAAAAAGGTAAGTTTATTTTAGATGGCATTAAAAAAATATTATAATTGGTTTGCAGTGAAAAGTGTGTTGCTTATGTGCCCCTGGTACATTTGCCTAAGGAGAAGATTCATCCTTGGGGTTGTCTCCTCCTGACGCACCCACTAAAGCACCTGGCCTCTCAGTCCTGGGCTGTGTCTAGGTGGTGAGATACATGTGCTCCACGTGTGCTCCACAGTCCCAAACTCCTGCTGATGTTCCCACTGAGGGAGCATGTTGAACACAAGAACGTGCAGGTGCGTTCTGAGGGAGGGCAGCAGAGCAAAGGGCTCCACAGAAGAGACATAGTCAGCATGTGTCTTCATGCTCCTCATATTGCTGCTACTGTGATACAGGAAAAGTCATAAGCACAAGCCAGATGACAGTTAGTCCAAGAAATAGAACAGTTCAAATAACTGACTTGTTTTGGCAGGTTAAATGAATCGAAAGTCAAGAAACTATTATAGTGGCTCTGAAGGGATTGGCTTTGTTTGCTTGTTTCTGCCAAAATAGGAAATAAATGCAAATAATATTATAATACAGTTACACGCTATTATGCTATCACTTGTAAATGCAGAAACTAGATTCATGGACCTGTGATTCTCCTTCCATTTTGTAATGTAATGATTTATGAAAGATGGTAAGTTTTGGAGATGTTTGTTCAACTTTTCCTCGTAGAAAAAAAATGAAAAGGATAGTTTTGGCTGAGGACAGAGATTTAAAGGTCAATATCCCTTTCTTTATGACTAACTGTCACAGGCTCTTATGTGACTCATTCCCAGAAAAAAAATGTGAAGTTAAATTAATTAATCCCTATAAATTTTAGGCCTCTCTAAGTCTGAAAAATATCAAAGAATTATGAAGTAATAATTAATTTCGTGTTATATTCCTGTATGAGCCAGCTGAGTTGGGTCAGGTCACACCTCTTTGTGTGGTTGGAAAAAAAGAAAAAAAAAGAGGGTGGTTATCCTCCCCCTCTACTCTGCCCTAGCGAGACCGCATTTGGAGTACTGTGTCCAGTTCTGGCCCCCCCAGCTGAAGAAGGACTGGGAATGGCTTGAGCAAGTCCAGCAGAGAGCTACCAAGACGATCAGGGGACTGGAGCATCTCCATCAAGAGGAAAGGCTGAGAGACTTGGGTTGTTCAGCGTGGAGAAGAGAAGACTGAGGGGGGATCTCATCAATACCTATAAATATCTAAAGGGTGGGTGTCAGGAGGATGGGACTGGACTCTTTTCAACAGTGCCCAATGACAGGGCAAGGGGCAATGGGCACAAGTTGGAACACAGGAAGCTCTACCTCAATATGAGAAAAAACTCCTTTCCTGTGCGGGTGCCAGAGCAGTGGAACAGGCTGCCCAGGGAGGTTGTGGATCTCCTTCCCTGGAGACATTCAAACCCTGCCTGGACGCGTTCCTGTGCCCCCTGCTCTGGGTGTGCCTGCTCCAGCAGGGGGGTTGGATGAGATGATCTCCAGAGGTCCCTTCCAACCCCTGCCATTCTGTGATTCTGTGATTTTGTGATAGTGGTTGAACACTTTATCAGCTAAAGAGAACAAACCATTTACATGTTAATATATAACAGATGTCTGAATCTGCTTATACTAAATATCACATTACATCTTAATTTTGGCTACTACCCCCAAATCTACTGCTCTTGAACATATACTAGCAGGTTGCATCCATTTGCAAACTTAAAAAGAATGTAATATTAAATTGTGGATTTCATTTTTACAAACTAGAAGTATGAATCAGTACCTAAAATAATTTTAATTGAAATTACATATTGTATTCATTATCTCAAACTATTCCATGATAGGAATTTTTCATAATAAAAGAGTATGAAACTCTACAAAATTTCTCATGTATTGTTGCTGACCCAAACACAAGCAAGCAACACTGGTCATATTATGATCTCAATTACTAATCCACAGTGAAGGTACACTTTTCTAGGGGGAAAAAAAATCCGGCATATACATGAAATATTGTTTTCCTCTGAGAAAACTCCAGTCAAATGATAATGTTTTTTAACTCTGAGCAGAGGTAGAGACAAAACACATTATTATTCCTCACTTGAACAGATCAAGAAATCAAAAATACAATTCAGCAGTACCTGTCATAAGAAAGAAAAAAATGTCAGGTTTAATAACAAAAACATCTTTGTCAAGATTTGGAATCACACTCGTTAGGACAGAAGACAGTAACTTAAATAATTCTCCCTATGCAAATTTCAATAAGTTTTACAAGAATTTAGGAGTGTTTGACAGCAGAGGGCATTCTAATTTTCTGGGAAGGTAGTAAAAAGACATTTTAATTTACATAAATAGTATGAAAATATGTGTATAGTATATATAAATATACATGAGAGAAACAATAAGAAAAATATAAATACAAGGCAAAATCTGACAGTAAAATAGTATGATCTCCATATATTTTAAGCACATTGTCTGTATTGTATTTTGTGTCTTGCTTTTAGGGTCCAAATATTTGTTCATATGGAAGCTGGTTTGGATATATGTACTAATGTGTGTATGCGTTCACGCCTATGTTTATATACATGCATGCCTTCTATGTTTCAGTTCGTGGTTTGTACACAAAAAAAAAAGTTGAAGCACTTATATTCAATATAAATATTTTCATGTAAAGTTGAAAGGAAATACATACATATAGGTACTGTTAATATACATATATTTCCTTTCAACTTTATGTTATGAGAAGCACAAATGACTATACCACTTCAGAACACCTCCTTGTATGAGTTAAGTATTTAATCATTTTCTACTATGGATACAGCCCTGCCATTCTTTTTCAGGCAAAGTTCCCACTGACATCAGAAGTTTAGTCTGAGCAAGTGTTTTAGATTTAAACTTTTTATTGAGAAATAGCTGTCAATAGACCCCTTTTCAAAGAAAGACTACACTCTGACACAGCTTCAACACTGTATTCTGCTAATTTATTGTTTTTAAACTTACACTTAAAAAGCACATTAATGAGCACACAATTTATAAATTAACATCTGGAAGCTCAGAACAGATGCAGTTTGAGAGTAAGGTGGCTGGAGAAACACTTCCCATCTACTGGTGCTCAGGGTTATATTGAATTTGCTTCCTGGAGCAGGAATGTGAGGCAGTGCAATGGCTTTCATATGTTTACAAATGGGGCATGAAAAGCATCACCATTCAGCATTGTCTGGGTAAGTTAGACCCACAGGTTGTATAGTCAGCATGGATTTTTCCTGTCACAAGAGAGGATAAGCTCATCAGGTCCATTAGGTCAGAGGTTGAATGGGAAAGGCAAGAGACCATGTAAGATTTCCCACCACTATGCCCTACTTGTAAATAAATAGAAGACTTCAGTCTCCACCACTATCAAGTCTCCTCTTTTCACAAACACTTAATTCAGCAGCACAAATAGGCCTTTTTTTTTTTTCTTTAAGAGATAAAAAGACACCTACAGATCTTATTCTGTTTGCCTGGGCTTGTCTGCCTTTCTTTACTATTTGTGATGATTGATTGTTTCTGTGTTTCATCAATTAAAAATGTTTTAGAGTACAAAGTCTTCAGCATGTTTAATAGAGTCTGGTTAAGTAAACATCCTCCACCAAAGCAGCACAGTAGGGCTTAAAATAAATACTGCTACTGTGCCAAGTTCATAATTGCTTGCACATTTAGCACTTTACTGTGTCCTAAGCATAGCCTTAAAAAAGCTTTGTGCACTTAGTGTAGTTGTCATGAAGCTGTAGCCATTTAAGTATTGCAGGGTATTTACATTTTTGAAATATTTGATTTTCCAGTTTATATCATGTAAAGAATTTTTTTCAAAAAACCAAAAGCTGAGCCTGAAGGTGAGCAGTGGTCAGGCCTTGTTCAAAAACAAGCCATGTAAGTGCTTTGATACTAATTTCTTTCTGCCAATAGAATAAATTTTCAAGGATACAAAGTGAAAGGATCCAATGCATCTTTCACTCCCAGTGTTACCAGCTTTTTTGGAAAGGCAGACTTTCATCTGTGATTTTATTTCCAGATAGATAAACTTTGTTATTGTTAGGTGACAGATACCTCTTACACCCAAGAAAACTGACCTTAACAACTTGGTGTTTCAAAAACATATCGCTAAAAAGCTTTACACCCAATTATATCTGGGGGACATTGTAAAAGTTATATAAATGTAATTTTTTCCAAATGTAAGACACTTTAAACTGCTGAAATTATGTAAAAAATCCTTACAGTAAATTTGTATCAAGTACAATATTTAGACAATGTAATGACTGTAAAAGAAATTAATAATAAGCTTTGAAACATATTGAGGAATCAGGATATAAGGATGATAAGTGATAACACAATGTTAAAAAAGAAAAAAAATGAGTAGCGTGTAGAACATCAAGAATTACAGATTCTCTTTTTTAGTAGCTGTTGACTGTAAGAAGGAATGCTGGCCAAGATTTTGAAAAGCCATTAATATTTTGTTTGTATCCACTGCTGATATGGTTGATTCAGGCATGTTAAAGAGAACAGGTCTCCAGAACAGACACACTCAACTCTTCCAGATAATCAAGCCTTAAACAGGCAAGATATGCATGGACAGACTTTGCATGAGCCTCTACAGGAATCCAAGGTAAATTTGCTGGTGATCATGTAGTGAATCTAACACTTGTAGTCTTGAAATGTGGGCTGTAGAGCATATCCTCAATAACTTAACTTTTCCTGAGTGTGTGTTTGACAAGCTGGATTATGTTTTATGCATCCAGGGTACCTAGTTAAGTTGCATTAGATCCGAAACTCTAGGTTTGTCTATCCCTAAGTCTTGAGGAAATTTGGGGTTGGAAGTAGGCACATATATAAATGGAATGGCTGTGGCTACATGCTTCTGGAATATCTACCAGGTTGCTGCAGCATTTATCTGCCATCTGTGCCCAACTTTTTTTTCCCTAAAAATTTCTAACGTACTGTCTTCTCTATCAATCACTGTTAAAAAGTTCATTTTCAATCTCATTGGCTAAAGTGAGGATACATTTTTCCTACCAACTGCTGAGAAATGTGGTCAAAAAAAGGAAACTAGAAGGAAGTTCTGAAGAAAAGATAGCTGAAGTGTTTCCCTTCTAAATTTACCTTTAGCTTAAATCTGAGTTCCAGTTTCTTCTGTCTACAGCCTGTTCCACCTTCCATGTCTCTTTCATTTTCCCTCCACTACTCCTTTGGTCTGGTGAAATTTTGAGCATGTTTATATGTTTGATAAATGATGAAAAGTAAAGATTAAAGTTATATTATTAGATGGTCACTAGAGGATTTGAAAAGTTCCCATGCTTTACACTAGAATTGAAAATACAAGCTAGCCGTATGTGTATGAATGAGAAATCAACTATTTAAAATAGAGGTTATTGTAAGAATTCCTCCTGATTATATTTGTGACATGTTTGACCAAGCTATTGGCAAGCAGAGTGTTCTTGTTTTAAATTCCAAACAATAAGATTGCTATATTAGGCAATGTTCTTTAATATACATGAAATACCAAATCTGAGGTTTGCTTAAGCATGCAACAACCATTCACAAAACTTAAAATTAGGTCAGGAGAAGTTTTCATATTTCAAGAGCCTGTATGCACGTTGTTGAAATCATGTCACAGTACTTCCAGGGAATTGTTACAATTTATATTGCATTAGCAAAAGGAAATACTGCATTGTTGAGAAAAAAAGAAGAGCTTTTAATTTACTACTTCAATTAAAAACCATATTAAATGTTGCAATTTCATAGCTTTGCAGTGATACAGTGCATTTGCTTGAAGACAACACAGCACTACAACTACCCCAAAAATGAGTGCCACAACCATGCTCTTCACCCAACAGAAGAAACTAAAGCATTACAGGGAAAGGAAGCTTTAACAGGTTCACATCACTTAACAGTTCAGTTAATCTGTTAATCAACTTTGATAGCAGATTGAACAGTATATTTAATCACATACCATTTTTGGTTCAAGAACATAAGAATGAATATCTGATCTAGAAGAGGAGATTTCTGAAGGAAATATTATCCTTCTGTGAAGGGATTATATTGAAAGTGTTTTGCCTTCTTTTTAAAAGAGTTAATTACTCTGGAGACAAAAGATAGACTTATCCAAGTTAAGATAGCAAATAATCTCTTAGTCTGCATACTTACCTGATATGAATTCAAGCACTGATTTTGAGGATATTCTTTCCTTCTTTCTCTATTTTTTTTTCATTAGTTTGTTTTGTTTTCCTTTTATTTCTCATCTCTTCTCTCTCCTGAGCGTATGTGAGCGTATGTTGTAGGTATATATAACATTTAATAGGCACCTAAAGAAGTATTAGAATTCATACCATAATTTATGTATCTAAAATGGAGTATGTGGCTAAAATGTGGAAACAGAAAAAAAATATAGATTATAACATTGAAGACATCTCAGGAAAAATGGAAGTGTTGAATTCAAAGGTGGTTTAGTATAAGATTTTCAGTTACTTTGCTGTAAATGCACAGGTTACATAGTCTTTTCTCTGGATCTGCTTGAAGACCACTGCTCTAGTGTCAATGGTTCTTGTACTGGGGAACCTAAATTGGGATGCAGGGCTCCAGATGTGGTCTCATGAGTTCCAAATAATTCAGAGCCTTTTGCAGCTAAGTGCCAAAGAGGGAGGAAGCCTTCTGGCCGGCAGACTATGAACTTTTATTGTGCTTGTGGCTGCCTTTCATTGCTGCAGGGGCACCCTCTTGCCCAACTCCACCAGGACACCCACAGCCTCCTGTGGAGAGCTGCTCCACAGCCAGTTGACCCCCCCACTCTGCACTAATGCACCGGGCTGTCCCCTCTGGGGTGAATGATTTTGTACCCACCAATGCTGAACTTTACAAGGTTTTCATCAGCCCATTTCTCTGACCTGCTGGGGTCCCTGCCCTCCTACATATCAACTGCTCACTGCAGTTTGGTGTCATCTGAAATTTTGCTAAGGATGCATTAATTTTTCTTTTTACTAGTTAATAATTAAGCCATCAATCAGTATTGGCCTCCGGTATGGACCCTGAGGAATAGCACTTGTAGCCATTCATCAGCTAGGTTTTAGCTGAAGCAGACCAGCCAGTTTTTCACCCACCTCTTAATCCACCTATCCAGTCCCCTCCTCCCCAGTATGGCTACTGGGAGGACAGGCTGAGAGTCTTGCTAAGTCAAGGTACATTGTACACACTACTGTCCCCTCATCCCCACAGCCAGCCATGAGAGGCAAGCAGAAGAAATAAGTAGGGGTCACCTGAACCGACTGAGGCCTCATTACAGCAAACTCTGAACTATATATTACCTATTTTATTTTCTGTTTCTTCTTTAGTATGTAGACATCTGTTGCATGCTACTTATAATTTTAAAATATTCTAATAAGTTACTAATTTAAATCTTCAAACGTTAGGTGTCACACACTTCACAAATATTCAGCTTCAGGAAATAGCTGGGTCCACACCAGCATCCACAACAGGTCACTGATAAAATTTTACAGAGCCACGGATACAAGAGTCCCTTGGAGTTTGATTTAGTTCTTGGCCAAAAGAACCCTGACACTTGGGTCACTTCAGTCCCTAATTCTGAAAATCTCATATTGAAATGAAGTCCAAACTCAGTGCTGCATCGTCTGTGTGTCCAAAGATCTAATGCTTAAAGATCAGGGGACTGAGTACAAATTAGGACTTTTTTTTTCATCTAAGTCAAACTGCCAGTAGTCAAGGGATCTGCAGAGAATGAAGAGTGCGACTTTCAAAGGGTATCAGGCTGGAATTTACGTGTCCTGCTATCTGAGATCTTCCTCTCTGTCAGGAAGCTTTTTAGGTACAAAATGTGACTGATTATGATGAAGCAGCATAAGGCAAAAATACCTTAAAATATCCATTCACACCTAAAGTCATTGAGTTAATTGGCTGAAGGGTACTTACAGATTTGTTTTAACTTGCACAACTATGATTGCAACTATGTTGTATTTTTAATAGGGATTTTAAAATGTTATATAAAAAAGCCAATATGAATGAATCAAATACCCACATACAAATTATTTCTATAATAATTTCATCTCCTCTATGGTCCTTTCTGTCTTTTACAGATGACTTTGTGATACAATGAGTGTTCCAAATTTCTCAATGAGTTTAAAAAGTTCCATTTTTCTGCCTATCTAAATGGCACGGTGCCATACATTCTCCTCTGAGAGGGAGCAGACTGTCCCTATGACACCCTTGCTCAGGAAGAACAGCATCGTTTTCTCTGTGGTATTGAGGGAATAATAGATTAAATGACTTTCTCAAGGACACAGGAAATCTGTGGTAAAGCAGAAAAAGGAATCCCAGTATCATGAAACTCTAGACAGCAGTGTTAACCACCAGACCACCAAAGCTCAGGCCTGAGGCACACTCTGCTGAGGGAAAAAAAGTCAAGCTAAATGTTTCAAACTGAAACTGATGGAACTTTAAATCCCTTCCACAATTACTCCCCAGCAGAGCCGCACAGGACCTTGCACATTGGCTGACTGCAAAAACAAAAGTTGTGAAGGATACATGGTAAGGGATGTTGCAGGGGACAGCCTCCTGGTGAGCTGGGACAGCAAGGAGAGGACTTTCTGGACAGCACTGCAAGTTGTGCCAGATTTCAGATGTGCTGTCATCAAGGTTTCTGTGTCAGTAAGAGAATGTTTAAAAAAAAAGTTACCAACCCCTCTAATCAGAGTTGCACTTGACATTTGCAGACCACATCAGGGGAAACAAAGACAAAAAATTAACCTGAACGTCTAAAAAGGCTTTTTTTAATAGCCTGCATAGCCTGTGGTTGTGGAGTGGGTGGCACAGGCGTGACCGGCAGTTCTCTTGTGCGGTTTCTAGCAGTGACAAGTGCAGTAGTCATGGAGTCACCCAAGTACAGCACTGACCAGGGACAGTGACTGTGTGCCACACCTTGCACCCTCTCATCACAGCTGGATGGTTGGGTAGGATGGACAAATTGCTAGTTATCTTGATCAGTGCATTTAACTCTGTATAAGGGGGAGGGAAGAAGGTAGAGACTGTTCAGACATACTAAGTTAAGAGAGGAAAAAGTGAGAAACAGCAAAAGGGTATCCAGAGTTTCTTTTAGAGGACAAGGTTAGTCCATCTTACACTATTCTGTTGACCAATTATGGAATTAATGCTTAGATTTAAGATCTGTGGAATTTAATGTCTATTCATAATTATCACTGCAGCTAATTTGTTACTGTTAGGATGAATGTTGGATGTGGTTAAAATAAGCATGGAGGGAGTTTTTGTGGGGTCATTTTGGTGGAGGTTTTGTGGCTGGTCTTTTTTTTTGTTTAAGAAAAATAACTTAAGTGGTTTAAATCCAATTGTCAGAAAGCTTGAGGTGAATGAATAGTAAACTCAGTCTTCATAATATGCTAGGAAATTATAGCAAAGTTTAAAAGGGGAATTCTTTAATTTCAAAATATTGCTTCATAATTAATGGATAAGAATTTGCATGTAGAGGATTGCACTTTCTAGTGTTATTTGTTCTAGCCTAAGTGTAAAAATCTCTTCTCTTTGTTTTTATTTTTCTGCCAGAAAGCCTAATTTCCTGGAATTGCCATATTATGGAAAAGTATTTCCTTTCATCTAGAAACAAAATTAATTGACTAACCACCCATATTTTCAGGGGAAAAAAAAGTATGGAAATGCTGCCTGCATTTACTACAGAATAAGAACAAAAAACCTAAAAATAAAACCAGACACTGAAAATTGACATTCCTCTTAAATTCTCATAATTTTTTTCAGATAAGAATTCATAATGTTTCAATGACATTTGTAAATCTGTAAACAGATGAGTTTGCCAGATAATACGAAGGGAACCAATGAAAGGTCTTGTTTTCTTGCATAGAATTATCACAAATATATGAAATTTTCTAATGCCAAATTTGACAAATACTCTAATATTTCACAAGCCACAGTGTTATAAGTGTTGTAATTCAAATCACAAGGCCTGTATCCCTAGAAATTTTTCTTCCATAGCATCTCCAGGACAACACTGTTGTAAACTCTTAGTGTGGATTTTGGGAAAAGTCGTAATAGGAGTGGGAAAATCTGCCCTGGAGTTCTTCATTAGTGCTTCAGTTTCCTGGAAGACTTGTCCCTTTATATTCAGCATCATGCTGGAAATAATTTGTCTAACTGATGTTTTAGTGCAAGAACATTCCCAGATGGACCGTGATCAGCATTCCCCCACCTCCATTCTGTTTTCTTTGAAAATAAACTTCCGAAGTGGAGACATTGATTCAGCAGGAAATTCAGTGGTTGAATTGGAGATACTCTTTGGAAAGAGAAGGCTATACCCATAGGTGGTCAGGGTGACGTATTTTAGGGTGAAACTGGACTTTCCTTTTGGAAATAAAAATAAAAGAATACAAGAACACTGAAACACTTAAATTGCATTTTGATGAGTGTTTTTACTCCCTTACCAGAAAATGAATTAGATATTAATTCAAATATTAACAAGATAAATAATACACTTTCATTCTCATCAGAAAAGTTTGATGAAGTTGCAGTGAGAGAGATCGTTGAAAGATTTAGTGAGATTAGATTCACCCATGTAATATTATTACCTGACACTGAACAGCTTTTGTGAAGTGCAATTGCTAAAAGGTAACAGAATAAAATCCCTAAGTTACACATTTTAATTTCAGTCACAAGAGAAAATATAGAGTGACAGATATACCTGCAATTTGATATTTAGCTCTGGGAGGTGAAAACCAAGGAAAAAAAATCCTTTGGTCTCAACATGGGCAAATACCTTGAAGAAAGAGTTTGGCATCTGATTCCAGATCAAGTTTCATAGCTAGATCTCTCCTTTGGTACTTTTCAGTCATAAACGTAGGGACAGAAGTACTCAAACTCCACAGATGTGTTTGAATTTTGAAGTTTGGCACTATTTCTGACAGTTGTCAGTACCAAATGTTTCTGAAGACAGTCTTTATTTATTTTTAACTTTGTTGATAGGAGCCATCTGTTTCCCAAATATCTCAGGCTAAAGAATGACTGTAATGTATATTTAATAATTAAGTGGTAATGAGCTGAGCTGAGCAACTTTGTAACTGAATAAGCATGTGTAAAACCATTCTCATCTTTTGCTTACCTAATGAGATTTTAAACTTTTGGGATTTGCAACCCATGGTGGTTTTCAGTGCTTTCCAGTTTACGAGGACCTTTGTGTACTCATATGCAGCTAATTTACTTTTCTTTGATACTTTTCACCAACTCCTTAGACAAAGACTATGAACTGAACAGCTGAATATACCTTAAAAATGCTGCCAAAGGTATATTCAGTATAGATAAAATGGCAGTTAAACCCTGTAAAAGACAAAAGTGGATCAGGGTAAAATAGAATCAAGTTATACTTTGGTAAATCTTCTTTCTAGGTTTCCCCTGGGCTAATCCCTACTGTGTAGAGATTAACTCAATTTAACAATGATAAAATAAGCCATTCCTATTAATAAATGTTTCTGTTCAAAGAAAATAATGGAAGTTTGTGGAATATCTCAAATAAATCTTAAACAGGCCTTGATTCCCATTTTCCCTTTGTTGATTACAAAGATATTTTTGCCTTTGATGATAGTTCTTATGGGTTTGGTCCAGTACATCTCACTGTTGAGAATCACTGATGATCTATGATTTATAGCTGAATGCCAGCACCAACTTTGAAAACATGAATGTTCCTTTCTTCAGAATTGCTCTGCAAATCCCTTGAGAAGAGGAGAACCGTCTGGCCCTTCCATTTCCAGACTGAGTAGGAAGTTCAGGGGAACAAGAAAGCTAGAATAATACCAGAATATTTGTACAAAGTTAAAGCTGAATCTGGAGTGAAATCAAGTGTATGCTTCCTTCTTTTTATTTTTAATTAGGCGTGTAATGATTATCAGCAGATGATTTTATCCTGGTGCTTTGGTCACATCTTAAGGTTGTCACAAAGCCCTCCTCTGTAATGAGAACATGACTCCTAATATTTTCTGCCTTTATGGTCTACACGTCACGGAAACATCATGTGGATTTATTGTACCCTGAGAAGACCACCAAGGAGCTGGACTTCAGAGACACAGCCAACCTCTGAACTCCCCAGTGTGCTACATTAGACACCCAAGCCACAGCACATACACTGACTCATGTAATCTTCTTCTTTTGTGCCCATTCTGGTCTCATGTCCCCAGTTCCTGCTACTTTTAGAGTCATGGTGGAGAATACAGCTTTTACTAGCTATGAAGTGCAAAGGCAAGAAAAGCACTTTGTACACAATTATTTTTAAGCATTATACTTCTGCATATTTGGTTATGCATGACCATATTGGAAGGAAAACACTAACAGTGAAACTACTAAGGTACTTAACATCCCTTTTTTGTCTCTAGAGTAGTTGATGACTAACGGCCCTGTCTTTTAGTTTTCACTCACGAAGACATTTCCTTTGGCTTCTGGTTCATCTCAGATTGAATTTTACAGCTAAATACTTTGTGTTTTGGGACTTCAGTCTTAAACAAGAACAAAAGCACTCAAACTCCAGTGTTGTCTCTGAATTGTGTAGGTTAGCAGATTTCTAAGGCAGTTTTACCTGCCTTGGCATGAAAGGAAAACAGGGAGGATGAGTGAGAAAGAATAACCACGAAGCTGAACTTCTTCAGGGGTGGACAATTTATCAGGTCTATACAGTAGGAAAAAGGAAATATATGGAGTGAAATCAAGATAGACTTAAACTTGTGCACAAGACAATAAAGCAGTGGCACACAAGGAATTTCTCAGTGTGAGATGCCTCTTTGCAAAGCTGGCTCTGAAAAGAGCTCTGCATGGGGCTCATTAAAATTCTGTGGTCATGGTCCATAAACAGAGCAGGACACACAATGAATAAAGGTCTGTACAAACATGGTGTTTCAGGGAAAATCAGATTGCTTTGTTATAATCTGACAGTTCAGTCTTGAAAATCATACTCAGTAGTATTCCAGTTGGCTTCAATGGCATGATGGAGTCCTCAGGACTACCTAAAGAAAAATCAGCTCTGCAGACTCATCACAAAACTCCACCATCCCAAATATACAACATCTATTCACTCCTCTTTCACTCTGTTGCCTCAATATTGCTAAGCATATGTATTGTTCTCTTCTGCTGTTCTTTTTTTCATTGAAAATATGAAATGGCAACTGAGGATGATTTTGCATTATAATATTTGCAATTTTTCTATAAAGAAATAGGGTAGGATTTTTTTGCTCACTACTTGACAGTAAACCACTGAATTTTTCAAAAGCTAATAGATTTTAAGACTGGAGAAGAACAGTTAGCCAGAATTCTTTTGTAACATAAATACCTCCTGTACAAACCCGTAGTCTGCACTTGAGTTGGACCATATCTTCTAGAAGGAAATCTACGGTGAAATCCTGATCCCACCTTCTTAAAGACATAAACAGCTAGTGGGAAATGGAGAGCTGAGTTCTGAAATTTTTTTGTTTGGTTTAATTCAGGGTAAAATCTACCTTTAATTATAGTTTATGTACAATAATGTGTACAATAAAATGGTAAATGCTACACATCACTGGTCTTTAAAAAAAGTTATTTCCGTACAACTAACCTACAACAGTTGCTCCAGAAAGTCCAATGCTGTCCTCATTTCTCAGGCAGCGTCCCCCTTTAGTTTCATCTGGATTTTATCTGACAAAATGGACCGTGGATGAAATAAATTCAACGGGATAACTCATTAAGAAAACAAGGCAAAAGGGATTTTTCTGTTTGTAGTGTGAGAGATGTTGACAGCAGCTAACCTTACTAGCAAGCTTGTTGCTTCTATGTAAACCTGTTCTCTTTCAGATTTTTGGGACGTGTTGCCAAAGAACTTTGGCAGAGTCTATATTTGCCACTGCTGATCCCTTTTAACAAGGTCTGTGGGTCATTTGAAAGCTGCAAAGCAAAGTGAGACTTTTCTTTTCGTGTTTTGCCAATTTCATTATGCTTTGGCTGGTAGTTAGGGGTCATTTCCAAAAGCCTAATGGACATTTTTATTAGGTTTCTACAGGGGTACTATTTACTTTCTTTTCCTGGAAGATTTCCATATTCTCTGTGACTAATGCAACCTCTATTGTTTTTTGACAAGAGGAAAAAAAGACAATTTTTTTCTGTTCCCCAAGGAGAGAAGCTGTCAGCTACCAGAAGAATAAAGACTTCAGTGTTTACCTTTCCACACAGCCCAATGACTGCACAGACACAACAGGAGATTTTTAATAGTTAGAATGAAAGAATATGCAAAAAGGCATCAATGGACTGAAAAAGTAAACAATTTGCATAATTCTTCTTGTCAGTCCATCTTTTCTTCAGTGGCATGTCACTATGGAAACAAGTAAAGATCAGTTTAAGATGGCTATTAGCACTTCAGCCAAAACCAGTCACTTTTTTGCCACTCCTTGGAAGGTTACTATGTCATCTGGATGCACGAAAGTGAATGCCAAAGTGATTCAGAGTGCCTAGAGCACCCGACTATTTATTGCTTTTGGGATTGTCCTTATGTAAGTACGTAGTCAGAATCGCCAGTGGAACCCAGGGGGCATTTTGGCTGAGTAAAGAATGAAGGATGGTGCTGCTGGGAGCCAGTTGTCTGCTCAGCGCCTGGCCTTAGGAACTGGCTTGGAAGTTACATGTATTTGAGTGGGAAATCTTAGCTCCCTGATCCCAAGATAGCTCTGCCAGGATGATATTTTGACCCTTCCACAGAAAGAGAGAGGGAGGTTCTTTGTAACACTGGGATCATTATTTACACTTGGGGTTTTCAGCTTGAATTCTCCTTTCTCAGGGGAGGTGCAGAGAACAACATTTCTTTTATTTGTGCGTCTCACAACCATCCTTAGACTGCCTTCCACTTTGGCAAGTGCACATACGGTGATCCCACTCTGCAGGGTACTCCTCAGGTGTCTCATCCCTCAGCTGGAGTACTTGGGATATATATTTTGCTTTTTTTGAAAGTATTATGTTTTTGCTATATGAGTTCATAGGGGATCAGATACATTATTCGGGAGAGTAAGCAGGGCAGGGAGAGAGTAATATTCTTTATTTACATTCCAGTGAGAACAAAATTATTGTAAGAACTTGACCCTAGCAATTGCTGCATATGCATGCAAAGTGGAGGGTCAGAAGGCTTTCCCTTCTCATCATTTCGCTAGCACAGTAGCACAAATGAAGAATTTATGGTCCCCCCAAGCTCCCATGAGGTGGCCCAACCTTTTTCTTCTCACTTGAACTGAATGTCACTGGAGACGATCGCACGGCACATGCTAATGCATGCTGCTGCAGACACACTTCCTTGGCAGGGTCAGGACCTCCTGCAGGTCAGCGGCTCCTGTTTCTCCTGCCAGGTTCTGCAGCAGTCCCTCCCCAGCCCTCAACAGAAAGCAGTTCAACAGAAAGCAGCACTTTTCATTAGTTATCTTCAGACAGGTGTTTTTCAGTGAACATTTCTACATTTCTCAAAGATTTCTATGTACCAATCCTCCATCAGATAAAGCTCCATCAGCACAAGCTTGGAAATTTGTCTGAGGAAATTCTGAAAGGCTCAGCCAGCCATGGGTGAGCTCTGTTGCCAGAACTGCTAACCCGCATCACTGTCTGCCAATGCTGACCCTGTCAGACTAATTAAAACATAGTGCTGTGTCTTCCTCATACACTGAGAGAGTATAGCTGGTGCACATTTGAAGTTCCCAAGGGACTGAACACACAGACATAGCCGGTGATTCTTACACATTATTTTTTATATATATATTTTATATATTCTTATACATATTCTCATATATGTCCTTGCATTTGCTGAACTTGAGAAAGACTATACTTTATTAACAAAACCATGTATTACCATCTTTTATTTAAAGGCCTTTAGAATACGTCTTGATTCTTCACAGTGAATCATGTTTTTTCTCTGTCAGAGGTTAATACATGCATTTTTAAATGCTCAAATTAATCAAATTTTTAAGTTATAGATCTTACTGGACTTATAACTTTCTCTCAATTGAATAGATAAACCTGTAAATTAACTTCTGTAATTTGTCATACATATTTAATAGAATCATGGAATCGTTTAGGTTGGGAAAGACCTTGAAGATCATCATTAACCTAGCACTGCCAAGTCCACCACTAAACCATGTCCCTAAGCACCACATCTACATGTCTTTTAAATACCTCCAGGGATGGTGACTCAACCACATCCCTGGGCAGCCTGTTCCAGTGCTTGACAACCCTTTCGGTGAAGACATATTTCCTAATATCCAATTTAAACATTCCCTGGCACAACTTGAGGCCATTTTGTCTTGTCCTATTGCTTGCTGCTTGGGAAAAGAGACTCACACCCACCTCGCTACAACCTCCTTTCAGGTAACTGTAGAGAGCAATAAGGTCTCCTCTCAGCCTCCTCTTCTCCAGGCTAAACAACCCCAGCTCCCTCAGCCGCTTCTCATAAAACTTGTTCTCTAGACCCTTCACCAGCTTCATTGCCCTTCTCTGGACACGCTCCAGCACCTCGATGTCCTTCTTGTAGGGAGGGGCCCAAAACTGCACACAGTACTCGAGGTGGGGCCTCACCAGTGCCGAGTACAGGGGCACGATCACCTCCCTGCTCCTGCTGGCCACACTATTCCTGATACAAGCCAGGATGCTGTTGGCCTTCTTGGCCACCTGAGCACACTGCTGGCTCATGTTCAGCCGGCTGCTGACCAATAGTCTCCAGGTCCTGTTTTCATTAAACACTGGTGTGTAAATTGTCATGAAACTGATACTGAATTTAAATGAAAGCTACTGCATGGATCATTTTCTTAATATTTAGCTTGTTACAACATCTAATGTGTTACAGAAGCACAGTTAACATTTTTTTAATGGATTGACTTTGTTAAGTTTAGGAACTCTCTGTGTTTACTTCATGGTGTTTCAACACTCCGGGAGTTCCACTACGCTGTGCAGGCGAGGAACAAAACTCACTCAAGCATCGTGGCCTCCTGTAGGGTTTAGAAATGTTTTGGTTTGTCACCTTTTTTTTTTTATTTCTGACTGTCCAGTTCTCTGCAACATATTTACAAGATGAAGTGATGAGACTTCCTCAGGTACCCATTTCTGTGTGTCAGTGTTTGTTTCTTACGTTTTAATGCCAGTACTATTTTAACATTTAGTTTTAGCTGCCAGGATAGTTTGACTCTTATGGCAAAATGTGAGATAAGTCTGTGCCATATGGGGAGTTTGGAGTCCAGTTGTTTGATGTTTTGATAATCATCTGTATAAAACAGTGCAATGCATCCAGATATTTTTTTCTTTTTTTGGTATTAAATTGCATTGGTTTTATAGAACTGACAAGTGGTGAAAGAATAGATTTCATCAATTCAGTGCACCAGCCAGATTTCCCTGCCAGCCGTTGTGTTAATATTCTGTACTTTCTACTCAGGGTTCATATTTATACTGGCACATTATTAGTGCACTCTCATGACTATGGGACCATTAACCTACTGCTGTCATCTCTGCAGTCTGAAAGGATGGACCTGTCTTAGCTGCATGTGATGAGTCAGATAGGGTCCAACCTGCATTTATTTAACTGACTTACTGTATGAACCAGAGACCTCACGATTCAGTTTTCTACTCTGTTAAATGAGAAGAATGACATTTTCTTACTTCCAAAAGGTGTTGCATAGACAAATATATTAAAGAACGTGAGATAAGAAAATAACTGGGCTTTAGTTAGAAGTGGCTAAGCTGATGGTGCAGAAATAGATCTGGTAGATCCATTTGGCTCTAAACAAACATAAGGAGGTTTGGACACACTTTTATTTAAATAGTACGCTATAGTCTGACTGAAACTGTTTGACAAATAAAATATGAAAGAAAAGGTTTTTAAAACAATTCCATTTGCTTCAGCTTTCCAAAGAAAGACCATACAGATCTGAGGGTGGTTGGATTCACAAAGACATTTATGCACTCTCCCTAATACCAGCACAGAGTTGTTGCATCTTTCAAAAATGTGTAGATAATGCCACTTATCTATAGAAAGCCTATATTAAAAAATCAGCTTTGTCTGTATCAATGAAGGGTTTTAAGCTACCTTTATGCTTTCAAGTGTATATCTAAGAGATATGGGTCAGCACTCGGAATATTCAATGGCTAAACCCTCTAATTTTCTTCCACTGAAACTGAATTATTTAATTTTGCTAACTGTAAAAAAATACCAACCAAAACTTTAAATGGGTCAATTTGAAATTAATGAACCCCACAAATATAAATTTGGATCTCAGATATTTTGGTCAGATACATAACTGGATTTAAACACTTTGAGTGTAACTTAAGCAACATTTAAGCACCTAGATTCAAGCAAATGGTACAGAATCCTTCACTACTCCTCCCTTCTCAGACTACTAAGGTACTTGGAAGTAAGTACTATTTGATGATTAAAACACAGATAGATGCTCAATTCTGTGCTGCTGCCTATGCTTAGATGACCTTGGATAAGGTGGACCTTTCACTTCTATTTGCAGATTAATTTATCAGGGTATTCAAACTGGGTATCCCCATACCTAGGTGGACTCAATGCAGCAGTGTGCTTGGAGCATGTCAATGTCATTGAGTTTAAGCTAAAGGATACAAGCTGCAGCCTCCTGCATTCATTTAGAAATTGGCAAAAGGACAGACAGAGAAATTAGGCAGTCGCTGGATCATTGAAAGAACAGATTCTTGAACTGTAGGCTATATGCGGCTGATTGATCTTCGTCAGTGGCACCTAGGTCCATTTCTGTTATTAGACACTTTGGCAGTAGATAACCCAATGGATTTACATACACTCAGGAGAAAAACCTTTCTGTGTCCTAGTTATGTACTGATTTTATTTTTTTCAGACACTGAAAAATTAGTCACCTCAAAGCCCAGACTGGTCAACCCAATCAATTCAATGATTTGCTGACTAACCTATTACTCGTTAAAAGGTTTAAACTCATACCTCCTACAGCAAAGTCTTCAGATAATCTAATTTTTTAATGAAACACACAGGGATCAGAAAATGCAGCACAGAGGGGGACATTAAACTGACAGCATTTTCAATTAGTAGCCACTTCAAAAATCTGCTGCTGTCACTTAGCCAAGTTTAGAGTGCAAGCCTTTGCAAATCCAGACAAAAAGCCCAATCTACAAGAACTGTAACACACAGCTATCCTATCTCTTTTAAACTAAATCCTTTTGACAAAAAGGCAGAAAAAAATTGTCACATTTATCTCATTAAGTATATATGTATCACACAGATTTCTCAGATCTACTGCTAATTCATTCTATTATTTCGAAAAATCTATTTTACCCTGTCCTTTTCAAATGTGTACTAATAAAGCCAGTATATTACCTGCCTTAATTATATGAGGAATTGGAAAAAGAAAGGGCTCTTCTGATTAATTTCAATTACTGATTTGCATTTTTTACAGAGTAAGTGTAAACGTTTCAGAAAATACAGGGACCAAGAAATAGACAGACCTGAATAAAAAATATGCCTAAAAGTTGATCTCACTTGCTAGCCTTCAGTAGTTACAAAAATACAATTGCTTGAATTTGAAACATACCCTATGATTGGTTTAGGAACATTTTTATTAACGGCCTAATATTGGCAGCTGTAGTTTGAGCTTTTTACAAGAACTGATTAATCATTAAAAATGTTTTTTTGTTTTGTTGAACTGTTGAGTTTTTGAGAGCTTGTTCTGTAGCAAGGGTTTTTTTTACAGGCTTATTCTACTAGATACTTAATCCATTGTCCCTGGTTGTTAGAAAAGTATTGCCAGTTCCAAATAAAACATCTGAATTTAAAAAAAAAAACAACAAACAACAAAACTATTGGGAACACTTAGAGTTCAGGGTTTATTTTATTCAAACATAAACGTGAGTTAATCCTCTTTTTTCCTAAAGGAAACAAAAGCATGGAAGTGACAAATGAAGATAGTGGCACAGTAAGCTCTAGACCACAGGAGTTCCTAATTTGTTCTGTGTCTATTCAGCTTGGCACTATAAAATGAGCATTTCCATCATGCTTGTTTATCTCAGATAATCCCATGCTATTTTTCAGTTTCCTTTCAAGGATCAGTGTGCCAAACACCGTCATGCAGTGACTGCTATTGACATGGGTAGCCCCATGTCAAAGTTAACACCACATGATCACATTTTCTAACAGCATAAATTAGAAGCTAGTTAAAATCACATCTATTTAAAATGATAAAGGAGTTAGCAAAGCAAGCCAAAACAAGATGTAATTACCCTAGCTCAGTTATTATTTGATGGGACATCCAGAATGGGAAAAGGAAACAAACTATGTGCATCATCCACTCCAGGCACTTGAGCTGTATGGGTATATTAGGAGTGCAAAAACCTTATACAAGCAGTGAAGGGAGGAAAGATCTGTGAACAGTAATGCAAATCAGCAATAATGTGAACCTGCATTTATGTCTGAATAACATCTAGATCTGTGCTCTTTACAGATGGCCTGTCACAGCTGTCACATCTTCCTTTCGACCTTTAGGTTCAAGCATATATACAAATATCCTGCTGCATGCTAATAACTTGCCACTGGCTTATGAAGCTGAGATGTCCTTTATTATTCTTTAAATACAGCAGAGGAAATACCGCAGAGATAAGGAAGTTAAAAGGTGCCCCACTTCCCCCATTTATAAATTTTCCACACCACCTAAAGAGATTTCTGTTATCCAGTTACCCTAAAATAATACTTACTTTAAGTCATCTTAAGGTAACAGTTAAATAAAGGCATTGTATTCAAAATAGATAATACAGTTGTAGAGGTTTGCCAAAGACTTAACTGAATTGAAAAAGAAAGTATACTAACCTGTGTGTTTTAAGGCTGTATTTGTCAGGGCTTTCTCCCTGTGCCTAGGTAATTTGCTCTCAGCTTCGAAGAAGGTGGTAATCATGGCCTAAGTCTTCATCCAGAAGGCAGTTGGAGCAGTGGGGGTCTCTGTTGGAAAACCCTGAGAGCTTTCCATTAGAAGGGCCTTTCAGTAGCATGTCCTTTGAATATTTACTGTGCACTGGTGATGCAAGTTAGATTTGCAGTGTTGTCCTCTTGAAGTCTTCTTTGAAGTCCAGGTTTTGATTCCTCACATTCAAACTAATTTCTTGCCCTTATAACTACAAGAATTCCTTCAGTATTCCTCCCAACTGAAATAAGAATTCCTTCAGTTCCTTGCAGGTGTCTTTTTTAATTAGGTGTTATCACTTGTTCTTGGCTAAGTAGCAAATATCTCCTTGCATATGCAAAGACTAAACTTTCCTTTATTTTTTTCTTCATTGGTGATTCATTGGCATATTTCAATGTGATGTTTTTGTCTTTCATTGGAACTTCTATTTGGTCAGCCACACTAGTGAATTACCTTTTTGAATTAGGTGAGATGAAAATTTTCTGTTCACTTTCATGCATGATAATTACTTCAGTGGGCATTGTGCCCAAATAAGTTTGTTTGTATATAGATGCATGGCATAATAATAGTTTGTTTAAAGTCTATATAGAGTAATAGAATAAGGAGTAAGAAATTTCAGTGAAGAAGCTTTTATCATCCCTTTCTTTATTGGGGTATAAGTATACTGAACTTTAGTGTACTTCAGTTTCTTCCATATATTTCTCTGGATCCCTTTCTGCTGTCAAGACTATGGAAGAGTTCACTCTGATTTGACAAATAGTTTATGTGAATTCTTGCTGTCATTGGTATACCCTTGTTTGTAAAATATTACAAATAAACACAGACAGATATGATACCAAGTCTATGCAACCACCTATGTTTGTTACCTTCTCTTCCTTTTCCCCCTGCTAGCTATTTAGTACAGGGCATGTCTGATAGTACTTGTTTCTACAGAAGCTAAGACACTGGAATAAAGACCTGATCTGAACTACTTGAAGTGTTGCAAAAAATAAAAGAATAACAATGTGCAACTGGGTAATGCACATTCCTAAGCACAAGAGATATTCAGCTGCATTTATTTACCATTATTTTATGCTTTCCAGACAGTCAGATTCCTAGAATGACTCTAAACAGTTGCCATTCGTTGGAAACTCAGAGCGATAATTTTATCTCCCCCTCTCTCTCTCCATCAATTACTTGCAGTGCTCATATTTTATTTATTACTTATCAGATACTTTACTTGCAGCTAAAAGCTGTAAAACCATCATTTTCTACCTGGTACCACATGCTGTAGATGGCCTTTTCAAGCCTGGGAAAAGCCTTGAGAATCTGACCTACAGAAGCACTAGGTAATTTGGTGAATGGCAATTATTTTTAATGAAGATCAATGCTTATAGAATATAGCTTATATTTCCAAGTCCTGCCACTGCCTTCGTTCTTTAGAGTTTGGCTATGAAGATATCATTTCTGTCTGAAAGCACTTAGAATACTTTCCAGTTAAGCAATGACAATTTTTGAATTCTGTGGTTAACAGTTTTATAGTGTGAAGTTTTAATCATTTAAGCATTGAAAAAGTAAGTGCGACACATTTGCTTTGTATTTTGTAAATAGAAGAAATGTGGGAATAAGCTGAGGAGAAACCTTGTGTTTTTTGCATTTTGTTTCTAGAAAGAGAAGGTGTGAGGGTGTCAGGCTGTAGCTGTCCATTTAGCAAGTCACACTCTTCAAAGTGGAAATCCATTACTGGCAGTCTTAGATGCACGTTTACTATCTAAACATGTGGATATTTTCAGCTCATTACATGACCGCTTCAAAAAGGACAAACCACAGCGTATGAACACATGCTGCTCGCCACACCACAGGCTGTATTCTGGTCTGCATTTAGGATCCATGCAATTTCCTGTTCATGTATTTCCATAGCAGGCTGGGTCTCTTCAGTGGAGTGTACATGAGATAAAGCCTCTTTTCCAGTCATTTAAATTTCTCACTGGATACATGTGGATAAACATCTGGCATTGGTTTGTGGCACACAGATATCCAGGACTGAAAAAGAGAACATTGACAAAGGGAGGAACTCTGTGACACATTAGGAGCACAGGCTTCTCCAATTTTCCCAACTGCAAAATTTCAGCTCAATCTTTGCACTGTGCTGTGACAGCCCCCTCACTCTCCTAGCTGCAAGGCTGTGGTCAGAATCAGTATCTTCCTTGTGCAGCTCTGCAAGTGTCTCCCACAGCAGCGTTACCTGTTACTGGGTAAATACAGTGCCTTTTCATTTGTCCCTGTCTCCCTTAGGGACAAAGAATCAAAAGGAAGTACTTTTTCTCATGATGCATAATAAAGTTACGGAACTCATTGCCGCAGGATGTTGTGGAGGCCAAAAATATAATTGGTTTATGATATTAGATAAACGCATGAGGGTTGGGTCCAGCACTGACTACAAAGTACTATTGTCTACATATAAACTTACCTTAGGAAGTTCCTAAGCTGTGGATATCTTGGAGAATATACTGTCCTGGAGAACTTACGCATGCTGTGTTCTTATAGGGCTTTTACTATTGACCATTGTCAGAAATTAGATTCTGAACATGATAAACCTTTGACATAAATCAGTACAGCCATTTTATGTCTTTCTCTTATAATCTTTTTTAATTTCTTAAGAAAATAATTATTGCCAGCGCTAAAGTCTCCCAGTATGTTTTCTTACCTAACTTCTCCTTTAACCCACTAACTTATCTCCCAAGGCAATGAAGCAATAGAAAATGTTACTAAAATGTCAACTTGTTTCATAAAATTATCCTCAGATTTGCATAGCAAATTTTTTTTACTCTAACAGATGATGGAAGCCATCTTGCTGAACCAGCGGCTAATCCTATGCAACAAGAATACAGCTTGCAACACAGTAGTTTAACCAGAAGAAATCCTCCCTTGCTCTTTAGCAAAAATAATATTTTAAAATTGCTAAATATTGAACTGGTTTATAGTTACACAACTGCATTCCAGCAAGAATCTATAGGAACTGTTCTGGGATCTGTTTGCACAGACTGCCCAGGGAAGGTGGTCCGGAGTGCAATTTGCTACAGACTTATGAATATCAACTATTGTTAAAGGTGCAGATCCTTTTCTAACACAAATCAGCTTCACCATCTCCAGCTAAGTCAGCCAGCTGAGGGTAAGATCCGAAATTTGAATAACAATACAAGTGTTGTTTAGAAAAATAAAGCTTTGCACAAAAAACATCATGTGAAGAATTTTAGATTGAGCACTGAAATAATATATTTTAAAATTTCTTCTTCATCACTTTTAAAGGTCATATTTTTCCCTCTGAAATAAACAACCACTCTTGATCTTGGAAATTCTTAATAACTTAACTGCTTGTGAAGTAATCTGGGACAAAGTCATACAAACACAAATGATTGTAATGGAAGCAGAATCAGGCCTGTAGTTTCCTTCTTCTGCTGTATTTGAATCTTTGACTTCTTCCCACCCTCCCCCAAATTTAAGGACCTTACATTAGCTTCTTTCCATACAGCTAGTTTTCCCACTAACATCAGTAGGAATTGTGTATGTGACTTACGGATGCCAACTATGTAATTTCAAGTGTCATTAATGGTATTTACACTGTAGAGATGCATGCATAGATGGGAGAATAGTTCTTTTGTTAAGTATTTAATTCAGATAGAAAACACCTAATCCAAATCACCCCCAGGAGGCAGATACAGTAAAGACTATATACCCTGTGAATATGCATTTCAGTAAAAGCTTCTCGATTTAAAATCATTCTTCCATTAAATAGTCTCAGTTTCAATTTCACAGCATTAAAGTAAGCTTGTTTTGAATGAAATAAATTGTGTTTTTGCTAAGACAAGGACAGGAGATTCCTATGTAAAAAGAGATAACGAGGTGCTGAAAGATGGTGCTAAATGCTTTTGCTTAAACCTGTAGACACAGGATACATAATCAGTCATATAGCCACAGAGGAAAGGAAAGCTTTAAACAGAATACGTGAAGGACAGAAAAGAAAGAAAATGTGGCAGGAAAGGAAATTTTATGCTGCAACTAACAGAATGCGAACTATGTAGGATTAGTTTCATCAGAGACATTGCAAAGTAGCACTGGAATCAATTGGGTTGGACACATTTTTTGTGCAAATCTCCACAACTGTATTAATCCTGTAAATTCTGTCATCATAACTTGTATTCAAAATGTCTCGGCAGCCAACAGCAGAGGAGAAACAACCTCCACATCAGCTCATCAATACCTTCCCCCTCTTTCAAATAAATAGTTGTTGAAAATATCTTGTCTGTCATGTGTTGAACCAAACTGCCTCAACCCAAAATCTGCCAATGTCACATTCATTGAAGTGCTTGAGCTGTTCTAGGATCTGCTACAGGCAAAACCCACCAAGCGAGAAGTACATCTGCACTCACAGCCTGAGGGCAGGGTTGTAGATATTCCTAAATCTCCTAAAAGGCTAAGTACCAGCTAAAAGGCTAAGTACCAATACTGTATAGCATCCCTCACCTTTTAAAACTTCTGGGGATCCTGAACTTTCGGTGAGGGAAGACAGAAATTTACTCCCTTAGGGATCACGTCTTCATAAAGGAAATGCAATGAATGAATAAATTAATAAGATTAATACTACAAATTCTACAATGAAAAACAGATTAAGAAGCCAGTAGATAAAACTTTTATGTTAAATATGCTGACAGAGGAAATTAATGACACATTTCCAATTTCTGAGTTATTCTTGCAGCAATTCAGATGTTGTCAGATTGAGGGATCTGATTTGATCATGCCAGCCCTGAATTTTTGATATTTTTTTCCTGCAGCCTAACAAATATTGTGCCAGTGTCTTTGTTTGTTGTTTTTTTTTTTTTAAATTGTGCATGCACTATAAAAGACTGATCAATATATTTATATACTGCTCTGATAGCTGGAAGAAGTTGATAGCCCTGGAAGTATCTTCATCTGGAAGGAAAGACGGGAGAACAAAAGTCTAGCCCTGCTTTATATTACGAAGGGAAAGGAAAAGGGAAAAGAGAATGTGAAGAGGAAGGCAAAGGGAGGAAGTTAAAAGGAGGGTAAGGGGGAATGAAAATTTCCATGGTTGCTTTAATGACAGGTGATTATCTGGCACCTATAAATCACTTTATCTATGAAAATTATGTATTTGTTAGAAGGAGGTGGTGATACATTTATGGACTTTTTTAAACCTGGAGCACCCCAACTTATTAATTCTGTCCCTGATCCTTGACAGCAAATTCACAGAGCTCAGTAATGCTATATATCAGTTGAGGATGTGGTCCTCTATCAACAAATCGTAACATCCATGCTTTAAAGACCTGCTTAGATGAGCATATTCGGCATTAATCACGCTGTCACTGCTGAAGGTGAAGGCTTTAATTGCATTCTTGAAATATGATAGTTTGATATGTTATTTTCCCATGCTCCTTATCTAAATCACAGGAAACAAAAGCCCTCTTACACAATGACCAGCAAACATTTGAAAGAACTAAATGGATTCTCTGAAAAATAATGAAATCTTTTAGATGTGAAATCTAGACTCTGTTGTCAGTTTTGTTTCCACAGTCATAACCCATGTAGGTAATCACAAACTGATAATAGCACTTTCAAGAGGACACAGCATCAGAAACCACATTATTTGGAAAAAGGAAAGCAAGAAGCTCTATTTCATTTAAGTGATGAAGGATAAAGAGCAGTTCATTTGAGACCTGTTTGTATTGGCTGTGTCTTGCTATCCCTTTCAATGGCTCTTTTGTACAGAAAAAGTATTTTCTTAAAAGTAGGTGCTGGATCTCTTCTAGTGTTGAACCTGTCCATGACTCCATGAGTGGTTTTGGTGAGCATTTATGGTCTAATGTTGTTGTGTGTAGACATCTGCATAATAGTAGACAATTTCAAATAAATCCTATCAGGCCCAAATCCTGTTAGATCCTTGTTACTGGTAAAGATATCTAGCTCTGTCTCTAAAAAAAATTACAGGCTTGATGTCCAGTTGTGTGTGTAGCTGTCCTGATTTCTTTGGAAGATAGGCTTGCCAGAGTTGAATGCTGCGCAACTGTTGCGTATGTGGGGTGTGAGAACTCCTGGAATCACAACATTTCAAGTCAGAAGTTTATTTATTCAGAAAATTTGTGGAGCAATTTTCTGAAAATTTTCCCACTTTGAAGAATAAAAAATCTGTTGTAATTAGGTAAGGAAACATAGTATGGCCCTAAGCCACAGATTCAGAAAAGTCTGATGCCTATGGTGGAATTTTGCTGGCACGGAGGCACTTATATTCAAGCATTTTACAAATCTGTGATGGATTGGCATGGGAACACCCAACCTGAGAACCCGCAGGCCAGTAGTTTTTCACAATTATGTTCAAAAACTGTCTTCAGAGACTGCTTAATGCATACGTGAAATCTTAAAGTCACCATGAAGTACAGTGGCATTCTTTCTATAATTGAACTCCTTAACTGCTGGCAGAAGCAGCTAAATTGTGTATTTGTTCAATGATTCTTGCAAAACTCATGAACAGGCTTGGGAAAGGAGACAAGTCCTTAGGACAGCTGACACCTGTATCACTGGGCTGCCACATCACAGTCCTACTTGAGTACTTTAGCACTATGAACCTTGGCTCTTCATGGCACAATGGTCCTGCTTCTGCAGGGGGGAATAGAGAATACATTTGACCCGTCTTAGTCTATATTTCCATGGAGTAAACTCTTGCTTGGAAGAGAATTTGTAGGTCTGTAGCCCCTCAGACTGAGGAGGGAATAGAAGTGCTGTTTTCTACTCTCATGTAATGGTGCTTTAAAGAAAAATCAAAAACAGACAATGCAGTTTGCTGCACCTAAGTGACAGCTAATCCAGGAGAAAATAAGAGAGTATTGTCAGCCTAATCCTAGTGACACACACCTGCCAGTTGGCTTGAATGAACTTCTGCGCATTGTGTTTGTGACTATCAATCACATTCTTAAGAGCTTAATGACCCACTTTCAATGTATGAGGAATTCAGGTATTTCTCTTTGCTCCAAAGCTGTCCTTATAGATTTAAACTTTAGCACTTCTGAGATTCTTGCCCTAAAATATTATTCTCAATAATGTTACTCTGCTTTTTCATTTACATAAGAGGTACAATCTTGAGGCATACTGAATAGCTTTTATGCTGTAGAGGAGTATCTTTTATGAACAAGACAGTGAACTTTCTCTGACTTGACTAATAAAAGCAGTAGAAAGGCAAGGTGCATGTTCTATAGTCAACACTACACATACAGTTTAGTTTGGCACTGTTGAATCTGTGTACATTTGGCACCACTTGGCTGAACAGTAATTTTTTTTCTTTTGGTTTTAGGTTGGCTATTTTGATAGTAGTTTAGGATTTCAACAATCACCCTAAAACAATTGATCATATAACTGCTCTTGCCATGGCCTATTGGGATGTATTAGTGAAATGACAGTATTAATGCTGAATTGTTCTAGCACCCAAGCTAAAGGAAATAATAAACCACAACAGTTAAGCTGTACCCTCATCTCCCAAACTTAAAGGAAAATCCTTGTAAAAGAGGTGAATTGAGTGGGCTAATCCTGGCAAATTTATCAGAGTGACTCACACTTTTTCCCTGTTGAGAAAAGCAAACAAAGAGAACAAAATTCTACCCTTTATAAACACAGTAAAACAGAGTTTAGATCCGCTCCTCCACACCCCTTGTAGCACTAAGGTATATAATGAATTAGCCAGGAGAAATCTTAAAATCACAAATTCCTTAAGGTTAGCAATATTTTTCTGTTTTCCCAGAGTATAAAAGTGAAGAGATGAATTATGCCAAATAACACAGAACGTAATTTTTTTTAGCTCTGATTCAACAGGAGATTTACAGACAGATTAGCGGTCACCAAAGAAGTATTTGCATCTGTTGTTTATGTTATGACATCTCAGATCAAAGGAAGGCTTTAAACTTTAATTTTCCATTTTCCAAGTGAATAATGAAACTGGGAAAAAGCTGAAGATGTAAGGAGGGAAAACCTATGGAGTATTAAACACACTGAGGACAATTTTGAAACTAAGGGGACATGTAGGATGAGGCCCAGTGGCTGGATCTGTCAAACTTCTGAACACCCTGCTCCTCATCCGCTAGATTATGTACATGAGGGAGTGTGCCTGTGAATCATCCCAGCGATCATGGAAACAATCTATTTTTAAAATGAGGCCTGTGTTGGCCTCAGGCTTTGCTGAATGTCCAGCCCTTTGCAGTACCGTGTCCAGCGTGCTTAATTCTGTGTACCCATGGTGATACCACATTTCTGTGGCTGAAGCTAACAAAGTTCGTACTGAGTTGCAGTGGCAGAAACAAGTCCAGTAAAAACCCAGCAGTGGAAACTCAGCCAAAATAAGGCTTCTTTCTAAACAGACGCTAAGATTTTTCAAGTAAATATAAATCTTTGAGGAGCTGATTTTAAGTAAGTTGAGGGTCTCTTTGAAGATATAATTGATGTGGATTCCTACAGCTAAAAATGATCTATTAACTACCCTGTAAAAGGGGAGACCACCACAGGGAAAAAAAGAAACCCACAACAAGAAAAAACCTGCTTGAGCCATTGTCTTTGATGAGATCATGATTAGAGCTTTTAGGCACTTAACTAAGACGGAAGAAGAAGAAAGACGCCTATGATTTAACTACATGACTCAGAAAATTATTAATGGTCTGGAGATCCCATCACAAACAACTCACTTGTAAAATACAGCTCGGGTTAATACAGTCAAAGGCATTTTCATTTACTAGATTTCAGAAGGCTTTAATGAAATAAATTGCTGGCTTTTGTTCAGTTCATATGCCCTGATCCTGTACTGAGACCTCCATGGTCAGAGACTGTATAATAACAGATGCTCACAATTTCAGCCATGCACAAGTGTACCAGTACACTCATATATGCACTTGATGATATTGGTCTATACATTCATTGAAAGGTTAGGACTGAGAAGTTCTGCCCCTTTTTCAAAGAACAGCCATCATAAATTATATAAATTTCTGTCTTTGTCTGCAAGTTGACTGGATATGGGAAGTGTTCGTCTTATGTGTAGACTGATATTGTCATCTTGGCTTTATTTATGGCCCTTCTTGGGCACAGTAAAGTGAGTAGAAATTGAACAGAGACAAAATGTCATTAACTATGAAAAACAAACAAAATTATCAGAAAGACCTTCTTTCTCTCAGCACTCATTTACATATCACTGTTGGTGTTACTTGGAAAGAGTGTAAGTAAGGTAAAAAAGGGCTAAATAGAAGGTAGATTTTAAGTTGGCATTGTCTTATAAAAATATTTCAAGTCACTGTGTGGATTTAAATTCTTACAGAATGTTCTGTTTCCTTAACTGAACATCACATTCAATTTGTCTAGCTGAAAATGTTTGGATTATTTATTTATGTTGGAAGAACTGTATGAATTTAAATTTAATTTAAAGAGCTAACTGACTTGTCCTTTAATGGTATCAAAGCTTCATCAAATTTGAGGAGCAAATTCAGTTTTAAACAGTTGAAATAACTAATTTAATCCAATTTTGGAAGCTAACATAAATATAGTGAAGTATAGCCGTCACGTTTCTCCAGCAATCCTAATGTTCTGTTACATGTTCTTTTCTTTTTAAGTGAGATAAAGTATTTCTAGCAGAAAGACTGGCCTGCATTTGAATTCAAATATATTTCTCTCACACAATTTTCTGTGCAGAAACCATACTACTTTAAATAACCAGTAACTATTTAAAATAAATTTAAATCATCCAAGTAAGAGACAATAAACCAGTGTCTTTTCGTGTTTATATCTTATTTTACATAAAATTTTCTGGAAAGAAAATTTACAGCAATTCACAGCAATTAAATTCACTCTATTTATTATTAAGTAATCCTTTATTATTAAGTAATCATTTTGTTCATATACCAAAGGACAGCTATTCAGAGTATCCTAGGAATTAGATTGAATAAAACGATTTGATTATCTATTTCCTTACTTGAAAATTCAGGATTATTCCCTAAAGTATATCCCTCCAACTATTAAGTCCGTTACAGTTAATTATATACTGTATATTTTGCTTTTAGCATTCATCTCACTCCTCTCAATAAAAGCTTTACAGTTTGTGCAAGAGTAGAATAGGCATTAAATATAAAAGAAATAAAATTAATTACTGATCTGATTAACATTTCAGGACTCAGAAATATAGTAAAAAACCTTCTTACCATTCTGGCTTTGCAAACCATGTGTTAAAAGATGAGGATTATGAAGATCCATTGGTGGCAGTAAAGGATTCGAGCATTCTGCTTTGTGGTGGTTCAGCTGATCTACAGCGTGGTCTGTGCCTCGACCCTCTGCATTTCTTAAACATAGCGATGAAACATGTCAACCACTGAGCCGTTCTTCACATTGTGACTGGTTGTTTCATTCTTTTAAATGACATCTTGCTAACATCTTGGTAACAAGAGGCCAAATGGGGCTGGCATCATGTTTGAATAGTTCATAGGAGAGTTCCATTCTTGTTTCTGAGGATATTTGTTTACTAACCAGTACAAAACAGACCTGGAGTAAGATACAAATGGCAGAAAAAAACCTTTTTCTATCAACACTTATATGACATTTAATTACAGCTTTTTGATTTTGGTAGTAGATACAGAGCTTACCTTCAGAAAGGCACGGTTGACCTTTTATTTACAAAACAGAGTTAGAGATGCTACATGAAAGAAAATTACTGGGACAGTCCATATTTTAGCTTATTATTTCACAGGTGTATCAGAGACTTATTGTCAGTCAAGCTAGCAGCCTTGTCGAAAGTTCATGGAAGCCAGGAAGCTGTAAGTTCAAACATGCTTGTTTTTTAGCTGCCTATTGTATTTCAACGTGTTTTATAGTCATGACTATTAAACAGGGACTCACACTCTTAACTTTAGCAGCACATGAGTTACCAGCGTCAGCTTCTTTTTTCCCTGATAAATTCACTGACTCATCTATTGAACACAATCTTTACTGTCAGGATGGAAAGAGAAGCTATTTCTTACATGTTGCAGAACTGACTGTCACATACATGAGTACACTGTCACCACCAGGAAAGTGGGGAATAGACTAAACCTTTGTATTGAGCTGTCTCAAGAATAATCATCTCCAACCAGCAGCGATCCAGAGTCTGTATCCCTTCTGCCTAACAAAAATAGAAGCAGGACTATGAATGCATTGCATTCAAGTAGGGCTGATCTGCAGCAAGTTTCTAGGAGCTGGGACGAGGGAAAAAAGCTAGACTACTTTTCTTTTACTTTTATGTAATGTCCAAAAAGAACTCTGTAGGGAATTTTGATAGTACAGCTAGAGGAACTTTTTTATATTTCTTGCAAAAATCTGCTTTCACTCGTGAAAGCAGGCTGGTTCGTCTGCATATCAATGAAAAGTTGTGCAACCATCCCAGATAAAAGGGAACCTTGCAGTAACCGAGACTAACACAGATGTTTGCAAGAGCATGAAGGAGAGGAGGGAGATTCACGTTTTCTAAACACTCAGCTGTCGGTTTGGATAGGGAACCTTCAACTACAGCAGAGTTTGAGATTTGTTATCTAGTTTTCTTTGGCAAGTAGAAGAAGTCCTACCTGGAAAAGCCATTCTGATCAGCCAAGCTATTGCAGTGTTCAAGCTGAGCCTCTAGTCCCACAGGTTTGTGGATGGTGATGAAGGCGCTTTCGTGCCATGACCTTCTCCCAGCAGTGGACTGCAGGTCTGCTTGGAACATTCCCTCCTTTGGGGTACTGTGGAAGCAGAGCTATTGCTGCTGCCCAGCTGTGAAAGATCTGCTACTGGAACTGCACAGAGACAGAACGATAAGCTTCAAACAAACCCCCAATACCCTGACCTTTCAGGAAGTTCAGTTCTCAACTGGAACTCTGCAGCTTTTAATCATTTTACATAAACTTTCCTGTGTTCTTCCTTGTAAAGAAAACACCTTTGTGATGGCCTTGCAGTCCACTTGCAAAGAAAGGAACAAAGTCCTGTTTTCCTGCTTCTTTGTCATCACATTGACAAAATGGACAGTGCCACAACTTCCACTGTTATCACGCAGAAATCCATTAAACATTCTATACATTGTGCAGAAAAATATGCCTCCCCTTCCCTTTTCCTACTGGGAATAGTGGTAGCATGGTAATTTATTTCAAGTGGAACAGAACCACTTGTGTTTTAGCTTTCTTTTCATGTCTACAAGCCAGCAGTTTAGTCCAAATGTTAATAATCCTTAATTGTTAATAATCCCAAATTGTTAACAATCCCAAATTGTTAACAATCCTTATGTGCATGCTTCTACTAATGTTAACAGCATACTTTTCACAAGAAAATAATCTTGGAGAGCATGTTAATAGGTTTACAGTAAGACGACAAACCCCAATATTTGGTTTCAGAGCAGATTAGAATTGCAGACATCTAATTAATAATAAAATAATAGCATTCCTGTTGGTTTTGGGAAAATACTTTTACCTGTTCTGGAGCTGAAAGTAAAAAAGAAAAGTGAAGTCTCAGGGGTGAAATCCTGGTCAAACTGAGGTTAACTGCAAAACTTCCATCGACTTTAATATGTCAGGATTCCAGACTTTATTTAACCTTCCTGTGCCATCCCAGTAGAAGATCATATGGGTTTTTTCCACAGATAAATCTGTATGTGTCCTAACCCCACATTATCTGACCTCATGGAAATGAAACCACAGCATTACCTGAATGGAAAGAATTGGATCCAGATGAGACAGGGATGCAGTAGAGAATCAGGGTTTTCCTGGCCTGTATGGCTCCAGTACTGTCGTATGTCATGTGTCGTCCCCCTGCCCCGCTCATCAGACCTTCAGGCATGGCATAGAGTTAACACTGTTTCCATCAGCATCAATACCAGAGACTGAAAACCTGTGTCCTGCAAAAGAGAACACCTACCCCAGAACATTTATTCCTGACTTTTGTATGGCTTGTATTTAAGTTCTCTGTGAGCACAGGGGTTTGCAGTTGGTGGTGGGGTTCAGATGTGCTTTGCAGTAACTGACAGTTTCCTTGAGTCCTCTGGGAGCAACAGATAGGAGTATGATTAGAGTCAAAGTCACAGCATTCTTTTAGTGCCTGACAAGATTTTTCATATTTTCAGTACTGAAGAAATTGCCATGCTATTATGTTCTGACTACAGGGCATGAATGTTATTGCCAGCTAATGGGCAAAATGTATAACTATTAATGTGACTGTGACATACATCTCAGCAGAACAGCTGCCAAACTTTCCTAAGGATTCATGAAAACATTGTTCTATACTATTACAGTACAACGCGTGATAGATACGAGCATTATTGATGTCAATTCTTCTTTCGATCGAATAGCTGTAGTCATGAGAAATGTTATCCTAATTCCTCTATGTTCTGCATGTGGTTAAACTAATGACCTGAAAGTCTGAATTTACATACAGCAACTACAAAGTCAGTACAACAGATATTTTTTGTTACCCCTGAGAGAGAACAACAGTACCACATGCCTATCGTTATGAAAATGAGATTGAACTAAAATCCTGAATCTGAATACTCAAAAGTTTAGGAATATCTGTATTTGATTTTGAGCCCTGGTCATCTCTGATTCTGAAGTTACAGCATGTTTTAAAGGTCTGGAATATTTTCCTTTTATTTAATAGTCCTGTTATTGTGATATGTTGGTTTATTCAATGTATTTTTGATTACATTGTAAATGCTTCTGAGTTATTACAAAACCACCCTTCTGAACGTGGTTTTACTTGGCAAGAAAACATTAGTCTTATTGTTGTACATGACCTACTTGGGATTTATTGTGAAAATTAAAAGTATTGCAGAGGGAAGATCAAGAAAGTAAAACCAATGATAAATGCTAAGAATTCATACAAGATCTGAGTGAAGGATGGACTTAAAATAAATGGTGTGTCTCATCTTTGACTCATTGCTCTGTGTTTTCACTACATTAATCATGCCAAAATGACTGTCACTTTATATTTGTGAACTGTGAAGCTCTGTCAGGGCAAGGGCCAGTACATGTTCCTGGATTACAAATCGGAAATGACTGTGATCGTTATCACTTCAGGCACAGGGACACTGTGTGGAAATTTGCAAACAAAAGTAGCAACTTAATCAGTCAGAGAGTCTGACAGCCACCCAGCCAACTCGCTGGGAATGCGGGAGCAGCCCCAGATGCCAGTACGCCTGGGAGTTTAATTCACTGATCACCGTGAAGATATTCATATTTCGATTGCCCAAAGGATACATCCAAACAGGTTCTTACTGTTAAAAAGTAATTAAAACTATTCCACTTCACTTTTAGTATAATTCTTTGAATCTGTATTGAGCATGCATGAAACTTAAACCATTCATGTCTCATTGTTTTTAACTTTGTTATTAAGCATAACATTTGTAAATACGTCTGGTGGCTTGTTTTCCCTTGTAAACCCAGACAATCCATTTCTAATACATGCCTCTCTTCCTCTGTTTATCATTTACTAGATCTGTTGTTCTGCATGTGTGCTTATGCACATACATAATCAGTTGTTCATCTATGAGTTTATTTGTACTATCTTTGTTAACAGCAGCAATAGGAATGGTGCATCAGCCAGAGAAAGTACTGACAATCAGTTAGCATATATGAAATTGAAGGCTGAAAACCTCCCCACTTTGGCTCATGATTTCATGACTTATAAAGCAATGTCTCACAATAACATTGACTTCCAGGAAGACCTGTGATTATGATAAACTTAAGTAGGAGGGAATAATCTTGCTAGGTCCTAGGAAAAACAAAAAGGAAAAATGCTGCCCCTAAGGCGAGGCTTTAGGAGGGAGAGTCTTCCAGCATTCCTTTTCACTTCTCTCCTCTTCACAGTGACTTAATCACAGAATCACAGGTTGGAAGGGACCTCAGGGATCGCTTAGTCCAACCTTTCTAGGAAGAGCACAGTCTAAACATGATGGCCCAGCACCCTGTCCAGACAAATCTTAAAAGTGTCCAACGTGGCTGAGTCAACCACTTCCCTGGGGAGATTATTCCAATGGTTGACTGTCCCCACTGTGAAAAATTTTCCTCTGATGTTCAATCAGAATCTCCCCAAGAGCAGCTTGTGTCCATTCCCCCTTGTCCTCTCCATGGGACTCCATGTAAAAAGGAAGTCTCCATCTTCTTTGTAGCTACCCCTTAAGTACTGGTACACGGTGATGAGATCCCCTCTGAGCCTCCTTTTCTCAAGGCTGAACAAAGCAAGCTCTCCCAGCCTAGCCTCGTGTGGCAGCTTCCCAGTCCTTTGATCATCTTGGTGGCCCTTCTCTGGACCCCTTCCAGCCTGTCCACATCCTCTTTGTATAGCGGGGACCAGAACTGTACACAGTACTCCAGGTGAGGCCTGACAAGCGCTGAGTAGAGTGGGATAATGACTTCTTTCTCTCTGCTGGTGATGCCCTTTTTGATGCAACCCAGCATCCTATTGGACCTCTTGGCGCAGCAGCACACTGATCGCTCGTATTGAGCTTTCTGTCTACCAGGACCCCCAGGTCCCTTTCCACAGAGCTGCTCTCCAGCCAGGTGGATCCCAGTCTGTGCTGCACTCCTGGATTATGTTTTGCCAGGTGCTTGACCTTACACTTGTCCTTGTTGAACTTCATAAGGTTCTTGCTGGCCCACTCTTCCAGCCTATCCAGATCTTCCTGCAGAGCATCTCTCCCTTCCGGAGTGTCTACTTCCCCGCTCAATTTGGTGTCACCTGCAAGCTTCATCAGGCTACACTTGATCCCATCATCCAGATCACGTATGAAGATACTGAATAACATTGGGCCCAATATTGATCCCTGGGGGACACCACTAGTGACAGGTTGCCACTTGGAAAAGGAACTATTTACCACCACCTTTTGGGTGCAGCCTGTCAGCCAATTGCCCACTCACTGCACAGACCACTTGTCTAGGCCATAACGCATTAATTTCTCCAGGAGGAGGCTGTGGGGGACCATATCAAAGGCCTGGGAAAAGTCCAGGTAAACAGTCCACTGCCCACCCCACATCAACCAGGCAAGTCACTTTGTCATAGAAGGCCACCAGGTTTGTCAAGCACAATCTGCCTTTAGTGAAGCCATGTTGGCTTTTCCCAATCACGTGCTTCAATTGACTTGTGATGGCCCCCAGGAGGATTTGTTCCATAACTTTCCCAGGGGTTGAAGTAAGGCTGATGGGCCTATAGTTACCCAGATCCTCCCTTGTAGATAGGAGTAACATTTGCCTTCCTCCAGTCCTCTGGGACATCCCCCGTTCCCCACGACTTCTCAAAGCTTATGGAGAGCAGCCTTGCAATGATGTCAGCCAGCTCTCTCAACAGCCTCGGGTGGATGGCATCAGGGCCAATTGATTTGAAGGGGTCAAGCTCCTGTAGTAATTCATGTACTAACTCTTCCTTCACTGATGGTGGGTCAGTGTTTGGATCAACTGGCAATTTCCTTCCCAAAGCCTGGGACCTGGCAGTGCTGGTAAAGACAGAGGTGAAGAAAGTGTTGAGGACCTCTGCCTGTTCAGCATTGTTGGTGATTGACTCTTCTGTTTAACAGTGGGCTTATGTTTTCCTTCTTCTTCTGCTTATGGTTGACATACCTGAAGAAACCTGTCTTGTTATTTTTGACATCTACGGCCAGTTTCAATTTGAGCTGGGCTTTTGCTTTTCTAACTGCAGGAATATCTCCAAAAGATTTAAATTTTCAGATTTTCACCTAAATTTAAATGTTTGGACCAGTTTTTGTTATACAGAATTACAGTACAAGAAGAGATTTTCAACCCAATTTTCTTGTCGCTACTACTAAGTTTGTGCTCAGTGTTAGATGCAGAACAACCTGATTCTACTCTTCATCATTGCGACTCCAGTATGGTTATTCCTTTAACATCTAATGGAAATGATACTTATTCCCGGTATATAAGCTCTCTAAAGTAACCTGCAGTTTTACATTTCTCACTCAGAGGCTGTAGCATTCAGGAAGTAAACTGGGGCAAGGAATTGATCCCCATAATCCTATCCTGACTCTCACTCCAACAGCCAGGGTTGAAGGAGATTGTATTAGCACACATTTACTTAAAGGAAACCTGTGACTGCTCCCTTTCAAAATCCTCAGAGGAATTTAATGAAAAAAGGGACCAAAATTGTCTTTATATGCTTTGGCTACTCTCATATTTCCTATAAAAAAGGTCTTATCTATCTATACAATTATTAAAGCCATAAAATGATATTTATCTTGAACTGAGCTATTTCAGATAAACCAAAGCACTTTTGTTTTATTATGTTTCATAGTCTTTTCTGCAAGCTGATTTGAGTACCTGATATTTCATCATATCATGATTCAGATCTTTCCACTGCTGCTTCTAAAACAGGGTTTTTATGATCTATTTAGTAGAATGAACTCGTCCTTATTTTATATATACATACAGGTGCTTGTGTATGTAAATGTATGTACATGTATACTGAACACGTGACAGTTTAAATCTGAGATTTTAAAATATTTTTTATTTTTATTTTAATATTTTTTGAAAAATAGTATTTGGCAACAATTTTGTTTAGGTATTTTAATTTAATGTTTGACATGTATTCAAACAATCAGTTAACATCAGCACAGAAAGAAACCAAATTTTCTGGGACTGCAAGTATTTTGGCAGGACCATCTCCCCTGTATGCAGAGTTACACATTCATTATAATGCTGAGAATTATAGCTATGTCTGGAGGCACTTAGAGATTAATGGGTGTATATATAGAATTTCATGAAAGGAAAGAGAAGGTGTTAGGGTTTGTACAAGTAGTTAACTTTTTTATAGTGCTGTGGGAAATTGAAGTTCTTAGTTTACTGCTACAAATATTTCTGGAAATTTCATTTATTTGTGCCTTAAAATTATAAAGTGATCCCAGCAGAGATATATCAATATCATTTTTTAATGTCTGTAGTAAAACTAAGGTAAACATTTTCATGTATCTACAGTATCTATCATTAAACCTCTTGTGCTCAGATTATTGTTAGGAACCATAAATATAGCCAAACTTTATAGGACACAAATGAATATTGCTGTCTACCTACATTTATAAACCATAATTTAAGGCAGTTATTATGTATACACTCATGTAAATCAATACACATAAATACTGTGTGTAAGAATATAAAAACTCTTGCCTAGATATTAACTGCTGATAGTCTGAAGGTCTTCAGCAGATTTCAAGACCCTACCTCCCTGGGTTCTGTGTAGGAATGGATTCTACAGCACACAGAGGCTCTGTTCTTTGCTATATTAGGTATCAATGGACAAGAACATGAGTGTTCAGTATTAACTGGAATCATGGTGCTGAAGCCAAATGCTGAACACAATACACAAAGCAAAATAAAATATTTGTGATTATGAGTGTCGTGGTTTAGCGGCAGCTCAGCCCCACACAGCCGCTCGCTCACTCCCCCACCGGTAGATGGGGGAGAGAATCAGAAGGGTAACGCTCGTGGGTTGGGATAAGAACAGTTTAATAATCAAAATTAAAAGAAACAACAATAGGAATGCAATGTAAAGGAGAAGAACGAGAGGCGCAAAGCCCCGGGGGGGGGGGGGGGGAAGGGAGGGGAGAGGGGGAACGAACCGCCGAAACAAACCGCACGCGCCGCAGCCACAAACTGCCCCCCCTCCCCACCCTTAATGTACTGGTCACGGTGTCACACCGTATGGGATGAACCTGCCATTGGCCAGCCGGGGTCAGCCCCCCCCCGCCATGGCCCCGCCCCTCCCAGCCCCCCCCCTCCCCCCCGCCACGCGGCAGAGCGCGGGAAGCTGGAAAGGTAGCCGACCATCCCGCCCCCCACAGGGAGGAGAATTAACCCCTTCTCAGCCAAAACCAGCACATTCTCCACCCCTTATTCTATACCATTTACACCATGCCCAGGTCCCATATGATGCAATACAACCGTACCAGCCACCACCCCTCCCCTTCCCATCCTTTAACATAATACACAGACATCATTCCCTTAGTTCATGGACCTTCCCTGTAAAGTGTCCATTAAAATGTCCATTGAGTTCACCCAGTCCATGACTCTGGGCTCCATCTGTCATATCAGTCTTCCAGTGTGGGAGAGATGGTGTGTGGCGTTGGGTTGCTGCATACCGAGTCAGTCATTGTTCCATCACTGCTGCACTTTGCTTGTTTCACAGTTTATCTTCCATGGATCAGGAGGCTTGTACTATGGTATCACTGATACAACACAGAGTTGACACACAATATTATATAGCAGTTCGCATTGTGCCATTCAGTTCATTGACTGTTTCCTCCCAAAATCAAACCCCCTTGAGGCACACATTGCATTTCTCCATCCCCTCGCATCACCCACCAAGTGTACCCAGGTCCTTGAGCACAAGCAATCCCACGAATGGGTTTGCCTTTGCCGGAGGCAGGAAGAACCCAGACTGTTTTGCCCAGCATACTTTCTGTGTGCACTACAGGGACTCTGTCCCCTTCCACAGTATGTAGGATTTCTGACTGGGCAGGGCCAGCTTGATTGGCAGATCCCCTCATGTTGACTAACCATGTGGCTTTCGCTAAATATGTATCCCTTAGTCTATTAATCACCTCTGCCACCGTTGGTGTCTCGTCATCTTTCCAGGACATCACTGCCAATGAGTTTGCATGCGAAGATGGTGCGCTCCGTACAAACTTCCGCCACATGGGTCGTGTGCACTCGGCTTCATCTGGATCTTTGGATGACCGTTGATCGTCCAGGTCACCATAAATCACCTCAAGCACAGCTAATTCCCTTAGATATTGGATGCCTTTCTCCACGGTTGTCCATTTTCCTAGGCGATATGTAACATCTTTTTTAAAGGGATACCTTTCCTTCACTCCGGACAGGAGTCGCCTCCAGAGGCTGAGGGCTTGTGTTCTTTTCCCAATTGCTTTGTCAATGCCCCCTTCCCCAGAAAGGGATCCCAATTGTTTCGCTTCTTTCCCCTCTAGTTCCAGGCTACTGGCCCCATTGTCCCAGCATCGGAGCAGCCAGGTGACAATGTGCTCACCTGAACGACGGCTGAAATCTTTTCCCGTATCTCGCAACTCTCTCAAGGACAGGGATCGGGTGGTCTCTATTTCATTTATTACTTCTCCCTCCTCTCCCCGCGATGGCCCTGGTGCTTCATCATCCCGTTCTAGACGAGTTGACTTCTGCTTCCAATATTTCGTCTTGTGTATGGGGGCAACTGATACTGGTAGGGGTTTGTTTTCTGAGCCAGCTCCAGTACTTGTCATGGAGGTTTGAGTGGCTGCAGTGCCTGTCGTCAGGGCTGGATTGTCTACAGTGCCAGTCACTTTGCATTTCAATCCAGAGCCATTCTCTTCCCCCTGGGGGCATTGAATGCTGTTGAGCAGGGCTCGGTATGCATGGGCCAGACCCCAGCACGTTGCAGTGATCTGTGTCTCTCTGGAGTTCCCAGCGTAACAACATACTTTCTCCAAATATTCTACTAGTTTTTTAGGATTCTGCACTTGTTCGGGGGTGAAACTCCAAAACACTGGGGGTGCCCACTGCCCTAGGTATTTGCCCATGCTATCCCACATGCCCTGCCACTCGTAACTATCAAGCCTCGGGGCAGATTTCTGGGTGATCTTCTTAAGTAGCTTAGTCAAAACCAAAACAACCTGCCCAAAAACTAACAATAAGTGCATCTTAACCACCCAAGGATGTTCAAGATACATAAAGGTTGTTGTAATAGAGGCAGGGACATCATAGAACAAAGTTGCAAAGGTACTATTCTGTATTTCCTCCATGTAAAATCTCTCAGAGGAGGAGGTATAGTTGCTAATTGCCTCAACAAGGCGGTATCCAAAGTACAGTAACAGTTTCAGCAAAAACCCCAAATACCAGATAAAGCTGAAAACGAGTGTTTGTATAACAGATCCTGTAGGCAAAAAGTTACTAATCACAGCAGAACACAGCAGACTCAACAAACCAACACCGATCTTTAACACCAACTGCAAAAAGGACAACATGGTGCTGTGACCAGCAGCTGTTGTTATCTCCAACCCGTGAGCCCCACGTTGGGCGCCAAAAAGACTGTCGTGGTTTAGCGGCAGCTCAGCCCCACACAGCCGCTCGCTCACTGCCCACCGGTAGATGGGGGAGAGAATCAGAAGGGTAACGCTCGTGGGTTGGGATAAGAACAGTTTAATAATTAAAATTAAAAGAAACAACAATAGGAATGCAATGTAAAGGAGAAGAACGAGAGGCGCAAAGCCCCGGGTGGGGGGAAGGAGGGGAGAGGGGGAACGAACCGCCGAAACGAACCGCCCGCGCCGCAGCCGCGCGCCGCCCGCCGACCCGACGCAGCCCCCGAGCCGCAACTGCCCCCCCTCAATATCCTGGTCACGGTGTCACACGGTATGGGATGAACCTGCCATTGGCCAGCCGGGGTCAGCCCCCCCCCGCCACGGCCCCGCCCCTCCCAGCCCCCCCCGCCACGCGGCAGAGCGCGGGAAGCTGGAAAGGGAGCTGACACCTCCCCCCCCGGGAAGAGAATTAACCCCTTCTCAGCCAAAACCAGCACAATTAGGCGAAGGAAAGGAGGAGAAAAGAACAGGGACTTTGATTAAAATATTCTGTGCAGTGTAGATAGGATTCTTTTAAATATTTTTCAATAAATAAGACACGTTGAGGTGAGCAATCTCATCCGCTTACAAACACCTTGGCTGCTCAGGCGCTCTGGCTTGTCAAAGGCTTCACTGAGAGTCAGAAGTTGGTAGCAGCATGCTCTGCCATCAAGCTGACCATGAAGCACACTGTCACTGCAGATATGCTCTGCTTCCATTTCTCCTTGTGTTTTGAGGTAAAGTTAGCCACATGAACACTAATCATGGCCACAAGGATCACTGGCCCTGCACTTCATCTGTTTCTGGACAAGGCAAAGCCCTACCCTGGTTCAGTCCTTAGCAGGTGCTTGTGAAACATCATAGGCATCACAGACAGGGAGTACACGATAAGATTTACATTTCTGGTAATGCTAAAACTTTAGGAAGCTTGAATTATTCCCTGTCACCTAGAAAGTGATATGAGATCACTTTGAGTTTTCCTTACCACTACATTATTTACGATAGAAGCACACACACACAGAAGACGGGAATGTATAGTGCACAGATCGTGAGTTCTGCTGAGTGTTTTAAGACCGGGGGGATGCAGGGAGTAGATGTTTTGTGGATCTCTCTGGGTTAAAGGTAAAAATAAGTAGCTGCCGGGAACAGTGGGGAAGGTGTTTGATGGCCCAGGGGATCCCCTTGCATTCCTGTAGCCCCGTATGTATTGAAATTGCAGTACTTTCAGTGGTTTCAGTGCATCTAAGCTTCCCATTTGTGCTTTCAGAAAAGATCCCAAATTAACACTGTAGACTATTGGCAGTCATCATCATAATATAATGTCCTGGGTCTTCAGCTGACTTTGAGACTCTATCAGGCACTGATGAAAGGCAGAAGGGTAATCTCCAACAAAGTTACAGCCTACACAGAAAAGACATATAAATGGTAATAAAAAGGATTTGTGATTTCTTCATCAGGGAGGACCTAAGATAGACACTCTAAGATCTGAAGGAAGAGCTCATGGCAGTGAACAAAGAGATTCCCCTTTTGTGACATTTATGTAAGGCACTACAGGAAGAAGTTGTTTGTGCAAAGACTAGAACGTAATGCAGCTGAATCTTAATTTCACAGCCTTTCTTGGAAAAGTGTTTTCATACACAGAATACCAACAATATGCTCATATGTCATAGTGATGAATGTAAGAAACCAAGCAGAATTAAAAATAGATTAAGTGATACAATGTTAAGTCATTATACTACCTCCTATAACAAAAATAAAAAGTTATATATAGATTCCAAACTATACTACAGTTTCCCAGGTTCACTGAAAGTTTAGCTGTAAGCTGACAGTGCAATATAGCAACCAGAACTATTTATGCAGTTTAGAATTACATTTTTCAAGAACTGTATGTAATGTAGTGAGGAGATATTTCAGTGGAACTAATTTTGATTTTAAGTCGTATGTCCATCTTCAGGAATGAGCTATAAGGTGTCTAAATATTCTTCTACACAAAAATTGCTACAAAATTAGTCATTCTGAAAAGTATTCCTCACCAAAAGTATCTTTGCAGAAGAAAATTAATTAGTTCCACACCTTAATAGAAAAATATTATTTTAAAAAAATCCCCCCAGATGTTAATTTGTTTAGGGCAAGATTGCAGATGTTGCCTTTTCTACAGTTATACCTTCCCCTTCAGTGTATACTGAAGGATGGCTCATGTTTGCAGTCAACTGTATAATCATAAATTGATTTAGTTTATAAAATTAAGTGGTTTGGAATGTTAGATCAAGAAAGAAAAATACAGTTGACACTATAATAAAATTTGTAGAGGTTAACATTAAACTGGATAATTCTTTGAAACGAAAATATTACTAATCAGTAAGAAATAGGAACATATTGTTCTGATTTACTTGTTATAAGTAGTTTCCTTATGGGATCGTTTTATCGCATTTGATATGATTTTCAGTCATGCTGCTTATTGACTTTATTAAGCATTAAGGTTAACAAAATGAGAGAGATCTAATATTCATACAAAAGTAACTGAAATTGACTCTTAAAGTGTTTTATATGCTTTTGTAATAACTGTAATTAATTACACATTAAATGAAAAAGAAATTTCCTTTACACAGATTTGGGGGTTTTAGTCTAGAAGCAGGCAACCTTTTAGAGTGATATAAACCTCTGAAAACAAATTGAAAAGATTTCTTGAAGATGCCTTAGTAGAAAGCTCGGTTTGAATTATCAGGCCAGTACCATCAGTACTTGGCCTAAGTCCATACCCTGTCGTTGATATGCCAGATACTTCGCAAGGAAGTGAAACTTAGCCTTGTTGCTCCCATGAATTATCCATATATTGAATATATTGGGTAAACCTAACTACAGAAGTCTTCCGATACATTGAAACAAAGAATTCTGTGTTCCCTATATCTTGTCTTGACTAGTGTATCAAGGACTATTTCTATTCCTGTTAAAGTACAATGCTGAATAAAAATATTTTTGCTTCCAGTTTCCCAAGATTCCAGTGGGATGCCATACAGTGTATTTTTCTACTGTAGTTATCCATTATCGCCTGTTACATTTTATGTCCTTTACTGTGTAACATAACATGGTACAGAGGTGCCAAGCTACCACTGACCCAAGCTTGAGTTTCCAGAAATGGATTGATTTTCAGAGACTGTAGTTTCTAAAACAGCCTAACAGAAGCACTTGAGTACAATACAGTGCTGCCATTTTATAGTTGCAGAGCTGGTTCAAACAAGTTTCTCAGCTGGTTCTGCAGACTGCATCCCTAATGAGGTGTATTTATACATTCAGAAACATCCTCAGTGACTTTCCTCATTTTGCTCATTTGTTCCATGCAGAACAGTTCCTATTCTTTGTATCATTATGTGTGTGTGGTGGGGGTGTTAATTTGTTGTGTCTTTAATTCATGAGACTCCTCTTTTTTATTGGTTTACTTCTAAAAGCTTTATTAGGAGATGAGTTTTCCAAACCTCTTCTCAGTGCAATGGAGATTTTACTATGGAGTTTGATTCCAAATATTGAGTCTGTGAGCTTAGGTCTGAAGTAAAATAATAAAAAAACTGAGAAGAATGAAAAATAGAACCAGAAAGAACCATAAAATACCATATAATCTGCCTATTTTTTACCTAAAGTATTCTTTTAAGACCCCCAGTGATGGAGTTTTCACAGTTTTCCCACAGAATCCCTATCAGTGTTTTATTATGTGTACTGTTAGAAAACTTTCCCCCTCATATATAAAAGTTAAACTTCACTTATTGCAGCTTCATGGATGTGGAAAGCAGATTAAAGCAGATTATTCTTTCTCTTTGCAGTTTTATGTCCTAGTCAGTTATTTTCTTGTTAACCTTCTTATTAAGCTAAACTTGCCTAAGTTTTTCAGTTTTCTAGAATTATAACCTTTAGTTGTCTACCATACAGTCTCTCAAAATAATGCACATCTTTCTTGAATTGTGCATTCAGAACTGGAGGCAAAACTCCTGCAGACACGTTACTGATGCTGAATGCAGCAGAAAAATTACTTCATGTGTTTTGCAACAATCTTTTATATCTGTTACCCCTGATTTCTTCTGACAAAAAGATGTCTGGTCATCTTTTTGTTTATCTGAAAAGGAAAACCTGATGGTATTTATTTTATTTTATTTTATTTTATTTTATTACTAGCTAAAAGATTCTTCTATATTCATAGCAAACTTGTATTTAACTGAAGGTTGCTATAAAACCAAGCTCAACTACCATGAGGTCACATGTCATTAGTACATTGGAAGTCACCTGGATTAGAAATCTCAGTATCAGTCAACTGTGGCTGAATCCAACACTGTGCAGCTGGTGTGTGCTGAGAATGCAGCTGTGGTTTCCTGGTCACATGCTGAACTAAAAATTAGTGGTTATTTGTATCTGTGACCCTCCACACATATGACCATTTGTTCAAAATTTATGTATATAATGCAGGCTATAAGTTAAACACAGGTAACTGAAGCTTGGCATTGAAGCTGCTGAAGGGTGTAGGGCACAAGTCGTATGAGAAGTGACTGAGGGAGCTGGGGTTGTTTAGCCTGGAGTAAAGGAGGCTGAGGAGGGACTTCATCACTGTCTACAACTACCTGAAAGGAGGTTGCAGCGAGGTGGGGGTTGGTGTCTTCTCCCAAGTAACGAGTGAGAGATGAGAGAAAATGGCCTCAAGTTGTGCCAGGGGAGGTTTAGATAGGAGGTGAGGAAAAATTTCGTTACTGAAAGAGTGGTCAGGTGTTGGAAGGGTGCCCAGGGAAGTGGCTAAGTCACCATCCTGGAGGTATTTAAAAGATGTGTAGATGTGGCACTTAGGGCCATGGTTTAGTGGTGGCCTTGGTAGTGCTAGGTTAAGGGTTGGACTTGATCCTCTTAAAGGTTTTTTCCAACCTAAATGATTCTATGATCAACCATCAATTCTTCCTGATGGCAATTACATATATTAATTACATTGCATAGTCAGATAGTAAACATGAAATGCCAAAGATTCAGGCATTAAAGGATTCAAAAATTTAAGGGAAAGTATCCTTGATGTGTTTGGAATATTTGGTTTGGAAAAAAACAACTGAATGTTTCAGTTCTGAAATGCATATATTCATTTCAACATGAGGTAGTTTAGGGGGATAAACACACTCTGCAAGTCACTGTTTCTCTGTCAGGAACAGAATTTAGAAAACCAAATATTGTGATTTAGGGTTAAGATATAAAAAAATAAGTAAGAAATCAAAATGATGAGTTGCAATATTACAGAAATCTATGAAACTGGAGAAACAATTACACAATAAGAATTGCACAAGTGTTGTGCAAATAGTTACTACCATTAAGGGGCAACTGAAAAACTAACAGCCTTATTTTCTTGCTGCCTTAAGGCAAAAAGCCTGGATATATTGTATTTTAAAAAAAGATAAAGCAGAGTTTCTATAGCCAGCTTTCCTCAAAAATGTTTGTTTGGCTACATACAGGTTTGCTGGATTAGTTTTCTGGTTCCTTTTAGAATTGAAACCCACAAATATTTCATAACCAATGATTTCTTTGTGAAAGCTTCATATACTACATATCCCAACAGGCCTTCCTGTGAGTCCAGTGTGTGTTCCAGTCACTTAAAGCTTTCACTTTATCTCAGTAATGATTGATTTAATAAATTCACTGGAATTATCAGCATGCATCCTGTATCGTCTTAATGTAGACAGTTACTCAAGATCTGAGGAAGTTTCTTCCTCAGACAGATCACTTCTTGTCTCCTTTGGTGCAATCTGTATTGCAATCCTACTAAGTCTAACTGAGGATAGATTTGGAAAAGTAGCCACCTTCATTGTCTATTTGATGGTATATCTACAGTTGGTTTTGTTTTTTTTTTTTTTTTCCTGGCTGATGTGCACTTTCCTTCACATGCTTAAAGCCCAGGTAAAGTCGTTCCAGGTCAGGTACAGATTAGCATTATTCATTGCCTTTATGTGCCATCCATGTTCATTCCCCCTGATTATCACTGATCACATACAGTCAGAAAGAGTGGAAAGACATATTATGGTTGGTCTCTACACCTAGAATCTGTAATATGAGAAGGCTACATCACTGTAAATTTGTTTTATCAATCTTTTCTCACTGACAAATAATTCATAGAAGATGCTATTTTTTAAATACATGTATTACACAAATAAAATCACTTTGCTTGGTGACAAACTCCTTTCTAACACCTTTGGCTTCTGCAAAAGTTAAAGAAATTCTATGGTATTTTATATATTTCAACTTCTTCCAATTTTTTCTTACTAAGACTGTTTGCGTATTTATAAAATACGAATTACATTGAATGTCACATTTACATCTAACTCCCCAAGGCAGTTTGTCAGTGTAGGGACGTATGACCCTCCCTTAGACAGAAAAACAAAGAAAGAAGAAAAGAACTTTCATTGGTTGTTGTGATATAGTATTACTAGTACATCTTCAGGTATGCAAAGCAAGACAAGACAAAACAGCTCTTACAAAATATCACTGGAACCTTGTCTTTCCATTATTCCAAATGATGTGTAACACATGGTTAATGGTAGGAGAGAGAAAGCAGTCTATTGTTATTTCAACTTGCATTCTTGTTCTAAGGCACTGTATGAAAACCTAATGTCATCTGGATATTATAGCAGTCCTTACCATATAATTACATGGGACCAATATTACTTGATCAAAGTAAAAGAAAAAGCTCTTATTTTATTTATAAGCCATCTGTCACAAACCATTATCATTTACTTAGGCCCTGAATTACAGTTTCCATTTTAATAGTTCTATTAGTGTTTGAGTGGTTTCTGTGAGGATTATTCAATAAACATTGTCCAGGAAAAGCTAGCTACTTTTAATGCATAATCCTCTGGAATGTTTATTAAACAATAACACTGAACCTTCTGACAGTTTTATTTTTGAGAACGTTATAACATTATTATGCATCCCACCAGTAATTCTGCATTACTAAAAATTCCTGTGCAATGTAATGAGTCTTACTGAACGCAAATGCAGCTGAATTAATAACAGGGACATCAATGCACTTTAGAAAGTCATATAGTGGAAGGGCTGGGATGGGAGGAAAAAAATGCAGAAAGAAATATTTTTCAGTTTTTCAAGAAAAAGTAACTGAAATAAGAAGAAACAGTATTATAAAGATTTGAAAATCTAAATATAAAATGTAGATTCACCTGAAAAGAGTATTTCATCATGCATTATATATTTACTGTTTAGTGCAGAGTCTCTGGACAAATTGAATTTAACTTAATTATAAGATGAAGGGGTTCTAAAAAATAATTTAAAACCATAAATGTTCTTGAATATACTTCTGTGAATAGGTTGCTGCATCTCACATTTTCTGTGAGGCCACCCTGCAAAGATCCTTTTATCACCTGTTAAATAGATGCTATTCCTCTTAACTAACCATAAAGAAAGCTCAGTACACTTAATACAAAGCCTCCAAAGAATGGAAGTCTTCAGATAAAACTCAGTGCTTGGCCATAATGAACCTGGTTAATGTTGGTTTCCCGCAGTAAAAATAATAGGTGAAATCTTGGCCTACTGAAGTTAATGGGAATTTTGCCATTGATTTTATCAGGGCCAGTATTGCAACCAATAAATCTACTGAGCAAACTAAAAGAAGTGGGTGAAGGAAGGAAAGGGAAATAATGTTACAGAACCTACACGTTATTTCAGTCCTTGTTCTGCCCTCCTTTGCCTGAGTGAATAGCTCCCGATACTCCTGAGATGTGCTCACGAAAACTATTGTGGCAGTGTACCGAACACCAAATATTTACAAAAGCATTTAATGAGTAGTTCTGAAACAGGAAAATCAGCTTTGTTGTTATAATGAGTCAGTCTCAGATTCAGAGGTTGTTTTAGGGGTGAGTAACCAAGGGCAATTGCCCAAGGCTAGATACCACAGGGAGTGTGTTAGACTACAAGAATTAAAAACACAAGATATGCAATATGCCTCAATCTATGCCTGTGTTCTTGCTAGTCAAAACCTGCTGTAGCTCCACACAGATGAAGTTAGATCTTTCAAATACATTCCTTTCTGTAATGTGATTAAAATAACAGGCAAAAAGTTATAGTTAGAAATATAAATGTATTTTTGTCTTTCTATATTTATATCCCTATCAATGTTTCTTTTTATTGATGTGTGAAAATATCTAGTTTCTGATTTCTGATATGTAATAAGTGTAGCCACCATATTTTTGCATGGGTTTTCCCAGACATCCATCACACACATGCACCACACACGGCCCATGTACAGCGAAGCAGTTTCAGAAAGCTGCGAACTAACAAGTCAAGTGCTGTACAGCCACACCACAGACATGCGATGGTTCCATCTAGAAACAAAAAACACTGGATGTGAGGAAATGTATGTGTTGGTACCCCATCATGGGAGATACCATTGTACTTGAGAGCCCTGTATTTCTTTAGGAGGTGAAAGCTGTGGGAGAAATTTGAACTTCTTGTTCAGGTGTTCCAGAATCTGGCCCAGAATATGGGAAGCACAACCATCCAGTTTGTGGGCTCTTTCATAGGGATTATTTGCAACCAGGGGATAGTTTGGGAAAAAGATACTGGTTATAAAACAACAAGAAGCAAAGGGTCACTAAAAATACATTACTTGATGTGAAAGAGATACACAGGCAAAATACTTGTGTATATAAAAGCATGGTGTAGAAATGAGATGGATCTGTAAAATCTCCCTTGAACTAGCTTAATATCTGTAACATTTAACTCACAATAACAAACTAAAACAGAGTAAACTTACACTGGAAGTGGAAAATGGTAACAACCACTGCAGAGATTTTGCAATGCAGTTTTCCTTGGCTGTTAAATCTCATTTTAATACTTATCAGAGAATTCAGCAATAAATTTTCCCCATCACTTAAAACACCCTGCAAGTTTCCAGCCCAGAGTGGTTACCTGGCAATTCAAGCAAATGTTTTTGTTGTCTGAAACTGCAGGACATCCACTTCAGTTTTGGCTGTCATGGGTGCTTCTCCAAATTGGGGTAAACAAACAAAAAACCAAACAAACCACCACCAACTGTCTTATGCAGAAAATATTTTACATCGTGGCAGTGTTCTTTCTCTGTAAAAATGTTTTCAAAACTACTAGGAAGTGCACATAAATGATTAAGGTTTTAATAAATCTTTTGTGAGCTCAGCTGATGTGGCTCATCAAAACATCCAACAGTAGTTATCCCTACGCACAGGAATGTTTATAGATAAGATGGAAGCAGCCCTTCTTATTAATCACACTGTATATCTGACTCCTGCGCCTTTCTTCAGTCTTTAAATCAACTCCATCTGGTTCTTACTAGTTGTGCAGCTTACCTTTCACAACGAAAGAAGCTTACTGCTGCAGAAGCAGGTCCAATGTGATTAAAGTTATTAGGTAAAAGAGTGATTGCTTAAGTCTGGAATCAGCTGACCATAAAAAACCATGATCAGCCACAAAATGAAACTGAGGACCAAATCTTCACTGGGTGTAAATTGGCTGGACTCCAGCTGACTTTAGTGAAAGGTATTGAAAACAATGTTCTGGCCACCTTTATTTATGTAATACTTCATGGAGCACATCAAGCAAGATGCCAGAACAATGCTTGTATACGTAAGAAACTCATCATATTGCAGACTAGTCCTGGGATTATGGTCTGTTGTGGCAGGGCAAGGACCTAGCTAGAAGGGAATGACCCTTCCTATGTTAACTATAACAAGCCAAAACAAAACATGACCCTCTTTCTGGGGTATCCAATTTAGAGTGTCCTAATTCAGATTCTGTTCAACAGACTGCAAATGCAAGCCAAACAATATCAAGACAACAAAAGCAGAGGAGCTAAGCAACTTCCTATGTATTTTGGTCAACAACTTTTTTATTGCCATGACAGTGTCTCCACTCCTCTACAATTTTTTGGTCACAGCTAAACTAAGCTGCATTTATTGCTGAGTTTGTGAAACTCTTTGTGGGGGGTCTAACCCAGTAAAAAATCATATTGCTGAATGACTGTGAGATAGGAACAATCCAGGGGAGATGATAGCATATCATAGGATCTCTTCCAGGTAGGACCCGCATGTAAGTTATGATGTACAGGTAGGACCTGATATTTCCCTGTAATGAGCTTTGTTCTTTTAGGGGTTCATTTTGGAGCTGCCATGACATCTCTATCTCAGATGCTCATTGCAGCCTTGACACAGATGGAAGAGGCAGGGCCTGCTCCAGCTCATGCCAGCAGGCCTTGGAAAATACTTGGTACTTGGAAAAACATTGGGCCTTGAGGCTAGAAGGGGCTACCCAGACAGTCAGGTCCCTAACCCAACAGTCACAGGGTCAGCTGAGACTTGGGCTCCCCTTGAAAATGTTGAAATGTCACCATTTGTCAAGAATGCCAGCTATGCACCCATGTGTCACCAAATGCCTGAAGCCTGAACAAGTAAAAATACCACAGCTACAACATTTTCTCTCTTACAGCTTGAGAACTACATTGTGGAAAATATGAAATCAGAGATGGTGCAGCTGCAGCAGAATGCTGTGCAAAACCACACCGCCACCATGCTTGAGATAGGGACCAGCCTCCTCAGTCAGACAGCAGAGCAGACAAGAAAACTCACGGATGTTGAAACCCAGGTATGTTCCCGGAGCAGTTTTCTAAAAGCTGTTAATTGCAGAGAACTTTTCCCATCCTTTTTCTTTTCTATTGCATTACCACACAAAACATATAAACACAGGGCTCCAAGAAACATACGCACTCTGTTTCTTGGTACTAACAGTGGTGATGACTGACCTTGTTATGTGTCTTTCTTTTGATTTAATTTGATTAGTGTATTTAGGTCTATGTATGTGAGGCAGGCAGGACTGCCCAGGAAACTTAATCAGCATCTGACTTTAAATAAACAGCCCAGCTACCAACTGTGAATGAAACAAGTGTCAAACTAAATAATGAGTTTCAAGCTAAAACAGTCTTTGATCTCCATTGTTGTTTGCTTCTTTATTATAACAAGAAAGTTTGTTTATTGTCTGCAAGATGTTTCCAGCTTTTTGAAAAGTAGTGTATGTCTGCAGCTTTTCAGCTATGAAAAGAGAGGGACAAGCATCAGCTTCTTTATAAAACACAGTGTATTTGTTATTACCATAAAACTGTATAACATCACATGAATTTACACAACCATCTCCATATGATTCCTAGCACTAAAATCACTGTTGTGATTGGAGTGACAAGAGTAATAACACAGAGTACAATTTCATACTTGAGCTTATTGCAAAGATACATACTACTTTTTGCCTTCTGGATTCTTTTATCAGTTTAAGATGCATATTTGTTTTCTTTATTTTTGCTGACTTCCCCCCATCTTTGTAATATATGGTGTATTACCAGCTGTACTGCATTCGCTGTTCATTTAGAACAGGGGAATTAAAGTATTGTGTTTATTTGGTTTGTTCTAGTAGCGTAAGTACTTATTGAAAGATCAAATTTTCTGTTCTAATGTCCTTAAGTTTACAATATCATTATCCAGTTTTTATGTAATTTCTTTACGGTACACTGAGAAACAACAGTAATTATGAAAGGAAGATACACTGTCTTACACAAGTTTCTTGCATATTTTTTTCTACATCTTCGTTAATAGATCAACATTCACTTATAAGTGTTGTGATCTCAGGTGACCACAGTTTCTAAAACATAGTATTTTGACTTATGAAAATGTTTGGGAAAAGCTTTAATTCATTATCAACAAAACATCTAAATGGAAACATAAGAGGTAAAGAACTATGGACTGTAGGATCATTTGTTCAGTAAAGAAAAAGGAGGTGTAGGAACTCTTCTTATATCCCAAAAGACCTACCTAGGTGAAGTGTTGAGTACTCGTTCGTGTTTTCCTCCTTTAAGCATGTAAGAGACAAAATGTGCTCACTTTTTCCATTGAGGAGCAACTTTGAGGTAGAGATATCACTGGCAACAGCATGAAGGAGCAGATGACTTCCTCCTTCCCTACCTATTGCTAGAGAATTTAAGGGATGTTCAAGATCTCAGTAGGAGTGGCTCTTCCTTGTTGCAGTATTTGCTCTGACTTTCAGCTTGGTGATTGCATTTCCCACCTCCCCTCTTTCAGCAGTATGAGAAAGCTCCTGGCTATACCATCAATCAGAAAAAAGTGGTGCAGGGGTCTCAAGAAAGTAAACAGAGGCTGCTCTTGGCAGTGATGGACGTATCCAGTTGCATGGCAGATAGATGAAGCTCTGTAGGATACAAGAGGAAGAAAGGCAGGCCAGGATCTCATGCTTGTAATAAGAGGTATTCATACCAGAGTAAGGAGGAGTCCAAAGCACTGAAGATAAAGCCTCCATCTCCTTAAAATCTCCCCGACCCCTCCCAATCCCTGATCCATCCAAAATCGCACTGATTCCCTTTAGGCTTTCTTCTCTGCCTGAAGTCCTATTGACATTTTGTAGGTGGCTCCATAGATGTATCCTCTTTGGAAATCTGTTGGTGCTTTTCTGTCTTCCTACCCTTGCCAACCTTAGTAATACACCTTCAATCCTGCCAGATCCCTCTGAAACTGTGGTGATGCCTGCTGGCACTTCCAAATATATCCATCTTGAATAACATAACAGATGCATAGTGATAATTTCCAACTTTTTTCAACCTCTACCCTTAAAAAAGGACAACTTGAGTTGGTCCATGAATGTCAATGATGTCAAACAAAAATAAGGTACTGGATTGATTTTGAGAGCCCTTCTTTTTGCTTTATGTTCTGTAACAAATTCCTATTGGGCACTCATGAGAAAATGTTACCATACAATCCTATGATGATACAGATAAATACTCTTCCAAGGAAGGTCTGATAGGTTCTATTAAAGAGGCACCATGTTCAGTTCCAGAAGTGATTGCATCTCAGTTGTTGTGTGCACACATACCTACAAAAACAATTTACACACACTCCTCCAGACTCTATGTAATGAATGATGATATACCAACAAAATCAGCTAATATTAACGTTATTGCTTTCATTCTTGAAAAAGTTGTTATTTCCACTATTGAACTATTTTTTGTTAGAATCTAACCTCTTTCATCTAGTTAAAAGGCTTCTTTTCATCTGATGTACTTAGTAAAACTGGTGCTATTGATACAGATCATCGCTAAAGTGAAAGAGACTTGCATAAAGCTATGCTTAGGATCACAGCCTGAATCTTAAAAATCTGTGTAAGAGTGCAAGTAGCGATAACATAAGCAGACACCAGATTTCTGCCAACACTGCAAAAGAGAACTCAGGGGAAAGCTAAAGTAGGATCTCTGTTTACAAAACAGTGGACACAATACTTTGGCTTCAGTCCAAGCACCCTTGCACTCTTCTGGTTTAAGCATGCTTTGTAGGAATGCACATTTGAGGCACGCCTCTTGCTCTTTCCATTGAAATAAAGCTTATTTGGCAGTCACCTTTCCATCTTCTGTTGGCCTAATATTACTCTACAGTAAACAGGGTGCCAGAATATCAGCTGGTACATATCAGTGCAGCTTGATTGAGTTCATTCACACCAGCTGAGCAGCTGAGGTTAAAAAAGGATTTAGAAACAATTTTTGATGAATCATCAAATCAGAGTGAAATGGTTGCATTATGTTGCTATAACAACATAACTAGGACAATATAAACATTAATGGTTTTAATTTATCCTTAAGGTGCTAAATCAAACATCCCGACTTGAAATTCAGCTACTGGAAAATTCACTGTCAACATATAAGCTAGAAAAACAGCTGCTGCAACAGACACATGAAATCCTGAAAATTCATGAGAAAAACAGGTAAGAATGAGTAGTTGGTCTGTTATACTCTTTCTCTGTTCATCACAAAGTGGTGTGTAAATACTTTGTTCTAAGCAGCTAATGAAATGGAAGAAGCAAATATGGTTAAGTGCAACTATAGGTGATATTTATGAAATGGCTAAAAGAGCTAGGGTGTGTACTTGCACTGCGTTAGCTTCTGTATGATGAATGAAAGCTGGTTTTTACCACTTTTCATGTGCACTGTAAGTTTGCATCTCAGTTTGCTCCACGGCAACTTAGTCATATGACCGCAGTTCCTGCTACTGAATGCATAGGGATAACTTGTATGAGCACTTTAAAGTAGAAAAATATTAATAATAAATTATGACATTATCAACTACCTTAAAGTGCAAAAGAAACAGAAAATCTTCAGTAGTTCATCTTTCTAATTTTAATGGATACAAAGACCTAACATGTAGAAGGATCCCTCTCTTCCTTTGGACTCAATTGAATAGAGCATACTTGGAGCCATGATTCATTTGAAGAGTAAGTGAAGGATAAACATTTGGGGTTTATGCTGAAATGGAAGAAAAAACTGTTCAGCAGCACATGACTTTAAACAGTGAAGTGAGAGTCAAGAATAAGTTCCAGTGTTGTCCCTTTCTGTGCTACACAAGGGCTCAGTACCTAAAGTCACAATATTTAGCAATCCAGTATCTCAGAGAGTGTGTGTAGTGGGTTGATCTTGCCTAACTGCCAGATGCCTACCTAGCGTTTCTCTCACTCCCCTTCGTCTAGAGGACAGAGGGAGAAAATATGATGAAAAATCTTGTGGCTGAGGTAAAGACAGGGAGATCACTTACCAGTTGCTGTCATAGGCAAAACAGCCTTATTTACTGTCAATTAATAACAGCGTAGGATAGTGAGAAATGAAAACAAACCCCAAAAGGCCTTTCTCCCCTACCTCCCAGGTTCACCTTCACTCCTGATTCTTCTACCGCCCCTCCCCCCCGCCTCCCCCCTCCCACGAGCAGTGCGGGGCATTAAGGAATGGGGATTATGGTCAGTTCACAACGCTTTACCTGTCCTTCCTCATGCTCTTTCCTTTCTCCAGCGTCGTTCTGTCCCATGGGCTGCAGTCCTTCAGGGTAAGATTGCTCCAGCGTGGGCTGTCCACAGGCAGCAGTTTCCTTCTGGACATCTCCACCTGCTCCAGCCTGGGGTCCTCCACGGGAAATGCCTGCTCCACCAGAGTCTTTCTCATGGGTTGCAGGGGAATCTCTGCCCTGGCGCCTCCTCCCTTCCTTTTTCTCTGACCTTGGTATCTGCGGCATTGTTTCACTCACTCCTCACACTGTCATGTGGTGGTTTTTACCCTTTCTCAAATATCTTTGCCCTGAGGCACAGCCATCTTGGCTGATGGGCTCAGCCGTGCCCTGCGGTGGGTCCACTGGAGCTGGCTCGGCCCATCTTTGTCTGGCACGGGGCAGCCCCAGCCTTTCCTCACGGACGCCACCCCTGCAGCCCCCAAGCTGCCCAAACCTGGACACGGCACTCAGTACAGTGGGTAACGCTATTTTCCTTCCTGGCTGCCCTTCTAGAGACCTAAGGCTCATATTGCTGCCGATGTAACGGCCAGGTTTAAGTAGGGAGGGCAGAGGGTGCTTTCACTCCGCAGCTTCACTCTCAGCTCCCTTCTAGAAAGACCAGCTGTGAGGTAAGTCTGACTAGGTCTAAGGTATCTATTTCCTGTATCTTCATTTGACATTGAAATAAGGCAAACAGCTTTAAAAGTGAGGTAGTTACTGCAGTGTCCTGTACGAGCTTTAGTGGGCTGTTTAAACTGAGATCAGACAGTTTGCCAAAAAATGCCGCATGACTGGTGCTGCTGGGCAGGAATCAGCAATTAGGTGGAAAGACCTTGTTCAGGGTTATATGTAAGGAAGACTAACACCACAATAGGCAAGGAGCTATTGGGAGAAGAAGGTAAAGAACCAGATAATGACGAAAAATAGAAAATATTATGAAGAAATATGTTTCCTAAATGTGTCTAGTTGCAAAGCTGATCAAATAATATACCATTATTGCTACTGGTTATGAAAAACAATTTAATGTATTTAATCTAACAACTGTTTATAACCTGTAATTCCAGCAAATGTTATTTTGGAGAGGTTAGATTACATTGAACGCTCTTGAACTACACAGATTTCCCTTGACCAATTTGAAATATGAATAAATTAGTGTGGGATTAATTTTGACTTCAGCCATCTCAAAATTAAGTAATTCACCTAAACTGTGTTTGTGGTCTCTCCCTGCAGTCCATGGAGAGAGCAGACGTGTGCAGGAGGCAGTTCATTCTACTTATTTTATAAACTTATTTCAATTTGGGATTAACCCAAGCAATAGTTAAGTATATAAATACTTGAGTTTTTATCCAGTGCAATCTGGTTAGCAAAAAAATTTTATTGGCTGCTCAAGAGACTGATTCTTGTGTACTTAATAATCAGAGTTTATTTATTTATATTAACAATGTGTCAGGGTGTAAAGCCTTCATGTCAGTAAACAAATAAGTTTTATTTAAGTTCACCTTTGACTCGGCTGGCATTATGATGAAATGGTCTGTGACATGACAAAATGGTCTGCCTTGTTTTTTCAGAAGAAAAGGACGGGTATGTTAAAAAGCACATTTTATGCCCAACTGTTTCTCTCAGAAGTATAGTTATATGTGAATAAATGAAAAAGCACATGGGGTTTCATCTTGTAATGAAGCAAGAACCTGGCATACACTGTCCAAGTTCTGTTTCTCTGTCCTTGGGAGTGATAAAATTCAGGAGAGGACAGTGTTATGATTACGCTAAAATATGGATCATCAGATCCTGTATCATCATCTACTTCTACCAAAGACGTGTGTAATCTTGGCCTTTTGGTCCTGATCCTGAAATCAACTGTGTGTGTGTGTCAAGTTCACCATGGGACAAATCTTGGTGATCTCAGCAGGTATTAAGTTTCTGGACATGCCAATTGTTTTAGCTTGTTTAACTTTAAACAGTACTTACAGATTACCCATAAGGCTATGTTCAGCAGTTCCTTGCAATTCAAATGTCTTCATCCCTCTCCATATCACTTTCACATCAATAAAACAGAGAAAACTTCTTTTATCCGCATTGCTTACATGGACTGTAAGCCTTTTTTAGAAAGGGCCTTTCTTTTGCAGTAGGTGTACACCACAGTGGGAATGAGCGTAGGAACTATTATCATTGCAAATATAATCAAAATAGATGGTGTACTGTGGGCAGATGATTTCTTTCTCTGTGCTAAAATTTCCTCTATATAAAATAAAAATAATGATCTTAATCACCTTCAAAGAACTGGATTTTAGATGAAAGTAATGCAAAGTCTTATAGTAATAATAACTAATCATTGATGTACTACAGTAACTTGTATATTATCTGTAAATACAATGAACACTGCATATCAACAGGGGACCGATGCATGTTCTTTAAACTAGAAATATATCTATTCTTGGCCTTTCTCTTTACTTCCTGCCTCTGCTGGGAAGATTGGCCAGTTTTTCTTTTTATCTCACTGAAGTGAAAGATATTCCATTGCATAAGTAGAGTCACATTTGTCCCAGAATCATGCTTCTATTGACGGCTCTCATGCCATAAATAATATAGTTTTGTGGGTTCCCACCCACTGCAATGTAAATGGTGGTTTCTTCCATTGCCATTTTTTCTCCCACAAGAGCTTTCTAAAATCTATTTTGATTTATTCTTAAAAGTTTTCCTTGCTTAAGTGCCTTTATGAGCCCCCCCCTTTTTTTTTTTTCCAGAATGTACCAGCTGCATTTAACCTATTGTGTGCCATTTGTTTAAATATGCTAGTGTGAAAACAACTTTTTATTTACTCAAATGAAACAAATGAGGAAAAATATAATGGAATTCTGGATCTTTCAGCAATAAATAGTGGAAGTAGAATTTAAACATAAAATGCAGCTTGAATTTGTAGACAAACTATATTAACACGTTCAGTACAAGAACTGGTGTATCCTATGAAAGATGAGGGCTCAAGAATGGTTCTTGAATTTCCAGCTGACTGTGTAAAAGATGAGGAAACACAACATTTCTATTTGCAGGGTTTGCATACACAAAAAGGATAAATCCAGGTTTTTTTCACTTGGCGTTCATGATTTCAGTGGAATTATCTTGTCATTGGTATAAAAAAATAGGATTACTGATGCTAAGTGACCAATTATTTTACTGTTCTTGAGAAATACAGGGACATATAATTTATATTTCCTTAAACTGATCGGACAATATCAGACCGTCAAAGCAAGTATGAGTGGTCAACACCTAATAATAGAGGAAAATTTCACTCATGTAAAAGCAAGTACAAAGAAGCTGTCTCAGTGAGAAAATACTGTTCTTGCACTCAAAAGTAAGCATTTAAATCCTTTGCCTGTTTTTCTTCCCATACATACATAATACAAGAGAACTACCTGTATACAGCCAAAGATTTTTTCCTACTGCGGTGTTACTTGTCTTTCTTTATTGAATAACTCAACAAAGTAAATGTTTCTATCTGTATTTTTAATGAATCCAGATTTTTTTAAAAGATTATTTTAATACAAAAGATCTCCATCTCTAAGATCTGGTCTATATCCTGTTCTCACAGGTCTAAACTGAGGCCTCTGAAAACAAAGATTTAAAAAAAAAAATCTCTTAAACTGCTGCGGTCTGGAATGAATTAGTGAATAATCTACCTACCTTATAAGGCAGATTGTCTAAACCAGACTTTCCTTCCTCCCCAGAGACCTACCAGAGTGCTTTCTATATGTTCTACTTCATCACCTTTTAAAATGACAGCAGATTTCACTGGAAGTCATTCTTTGACTTCTGTACAGGCCTTCTACCCTCCTCAGCATTATCAGAGGGCTTTTTCTGAATCAGCTGAACACAGCACACTTGCACCAAGGCATCCCAGTGACTTACATCCTGACAAAGTTAACACATCATTTGTATGGTCAAAAATAGATTCCTAGCTTTACCAAGAGCAGTAGGATAGACATTGAACACATTTAACCTTTAGGAAAATTACATTTGTTTGGGTTTGAAGTATATGTGTGTGTTTTAATTTGTCTTCTAGATACTGACTCCAGAGAGTCATTGTCCAATGGATAATATTTGTATTTATTGGGGTTAACAATGTTTGTTTCTTCACAACTTCATTTTGTTTCCCCACACTGAAGGCTACAACTATAAAAAGCTCATATACGTGCGCGCGCGCGTGTGTATGTATATATTTATATATGTGATACTTCTAGTGAATGGTGATTTATTTTTACCGTGAGTATTGTAGTTCCCATTACTGTTTCATCTGTCTAGGTCATAATGTTTTCAAACATGTAAGAATTTCAAACGTACATGAAATGTATAAGAATTTCAAAAGTGAAGGTAAATTTTACAGTAAATTTACTGTAAAAAAGATCCAGTCATTATACCATGCCCATAACATTTTACTGGAAAGAGTTATTAAAAATATGTTATATAACAATTTCAGTCAACCTTCCCAGGTTGTTGGACTAATTGGTATAGAGACAGCCTTCTTTTTGTTTTCTTTAATATTTTATGCAGCAATACTCTTAAATGAAAACTAGCAGAAATATTTTCATTTTAACTCTGTCTTTACAATGCCTTTTTAGAAAATTGAGAAACTATCTTTACCAAGCACTCAAGCACTCAGCAAAGTTATTTCTTCACGGTGTTTGTCTATTAGAAATTGTCTGATGTCACAAGGAAAAAAGAGAGAACAGAGTAGTCTCACAACTGGTAAAGAAATAAAACTAAATATCTTTCTGATTGGTTTCGTCCTGTTTCAGGATTTTTTTTAATGAGGTTTCTAACACTTTTTTTTTAATTTAAATGAGCTATAATAAATATTAATTTGACAATACAAATGAAAAATTCTGGCTACATTAGAGTCAAAAGCCATTACAGCACGTTTTCTCATGGTTTTTAAGGGTTTCTTCCTTTTGGGATAGGCCAGTGCAGAAATCCTCAATCTATGTGAAGGTTTTGCTTTAGTTCATTTGGAGCTTTGACCAAAAGTTTCTCATTGATTCTTAGTAAAACACAATGGCTGTTTTGGATTTCTCGCAGGAATACAGGGAGTGGTCCTATCCTCAGGACTTATTCCTATCTGTTGTAGATTTATGGATATAGAAAGATCATTGCATAAATGCATATGCATTCCTTAAAATAGCTTAGTTTTGCAGTTTATAATAACAGAACTTTTAATCTACATAGAAAACCGTTAAAGGAACCAAGTGCTGTGACACTCCCATCTTTCTACCACATGTTGTTGACACACTACTCATGAATATTAGGGTGTATTATTACTAAAGCTGTAAAACATCTGCTTGCTGTCTGTCTCTGTAGATGCCAAAGTGGGAAGCTCTAAACATTCTTCCTTCTTGCTTGACATAGCCAGTGTTGCTACAAATAAGACTGTCATCACCATGGGTTCATTTACTATAGTCTTAGGCTACGGTGGGAAACAAATAATGCAATGCACAAATTCTGGCTGTCAAAGGCTCTTTCTTTTACATGAAATTATTCTGATATGGAAATCATGAGGTGTGGACATGCAGACAGAATGTTGTGGAATTAGGGAAATGCCCTGCACAGTACTAAGATATGGACAAAGATAAAGGGAACTTCTTTTGTCTTTACTTACCATTTTACTATAAAGCAATATTTTGGCTTCAAGAATGGCATCTTCTCTTACATTGACAATACGCCACATTTTCAGTGGACTGTAAGATGTCAGACTGGGATGTGGCCACACCTAGCACCTATTTTATCACAGACTGTGGCCAGGGCCCACCTTGTTCCTACCCAAAGTGCACTGATGTAACTTACAGTCTATCAGAAGGATTAAATCTAGGGTCAAAATGAGCATTTAAATAATTTCCATGAAAAAGTGGACAGAACTGATAAAACTCACATAGAATATTTTTTTACTTTGTTGAACAGTATCTTATGACTAAACCCTCAGGACATTTTCAACCACTTTTGGCTAACTAATTAGTCTGATCTTCTGCATTGCAAAGTTCAAAGACTTCCACATAAATATTCTCAAAAAAAAAAAAAAATCCATATGACTCTAGAGCATAAAGCCATCATATTTAATGTTAGAGTTCAAGTGATGAAAAAAATCAGCTACAGGTCTGATAAGGTGTTAAAATAATTTATTGGTTTTGGCTTCAAAATATGTATTTTGTTTCACACTGAAGCTTTCTTTCATCTGATTCCAGTCCCCTGAATCTTGTTGTGCTTTCCTTACTAATTAATAAGCCTTTTAGAATTAGATATTATGTTTCTCTTTGCATTTGGACCCCATGAAAAAGTGTTTTCCCTTCCCATCTTTTATTTTTTTTCCCTCCCTTTACCCAGATCTTTCCGGTTTTCACAGAACTAGATATGTAGATATTACAAAGTATATTTTCTTCAGTATCTTTGTAAGTCCCACATTTATAACATTTCAGAAAAAGAGATTTGCTGCTTGGTTTCTTTTATTTAAAAAAAAAAAAAGAAAAAAAAGTTTTATATTACTCTAGCTTGTACAGCAAATCCAGGGCCTGAATTTAATCTTTGCATTGTTATAATTTGTAACAGCTCATATTAAGGCTCTGTGATATCTAGTAGAAACAACTCCATATGGATTTTATTACATTCTTCAGTTAGGTTAAATGACCTGAAATTATGCAGGCATTTTGCCACTGATCTATTATCCAGAAGTAAAAACAAAGGTGGGGGGAGAGTGCAAATAAATAAAACCTAAGACTGACTTGAACAGGAAGCAGTTTGTTGGCAAGTTTGTAACCACTAGTTCATTTATGGGCATGAGAAACACCTCTTCTGGCATATACAGCAGAATTACTGAAAAGAAAGCGGCAGAGGGATTAAATTAATTTCTTTAATATTAATAAGATCTTTCTGTTATACTCTCACCACAGCATTAAAGCACTGTCCTGAAAAAGTTCTTGTCCACAGTTGGCAGACACTAGCTGTCCTTTATGTCTACAACTCCTCTATGCTTCTGGATATAGTCTGACATGCCTTTGATCTTTGCAAATTGTACACTTCTAACTCAGGGCAGAGAGGGTGCTAGAAAAAGAATATTAGTCAGGAGAAATTGTTCCCATACATCTGTTAAATTATTTACAAAACTTGATGTAAGCAGGTTGCATAGTATGATGTCCAACAGTTTTCTGTCTGAGGAACCTTTCATGGAACCGAAAAAAGAGGAAGGGGGGGGGGTATATCTGTGTGGACTCAAGGAAATCAAGGGAATCCTACCTTACAATGCAAAGCTCTTGCTCATCTTCTGGGGAAACAGTACTATTCTTAATGTGAAAGCAGATACCACTCATCTGGTGCACAATTCCTTTCCCAGCTTTACAGACCACATCATATGGTACTTTATTATGGGTTCCATATCCCTTGATGCTAATCCTAATGCTTATTCTCCATTCAGTGGTAAGGCCTTTCACAAATTCTTCCTTAGTTTACCCCTCATTTTTGTCTCTTATCATATTGACCCATCCATACTACCAATGATGTCCTTTTTAGCGCCCTGCTCTTCTCCCTCTGCCTACCTTAGGCTTTTCTGCCTTAACTTTTAAATATAGATGTGTTACTGGCTCGATGCTCGTGCACTTGGATAGGTGTAACAACTAGATATGCAGTTCCATGCAGTTTATTCTAAGTGCTACAGCATGTAAACCTCACAAAATGGAACCTTAGAGAGTGGTTATATTTGGCTGCTTGACAGAGGAAACCGATGAGCTGAATTAGTAGATGTGACATTTGTAGGAGAAATTATCTATGATGAAAAATAAAATAGTTCTGGTTTCTGTATTAAATATGTTGGCATTAAATAATATCTACTGATTGTTTTATTTCATTTTAGTTTACTTGAGCACAGAATTTTAGAAATGGAAGAAAGGCATAAAGAGGAGCTGGACAATTTGAAGGAGGAAAAAGAGAACCTACAAAGCTTGGTCACACGACAAAGCTACATAATCCAAGAACTAGAGAAGCAGTTAAACAAGGCAACAAGCAATAACAGTGTCCTGCAGAAACAGCAGCTTGAATTGATGGATACAGTTCACACACTGATCACTCTCTGTTCGAAGGAAGGAGGTAAGAAGGTAGCATTATAAAACATTAGAAGTACTAGGAAATTTCTTCTGAAGTAAGTCCTGATTTTTTGGAAAGGCAGAACTCAATGAGCTTATTCCAAGAAAGAAAAGGGCATTATAATTGAGGACAAAAGAACAGATGAGAACCCACAAATCAAATAAGGTTCAGACAGTGCTGGGGCCAACCCGTGTACTGACAGCCTTTTTTTTTTTTAAAAAATTTAATACCATTGAATTGTTATACCTTGACCATAGCTGATGTAGGCCATAATTGTTGACTATGGAAATATTGACTATTAGCAATACTGATTTGTTCCTCTGAGCATCTGTGTCCTTCTGCTGGGAGTAATCTAACCAACCATGGATGTTAACTTTATAGATGCCTATATCTAATTTACTCTATACTTTCTTTACAATCAATGGAGAGGACAGGGTACTAAACATGGAGAGTAACCCATTACTTCATATATAATGCGTGATAATGTAGATGAACTTCGATGTAGGGACTATGTGGTGCTGTAGACATCCAAAAGATGGATCTCTTCTCTTGAATGAGATTTTATTTATAATAAGGGATCATTTGCACCACTAGAGGCTGGGGGCTGACCTGCTGGAAGGCAGCTCTGTTGAGAAGGATCTGGGAGGGCAGGTGGACAACAAGCTGACCCTGAGCCAGCAATGTGCCCTTGTGGCCAAGAAGGCCAAAGGTATCCTGGGGTGCATTAAAAGGAGTGTGGCCAGCACATCGAGGGAGGTTATCCTCCCTCTCTACTCTGCCCTAGTGAGACCACATTTGGAGTACTGCGTCCAGTTTTGGGTCTCCCAGTTTAAGAAGGACTAGGAACTGCTTGAGCAAGTCCAGTGGAGAGCTACCAAGATGATCAGGGGACTGGAGCATCTCCCATATGAGGAAAGACTGAGAGACTTGGGTTGTTCAGCCTGGAGAAGACTGAGGGGGGATCTCATCAATACTTATATTTATATCTGAAGGGTGGGTGTCAGGAGGATGGGACTAGGCTCTTTTCAACAGTGCCCAATGACAGGACAAGGGTCAATGGGCACAAGTTGGAACACAGGAAGCTCTACCTCAATATGAGAAAAACTCCTTTCCTGTGCGGGTGCCAGAGCAGTGGAACAGGCTGCCCAGGGAGGTTGTGGAGTCTCCTTCCCTGGAGACATTCAAACCCCACCTGGACGCGTTCCTGTGCCCCCTGCTCTGAGTGTCCCTGCTCAAGGTGGAGATTTGGACAAGATGATCTCCAGAGGTCCCTTCCAAACCCTACCATTCTGTGATTCTGTGATCATTTCCCTTCCTTCTTCCTTGCTGGATTTTGTGTTTTGGTTTTGGGTGGGGTTTTTTGTTTGGTTTTGTTTTTTTTTTTTGTGCATTAGGGCACTACAAACACAAAAGATAGAAAAAACATTTTGAAAGAAGGGGTTGACAAAGGCTCTAGGAAAATTCTTCTCAAGCTTGCCTTTCTTACTAAAAAGGCTTCTTAAAGAGACTGAGAAAGAAATTCAGGTAGGTTTTCAATTTGCAGATACTAAAGACACTGCAGAATATCTCTGGAAGGAAATTTCTTTCATCAGAACTGACCAAGGGAGATGGGTCAATGGAGACCACTGTAAAGGATGGAGATGGGACAATGGGGAAAAAAAATTGTAACTATGAAAAGCGAGGCAAAGTCATACAGAAGCTGGTGAAGAAGTAAGGGAGAATATAAGAGAAAAGGCATATGATAAGAGTAACATCTAAAAGGAGATTACAGCTGTGCCTGGTATGGCATGCAGAGGGTTAAAAATATTGGGGGAAATAAAGTTGAGTAAAATAATATCCGTCTGGGAAGAAGCTATCAAAACCCTACTAAGAAAGCGTACAGAGTAAACTGAGAGAGAAGCTGTAGATGTGTGAATTGTGCTAGTTCATGCTCATTCAGTTAGCATGGAAGCATGGATAAAAGAGGTCTATGTGAGGTTAAGTACCAGCAGTCCGAAGAGCCCAGCATGTTTGCTTATTGTAATTCTAGAGCTCTAAGTGCCATCAATGATCTAAAAAACAAAGAGCAAAAACCCAGACAAAACCCCTGAACAACAACACCATCCCCCCAATCAAAATGTTGTCACCTGCATCATTACTCAATACTGTTCAAAAAGCAGAAGGGCATATTAGATCATTCCAACTATTCAGCTCAAGGCAGTGTGGGTTTGCTCTCTACTATATATTCCCATGCAACTTGTGTGGCTTAAATCTGGACTGCTCCAGTGACGAGGATTACATCTCTTCCTTTGGAAGTGTTGCATGCTTGGGCCCATGTTGATAGACTTTTTTTTTTAAAAAAAAAAAACAAACCTTTTCCCCCTCATGTTCATTCTAAATGTTCCCTTCTGCTTATTCTGTTATACTGTTCCTCAGCATTTTGAATTAAATAATGTTCTTCATAGTAGGCTGTTCTCATATCAGTAGAGAAACACTGTGATGCAATGCAAATCCTTTATTATGTTTTATGGTCTTTTGGCAAAGAAACCTGGCAAAGCTGTTTTCAGAGTATTCTAATAGAGCTCAGGAGTACTTTAAAATTAATATAAAAATGAAAAATGTATTATTCTCATACAGAGACATACTGCAAGTTCTTTATAAGGTTAGAAAAAGATTTTCTAATAATTTTGAATTTGAATCAAGGAAAAAAAAAAACAAACAGCAACAACAGCAATACTTTCCTAAACTTAGTTTCCTCAGCTGTTTCTTATAAAAACTTTGAGTGAGAATTATAGTACTGAATGTTTAAAACTAAGCTCCTGGGAACAAGTTCAGGTGCCTGAAAACCTGAATTTTCAGGAGTTTTTTTACTTCTGAGGAACTGTTGAAACCAACGATGCTCAGCACTGTTAAATGCCTAAATACAGTTATAATAGCCTAAGTCAAACTCTTTGGACTCCATTACCTTTTGTGTATTAACATGTTCAGGATTTTCCTTGGATACCTTACTTATTTAAAGAAAAAAATTTAAAGAGAAATAATTGCAGAAGTGTTTCTGCTTACCATCCCTTTAAATCTAGCTGACCAACATTTTTGGTAAGTACATTCACAGCTGAAAAAGGAGCCAGACAGCTTAAGTTAAAGTAGTAATATTATCCTGGAGCTCAAGACCACTCTAATTAAGGTTGAATACTAAATCATTTGGTTGTACCAAAAAAACCTAATACTAGCTTCAGTCTGTGCAAATATATGTTGAAGATGGAAAAATATGCATGCTGGGAAGTACAACTGGAGCTACTCTAAATTCATGTGAAAACATGAAGTTCAGATAGTCTTACACAAGACTTTATGTGTGCACTGATGTTCAAAACATAATATATGCTGTGAGAACTGGTGTTTATTTGGAGACAGAGAACAGCAAAGTGTGATACATAAATCAGTGACACCACTTCTCTTATACTTCGGTAACTCTCAGTCATCTAATTTCATAAGGGATATAGCAGAAATGGAAATGGTCCAGAAAAGAATAGGACAATGGAAATAATTAGAGACCTGGAACAATTTCTATATGAGGAGAAAGAGCTATAACATACAGAACTATTAGATGGGAAGGAAGGTATGTGGGATGCTGTTATGGAAGCATGCAAAATAACTAATGGTAGGGAGAAAAAGAACAGCCAGTAACTTTGAGAGATATTTTCCATTGTTAAAAGACAGTACTTGATTAAGTACAGGTTGCTAGATATCATTGAGATTGTTAAAGATTTTTTAATTATTAGAAAGCTGAGGAGCTATCAGAGGGTGGGTCCTCTTAAAAACCTCAGGCTTTTACTAGGGACGCTCATCTTTGAAAGGAGGCACAACCTAAGTGAGACATCAAGTCTAGAAGGGCAGATAGTCAAAGATGAGTAACTTCCTAAGGCTGAACACAAGAGTAGAGAGAAATTGCAAAGTCTAAAACCTGAGGTATCTTGAGAATGGTTAAGTACCTTTGTTGGATTTTCTACCATAAATTTTAAATGTTACTAGATATCTTTTATATTACATGTATGTGTACATATTTTAAAAATACTATTATCAGCATCAAGAAACCTAAAAATTTCCCTGAAGATAAGTCACAGACAGGAAAATTATGTTCTTCCTTGCATAAATCATAGTATTCAGGATTTTCCAATTTGTGAAACTGAAATTAGTAATTTTAAAACTATTTTTAATAAAATAATAGTAATACAGCTAAAGAACTTCATTTGAAACCAAGCTGGTGATAACTATTGTATTTTCATTACAAAACATGAGAAATTTCCTCCAGTATTGACATAATCATATCAGAAGATTTATTTTTAGAATAACTTAAATAAGTTGGGAAACTTTCAGAAGTTTGCCTGCTAGGAGCCTGTGAATAATATAGTTGAACACTGTAGAGATACAGGGCTGAACAGAAACTGCTTTTGTTTAGTTCTACACTCTGAGAAGCTTAGTGAACATAGTCCCTAGTACTGGATGACAACATTAAAAAAAAAAAAAACCCTGCTTTGCTACTTCCACCATGGCTACACAAACTTTAAGAGAATTTCTGAAGGATATAAAAGCAAATGAGGAAGACAGAAAAAAGTAAAAGCTACACAAAGGATAAATTTTTATAATACAGATGGACCTAAATGCAAAATCCAGATCTCACTGTCAGTGTCAGTTTTGGTACAGACTGGTTTTGGGATGGGGGCCACCTGTAAAACTTGGAATTGTTTGTGAGTTTGGTTTCCAAAATACCACCCACCTCTGTCCCAGTGTGAGAGATTCTAGGATTTCAGTTGCGTGTAATCCTGAAAATAGACGCTTTAATAGGCCACAAAGACTACAGAGAGTCAAATAGATGCAGGATACCGTGGGGACTCATATGTCTCCATTTTGGCTTGTGTCTATGTCTAAATAGATTTGTCACATTGTTAATGTATTTTTTTAGGCAGGGGCAACAAACTTGGCAGTGGCTGCTAATAACTTTCTAAAATAGAGTTTCTGAAAAAGCAGCACTTTCAGACAGTAGCCTTCCAGTTGAAATGACTGTTCATTATGATGAAAATTTAAAGTAAGTTTTTAAACGTTAACTAATCTCTAAATTCAAATATAGATAAATGCCTGAAACTTCTACTTTTCCCCAACAATAGGCAGAGAAAGAGAAACATTGAGGTGAAGGCTTAATTAATCGTCATAGAGATATTGCACGACTAACTCCAAAACTAGAAGTCCTTCACCTGTAGAAGATAGGAGTGGGATAGAGATCACATCATTCTTTGCAAAGGTCATCAAAGGTTTTGTGATTAATGTTTTCTTTAAACTGTTCATTCTTTGTAATACTTTGAATGTTATTTGTCTGAGATGGATAAAGCATTTTGGCATGTTGCTGTTACTGCCAAACAATAAATCTGTAATAGAGTAACTAGTTTACTGAAAGTCTTTCTAAACTTCCAGATCAGAAAAATTGCTTATGAGAAGGATTAGGTAGTGCTAAGTAGAGAGTCAAACAAATATTACTCAGAAAGAAAAATACAAGGAGTACACTAGAAATTATGTTAAGCAATAGATAATATCATCGTCAAAGAAGTGTACACAAGTTCAAACCGAGTAATTCAGAAATTGTACTGGTCCAGTGGGAAATTATGTTTCAAGCCAAATGTCACAAAATGTGCCCAGTCAAAAATCACATACATTGTCCTTTTTTTTTCCCTAAGTAGAGGAAAATAGATCTAAAGTGTCTATTGTGTTAACATTAATTTGCATAACTTAGGATAGCTGCTCAGGTACTCCTACCCACAGGATAAGGGAATATAAAAATTCAATGGGAAAGTATATTTAATCATAAACTTTTTTCCTTTTCCTGTTTTTTATGTTGTCTGTCAGACTGCATAATAACATATCTTGTTAAAATGTTTGGTCTAAATTTTTGTAGTTTAGAGGACTAATGGAACAGTAGAGAAGGGTTTGTCATGAATGTCTGGTTTTGTGACCTCCTAGTAGGAGAGAAATGAAGCATTAGCTTCCTCTTAAATGCTGACAAGAAGCAAAGCTTAATTCTCGAAATAATACACATACATGCTAGGAATTTACCTCCCCAGAAGTGCCTATTGAGTTCATGAAGTAAATTATGTGGTTAGTGGGTCTGGCATTTCTGAAAAGGTACAAATCTCCTGGGTAATGGGTAGTTTTCATGTTTTAGAAAATTATGCAGGAAAAGTAAATACGTCCACAAACTTTTTTTTTAGTGGAATTCATGCATTTAAAATGCATAGCAATTAATTTATTAAAAACATTAAATAGTAAGTAGTCAATTCCATTTCCTAGACCACAGTTGTTATGGTAAAATTTATGCTCAGTTGAAGAGAATGAAAATAGAATGAGGACTTCAAAGAAATGACCTGAAGGTTAGGGGCACAGAGGAAACTCCATTGACATAAGCAGAATTAACCCCAGCAGTGATGCTGGCCTACTTCATTAGAAAGACTTCAAAGACACCTTACATAATACAAGCTAATATTTAAAAAAAAAATAAAATCCCAGTGGGAATCCCAGGATAGAATAACAGATTCAGGTATTCTGAAAGGTAATTTTAAATCTTAATATTTGGACTGTGTTCAGCAAGACGAATTTCCTGTATTATATTGATCCAGCCATATATTGGAATACAATAAGGAGGATATTTAAGTCTAATAGATTTTAGACAGCAGTATAGAAGAGTAAGGTTGTACGATATCGTTCTTGGTCATTTTTCTTCTGTGCATAGAAAGAATATTATTGGTACTCATCTGAGATATATTTTGATGTGACAGCTTCAATGAATGAATTGAAATGAATGCAATGAAGCTACCAATGGTCTGGTACCCTTTTCCTAACAATATCTTTTCATTCCTTAAGCACTTGTATCCTCTTTGTACCTCAACCTTGACATTGCTAAGGTTTTTTCAACATGATGAGACATAACTAGTGAGGTATAAGCCTAGAGTATGGCATATAAGTCACTTCATTATTTTTCTTCTGAAGCATAGAAGAAAACAAAATAAGAGTTTTGCTAGATGCACAGAAGTTTCTAACCAACTTTGGCTGCAAGCTGTAGGTCTGAGGTGGATCCAGAGTGTGCTTGAAACATGGTTATAAGAAAAGAATGCATGAAGAAAGTGTTAGACATTTTTTTATACCTGAAATTACATTTTAATTACCACTGAGTTATAACATACTACAGTGTAATAAGAAAACATGATGCTTTTCATCTATGACTTCGATTTTTTTTTAACTTTATTTTTCTTAATAGTAATTAAGAATTAATTCAGAAACACAGACTTGACAAAGTTGGAGTGACCACACCAGAACTTTAAACAAAACCTCATTTAATGCACTGAAGCCATCTTGTGTTCTACAGTTATTCTGTCATGAAGTCCTGTTTTGATCCCCAAAGGTGTCAAAGCAAATAGCTTCAGCTAAGGCTGATGGTACGTGTGTTTGGGAATACAGAAAACATCAATTTCCTCAGTTTCTTTCTACTTCCTCCTGCTTTAGAGATTTTATGAACAAGTGGTTTTATTTTTTTAAGACATCTTAAAGCAATAACAGAAATACCTTTAGTTTAAAAAGAGATCAGAAGATCGCTATCAGAAAATGTCCACCTGAATTCACAAAGCTCACTATTATAAAGGTGCATTCCACTTTTTGGTCTGCCTTTATTTATATTTTAAAAGCTGGGGAAAAATTTTAATCTTAATTTTGCAGTTAGTGTCACAGAAGAGGGGTCCCCTTACCCTTATTGTAGCTGGATCCAATTGAGCACATGTACCCACAGAGGTGGAAAGTGCTGCAGGGCTGCAGTCAGAGACCAGGTTGTCTGTACAGTTGTGTAGATGTTCAGTTAAATGTACACATCAGCACCAGCTTTATTTTGTGTTTCTTGTTTATTCTGTTCAGGTGCTATAGACTTCCTGTTTCCCCTGAGGAATTTTTGTATTGATATGCATTTTTCAGAGATGCTCAAAAAGCTCAAGTAAGAGTTTTTTGGGGTCAGTCTCACCTGACTCACCTAACATTTAGAGTGTAGATGTGGAGTCCTAGTCTGGACATTCGTTAGAGTCAACAAGGGCACTTTTGTCAAGCGACAAGTGTCAAGAGGTGAATTTCATCTGCAAGTACCTTTCTTCTCCATATTATCTGTTAAAGGGTGGTGATGTTAGTGCTGCTATTAATATGATCCGTATCAACATTGGGACAGATTAATTTTTTACTATTGTTCTCTAAAACTAACTAAATAATATTAATTCCAAATCATAATGATTTAAAAATAAAAGTATTTTCATACCTTGCTCAGGTAAGGATTCCTTAATTTCCAAGTTATGCTGTATAATAAAATGTAATAAAGTGTATTTGGTAGGATCAAGACAGACTTTGGTTTAAAAGCAGTTCAGTGCTGGAATAAGTCAATTTGAATGTGCAGCATTGGAAATTTGTGTCATTAGAAAATATTTAAACTCTTCAAAACAGAATTAGGCATTCCCATATTGTATCCCTATTAACTTGTTGATGGTCACAGCAGGAGGTCAATATTTATTAGTACTGAAAAAGGAAGACTTTTAAGTACATATTTTTACGTTTAAATTCTTGATTGTTAATATTGAAATCAATTACCCACCCTCATTCATAGAGTATATGTCAGTGCCAAATCCCTCTTCACTCTGCTTTGTGAAAATGGTACTATTCACTCACACAAAAGTTATTACAGGAGATATCAGCGTATGTAAACCAATTAACAACACTGCTGGTGTCACCCAAATGGCTTGTTAGTGAAAAATTTCTTTGTATGCATACCATTCTTCAGCTGGAAACACTAAATCCACATTAGGGTGCCTGTGTGGAAAAATATAAATCAATTAAAGAAATATGGACACTAGAAATATTAAACAAAGCCAGTGGCTTAATCTCTCTTGTAGCAGTTAAAGAAAGACTTCTTTAGCTCTCATCTCTCAGTGAATGGCTGGTTACTCACAAAATCGCTGTCTCAAACAGAAACTATTAAGGAACTATATTGCAGCATGATAATTAAGTGTCTTTATCTCTTTTTAAATGGGCCATAAGGCATTCTATTTCAGCTCACTAATGAGGACCACTTTATGGTATTCCTAAGTGATGTCTTTCAAATGCACAGTGAATCGAAGTATTATTGTTGTTACCAGTCACTAAGGCTGGATTTATTGGGAAACGAACTTGATAACCGTTGATAATTTATTAGGTAGTAAGTAATTATGCCCTGGAGAGGGTGAAAGCTCACTATGTTAGCATCGTTTTCCAAGACCAACTCAATTCCTGCAGCACTACAGGAGGCAAATTCTGCTTTAAATGATTTATTTAATAAGTAGCTGGATAGTTTAAGAGCTCTTTCTATGCAATTGTTTGCCTTTCTTACTTCAGACTTTTAGAGGGTGTGTGGGAGAGAAAAGTAATGTTCTGTTAGCTGCCAAAACATTTTCAGTAAATGTTAATGTGAGGCATATAATTGGCTACACCTTTTGACTTTCCTCCCCACCTTAAAAATATACATCTGAAATTCTTGTATGTAATGAATCTTTGTGTTCCTAAGGAATCTGAGGCTGGACTAATTCCTAGGCTGGTAGAATCGTGGTAGATTCCTAGGCTGGTAGAATACCAACTGCATTTCAGCATGGCCTGGTAGTTATGCTGGATTGTACTTAACAGAGGTTTGCACATCCATTTGGGCCTCCTGCATGCAGTAAGTGGTATGCATGCAGCCTTGAAGTGCCAGGGGTTGATGGCAAAGGGGCTATTTTTGCTTTTGTCATTGATCCTTGGAAACAAAATCCTTCCACTTCTCCATTCAGTACAGTGATTGTAGGGTCACAGGATGAATCAGGTCATTGAGCTGCTCCAGTGGAATAATACATCTGTATAACACACAAACAAACAAAACAACAACAAAACAGCCAAGCAAACAAAGAAAAACCCTAAGCCTGCTTCCCCCTTGCCACACCAAACTAAAACTCCTTCTGCCAGATCTCCAGTTAGATGGTTTATTCTGTGGCTATGAAGGCAGGCTACAACTGACAGAAATGGGCGGAGCAGCACCAGTCCTTTAAGTGACACCCTGCCATTGCACTGGGTTTTGGGTTGTGACTAAGTGCTCCTTTAGACATAAAAAATATGTGTGTGTGTGTATTTACTTACACTGCCATAAACTCTGAGCACTTAAATGAAGGCCAGCATTTTCCATTCTAATCATTCAGCAGATGAGTGTATCTGAGGAATGAATTCTAGACTTCTGTTTTCTCTCACCTTCTAAAATACCTATGTAAATTGAAGGTAAGCTGCGAAAGACACAGAAGGTGCTACTTGCCTATTAATGGTCAAAATAAAAAAAAATATTATAAATTATTACAAAGAAACAGAAAGGATATCAGAAAAAAATTTATCACAGTATAATTCATAATGTGCTCAAGGACTGTATAAAATATTGGACCTCACATCTCAAAAAACAAATATGCCAAAAGCTACAAAGGCAGATGATCAAAGATATGAAATATCTTTCATTAAGCGTATCAGAGACACTTCAGGCAGTGTAAAAGATACTAGAAGGAGAGTGCAGTAGAAATTGTAGCTGGTGACTTGTAGAGCATGGATGCAGAATTACTGACACTTTCTGCTAAGAATGAAGGGTCACCAGCTGAAATACACTGGTTAAAAGCTAACAATGGGAGATTGTCCTTCACATGGTACATGTATGGAGTTCCTTGGTACGGGCCACTGTAAATGATTAAAATTAATGCAGCTTCAAAAATGCAACAGGAGAAATTCCTAGAAGCAAATTCTTTCATAGCCTATTAAATAAACAGATATATAATATCTGGCAGAGGAAGTGCCTGTGCTTCCTGGATATGCTTGCCTGCTCTTCTGCTCTTCTTCAGGCATCTGCTTTGGACATCTGTTCCTCCTGAAGTCTCTTTTTTGGGCCAGGTGTTAGCCCAGCCCTTGCAAAACCTTAGCGTCCTCCTGGAGAGGGCAAGGCTGAAAGGAAAAATAAAATAAGGAGAAAATAAGTAATTATGAGGGTGCAAGCAAAGAAGAAAACAGAAGAGCAGTGAGAGTTAAAATATCTAGTCTGATGAGGAAGCCCCATGACTTCTAGGGTTTCTGATGCTGGAGATGGGACACTGGAGAGGCTGGAGTGACAGTGTAACATGGTATAGCCACTCTCATAACTTCATTTGGGATTAATGGGAGCCTTGACAATAAAGTTTTATAAACTAGAATCTGCAAGTTTATAATCTATAAACTTGATTATGGAGCAGTAGTTCCCAGAACTGAAATATTTTATTCCAGTTTGTCAAAATGAAGTTTTTTTTCCAGTTTGTCTTTGTCCAGCTCTTTTTGTCAGATTCAGAGCAATCTCACAAAGATACATTACTTTGAAAAGCACATTGATGAATGTATACTTTGCTGGAAGGAAAATACAAGTCCAAACTCCAGTCCTAAACTCTTTCACCTCCCTAGTAAACAAATGAGAGTCACAAGTATGTACAAACAATTACTTATCTGAGAAGACTGCTGGACTCCAAGATATCCAGAAGCAGCTTTCATATTCATTTCCCCCATCCCACCCTTTTTTTTAAGATGATATTCAGACTTAGTGGAAATGAAACCAAAACTTAGTATTAATACAGGAGGAAATAATGTTGACATTGGAGGAAGTTTTTAATCAGGTAGTGGTAGTTTGTCTTTATAATAATTTAGAATTGGGTACTAAGTGCATATAAGTTCACATTTAAAACTTCTACTTAACTAGCTAGATGCTAGATGTTCCTGATGTTTTATCAATAATAAGTTACCGCAATATTTTTTTCATTTCATACCTCTCAGTGGATTGTAATTTTCTAATCCTTTTTCACATTGGCTGTATTGGGTAATGGTGGTAGCTTTAATAAACCAGAAATACTTTCTGGAGAGGAAAAACACATAGTATATATTTTGTACCTGAACAGACTAGAATCCAGAAAATGCACTTTCCAAGTCCTTTTTGACAGGGACACAAATGTGCTTTTATGCAGCTATCATTTCCGTTTGTAGGCAATGCTGTGGTTATCTGGAGAGCATATCTGATTTGAAGTCAGGCTCGAGGTTTGCTCCTTTCCCTGTGGTTTGTGTAACATTTGCAGCACAACTGTTGTCACAGGGTTGTCTTGTTGCAGTGAATAGTTGCATGTCACAGCCAGCTATTAGGTTGCAGTTTAAGGTTTCTTCTCAAGTGGAGGTTGGTATATGCAAGACTAGGCCTCTGAAAGAGCAGACTGTACTTCTAGCTGTAAGTCGGCAAAAACTGAGTGGCTGTAAGTCTTTGCATATTTTTCCTCCTCAAAACAAAAATAATCACCACCCTTTCTCCGTCAGATCTGTTTGTGGTTCTTGCTGCTAAGTCTGGGAACATATATACATGTATGGGCCATGTTCCAGGCCTCCTCACTGGGGATATTTGACTGACATCCTTTTGATAACATTATCAAACTGTTCCTGATTTGATTTTTTGTAAGCCAGCAGCTTTTTGCCATTGTAACTGGAACTGTGGCGGTGCACAGCAGCTGCACCCAAATGGCCGGGAAAGAGGTCAGAGATACAGGGTCTTTTACAGAAATGTAGGATTACCCACCATGCGTCTGGAACCATGACAAAATCAAGGCAAAATTTATTGGCAGTCTGGATCTAGACAGACACTGCCATTTGGTAGTCCTTGAATGACCCTGTCCTGGAATGCTGTAGCTGTAGGTAAAAGCCATCAATTTACAGCTTTCTCCTTTTTGATTTTTTAGAAGCTGCTCATCTGGGGACAGTAATTTTCACCTCAGATGCTTTTGACAGAGCAGCTAAAATTTAGGTCAATTCTCTTTGCCAATAAGATATGGAGAGAGACTTTTCCTTCCTGGCTTCAAAAGCATGAAGAATTTTTAAAGTGTATTTTGGTATGTACAGTGATTATTAAGTCCTGTAGGAAAATCAGATTCATGTAAATAAAACATTAAAACAATGCAAACATGATAATTCACTAAGACACTACAGAAATCTCTGCATATCCCTCCAAATAATATAATGCAAAACACCAACAGCTGCCTTCCATTTGCTGGCAGTATCACTAAAGGACATAAGACGTTAGTGATTAACTCATTCTCAAATGATTTCACAAATATGACAGCTCAGATCTTAAATAATCTAGTAAATATAAAAGTGATTTTATTGATTCAGTCAACATAATGAACTTCAATTTAACATTCTCTACTGCTTACAGACAAACTGTGCTATTCATTCACCAAATATCTGATGGAGACTTGAAATGAAACGAGATAACCACTTCATTTTCTCAATAACAATCAGAAATCTCAATTTAAAAAAATCAAGTATATTATTTTTAATTTTTTTTTCTAGTAAAGGTGAGATTAGATAATCTTCATACAGTTAGGAAAAAAATAAATATTGTATATTTTAAATTTCCTATTCCTAGAGGAGAACTTTAGATTACTAAATATTTCAGGAGCTAGTTATACTAAGTAGTCAGTTTGTATTTCTTCAAACCTTATCAGAAAAGCAAGCATCCTTAATTTGTGATAGCTGTTAGGAACTAGTAAACTCATTTACTATTGACTTATTTTAATGACTGATAGCAGAAGAATAGTCTCACCCAACACAGAGGCACACACAACTAACAATCACTTCAGGGATTTCCCTGGCTATTGCTTTGGGAGGAGGCCCTATGTGTCTAAGCTTTCTCACTTGCGAGCTCCTGTAACCCTTTCTAAGAAAACTGAAGAGTCTACAACCTCAGCTGCTGACCCTGGCCTTCTACTGAAGTTAATACTCTGTTGGCAGGAGCAGCAGAGTAACTGCTCAGCCCTGGCAAATCACAGCTTCTGGGTTAGCAGAAACCTCATTGATTTGTGTTCCCGTTCCTCTGTGGGGCCGCAGAGCAGTTGCACTGCCAATGCTGCTGCCCCTACATGGGAGCAACCATCTGACAGAGCTCTGGGCGTTTATGGATTGTACCTGTGGTATTGCCTAGACTTAAATCATCATCCAGGGCAATGAGGAAAAGAACCAGCTGAAAGACTGACAACTGAAATAATTAATCCAGCAAGTAGGAAAACACAGGTAGCATAACCCAAGAAGAAAGTTATTGGGCTAAAAACTAACCAAAAGGCTTTCAGAAGTGCAATGAAAGAAGAAATTATTTCTCTTGTTAATTCTCCTGTTAAGGAAAGCAGGATTTTCCACATAGGCATCATTGCTTCAAAGGAGCATGACTTCATCACCAGTTTATTCATCCAGAAAAGACAATCAAAAAAATCCTCCAGGGCTCCAAATTTGGCTAAGCATTCAGGTTTAAAAAATGATAATAATATTTTGCTTGACATAGGCTTATCTTTTTCTTCAGGTACATAAAATTTTGGCGTAAATATTGTATTTGAAAATAGCTAAACTAACATTAGAAATATGTGTAAAATCAATGAAGATCTTGAAGCTGAACAAAGAAATATAAAGGTTATGTATTTTGTCTTAGAACTGCTTTATTTGAACCTTGTTACTTTTTAAAAAATTTATTTACACTTCTACCATATGTGAGCCAATGTATCATTCAGGAACTTCACTTCATATAGAAAGGATTCAAGGTCTATGTAATGTTACAGAAAAAACAGTCTGGAGCTGTAGTAGGTAGAAGTGGTTTGGAAATTGTATGGAATATTAAGTTAGAAAAACAGCAGCAAACCATAGAAAAAACATATTTTACCCTAAAAGAACGTTACCAGTAACATTCCTGAGTATTAATTTTCTGATAACTTTGGGCTGTTCTTGCAAATTACAGCCTGATGTATTAAGAAAAACTGAACTTTGTGCTTGTCATGCTTAATATACTGTCCTGCAATCTGTAAGAATTCAGCTCCTTCACAAGGAGTTGAGGTTTCCTTCCAGTGGGAGCACTAACTCCTGACAGAGGGATGAGATGCACCCAAGGAAAGCCATCTTCTCCTGGCTACAGTGATTCACTGAATAAAACCCACTGCTGCAGAAGTGGTGTATTTGATTGCTTAGTCTATAGGAAATCTGCCATCTGTGATCTCAGGTATTTCAGCTGTCTGATACTAAGAAGGATGGCTGGAACTGGCCATATCTATGGCATCTATCTGTTCTTCACCTGTTACATCAACAGTAGTTTTATTGTGTTTTTTCTAGTCTTTAAGAATGAGGAAAAAAATTATTTCTAAGTATGCTTCCTAGAGATCCATCTCCTGAGAAAATGATTTTCAAATCTAATTCTAATTACTCTGAAAATAAAATCTGACCTTGTTTAAAATTTAAATAATATGAACTTTAGGATATACTAATGATTTTGTTGTCTAACTTGAAGTTAAAAAGGAACCACATTCAAGTTTCCTTTCTTGACTCTTAAGTAGTTATTTCCAAGTGGGTTTCAATGTGTGTATAACAGTTAGAGGTAAAATAATCTCTCTACACACAGATATTAAAATATAAGTAATTTAGGACTCAGAGAACTGAACACTTTGCCTCTGCAGAACTAAATACATCTTTTATACAAGAAAGGCTGATGTCTGCAGTTGAAATACAGTATTAGAGAACTGCAGGGCAGGAAGAATGGATCTAATCTAAAGCCCCCTGAAATCGATGACAGGCTTTGCTTTAACTCCTCTAGGCTTTGGCTCCAGCCCCAAGTAATTATTCAAGCTGGACTTTGGCCCCTGATACCAACACCATCTGCCTACAGGAAAGTACCATGAGATCTTTAATTAACACAGATCATGAAGGCCTCAGTTCTGTGTCTTATCTAAAAAATGGCACCTTTGAGAGTGTACTGTTGATGTGTACCTCGCTGAGGACTTCATTCCCCGCCATCTCATGGGGAACTGTCATCTACTGCATTGCCGGCACTACCTTTTCCATATATGGCCAAGTTTCAAAGCCATTGATTTTCCAGTTGAAGTTCATATGCAAGTATATGAGCCAGGTTTTATCTTTATTGATGGTGTTGAATAAATATAATAAATATAATACATATGCAGCAAATACATGGAAAGGGAGAAGTAAGGGGGTTTTGTTTGTTAAAATAAAATTTTAAAAGAACAAAATAAAACTCATAAAGCAAAAAAAGAATATGACTTTTATAAAATACCTACCTAGAGTGCAGGATAGTCTTACAGTTCAGGATTGGGGTTCTCACTATTCTTCTATTTTTACCTTTTCACAAAATCACTGAGGTAGAACATTTAACCTTTCTCTTCCTCAATTTCTGCATCTATGAAATGGTATTAATGCCAACTGATCCGGCAGGAATTTGCCATCTTATAATACTGCTTTGAAGTGTTCAAAGGGGAGATAGTACTTCAAGCTACCAAGCTTTGGCATTATTGCATACCATCTTATGGCCTGGATAGTCCAGACATGCTGAGCAAGGTCATCACTTTTTTACACACAGTTGTCATTAAGCACCAGCATTGCAGCACAGGCCATTTCATTGAGAGTGAATAAGGCGTAGTCCCTTTTGTACCTATAACTCAAAATTTCAAGCCAAAAATGAGAAAGATGTGTCTGTCACCAGGCGCTGAGTGTGTCTGGAGGACTTAAATATTGTTTCCTTATTGTAGGGATTAATGAAGTGCTGGCCTGGGCCCTGCACAGCACTTAAGGACATGTTTAACTTTAAGAATCTGAGTAGACTGATGGATTTCCATGGGAATACTGATGTGCTTAAAGTATGTGTTGTTGGAATGAAGTCATATCCTTCAGTATTGTGTGGGGTCACACTACTTTTGTTTGTGAAAGTGAAGGAACACTCTCAGACGTTACTCCTTCTGCAGCGAATCTCCTGGTTGTTCAAGATTGGGATCCTCAGACATCTCACCCTCCCGGTTTTTCAGCATAGTCTCATATACGTGGTCTGTCTGCAATATACAGGATCAAGATCTGCACTGGTGTTCTAACATTAGTTTTCCTGTTCTGAGCCAAAAATAAATTCAATAAATCATGATTCTCAACAACGGACTTCAGTAGAACTGATTTTTCTTTTTTTCCAATAATTGTATCTAGCAACTTTTATGTATGTAAATATGAAAATCATGAAATAATTATCTGGTAGAAACGTTAACTTAAGCGAACAGCTCCCTTGCCCCAAGCTCTTAGGCTGCTCAAAAGGCAGGACTCATGGAGGAAGGGCACAAGCACTTTCCTTCCTGGTTTCTGTGTTGCTGTCTTAGGTGAACATCTGTCTCAGATAGCAACACTGAACAAGCTTGTCCACCTCCATTTTTCATCTCTGGGGCAATCTTTGGCAACCCCCCAGATACAGCTTGAGTCAAGGGCAGCACCTGCAGCTGCACAGACCTTTGACTCAGAAGGAATGTGCTGTGTTCACCTCTTGGTAGACAGGATGCTCTGCTTAGCTCTTTGTATCATGACTTCTGCTGGTGCCTACTCTGCCGTCTGTCTGAAAGTTTCATGCTAGTTCTTTAATAGAATTTAATAAATGCACTAACTGTGTAAGGACCATAGCACAGTCATTACTGTGTATGTTTAAAAGGAATACAGTGTACAAAAGTGGAATTCCCTGATACAGAAATGCTTAAGATTGCTGCTGTAACTTATATTATCATGGGTTTGTTTTTGTTTTGCAGTTTTGCTAAAGAATGCAAAGAAGGAGGAAGAAAAGCCTTTCAGAGACTGTACAGACATATACCAATCTGGTTTTAACAAAAGTGGGGTCTACACTATTTATATTAACAATGTGTCAGAACCTAAAAAGGTAAAGTAAATATTTGTTTTATTTTTTTTATTTCTTAATATGAGATTGCTCTGGCCTTAAAGAATCATTTGGAGCCTTTACTGAAGTTCCCATTCTGCAAAATGTTACAGTGGTAGAAACAACCTGGGCTATATTCAGTCTTGAAAAAAATACAAGAGAGTGAAGAAAATTATAAACTGTATTATTCCAGACATTATTCTTTCTAGCTGATAGAGAATCCTTCCTAAGTTCCAACATACATTCAATAGTTGACTCACTTCCTCCCACTTGGCAAGTTCAGCTGAATCAGACTATCACTATAAATAAATCTGCGATAAAGTTTAGAAGAGTATTAGTCAAGTGCTAAATGAGGAAGCTGATAGGCAGATTATCTGGTAGCACAGGGAAAGAAATAGCAGAATGAGTAGTTTTTAAAGATAAAACTACAAAAATCCTGCTTCTCCTGTAGGGAGCAGGGAAGTGTATTTTTGGCTGTGAAAACCACAACATGCTGAGTATTATCACTGTTTGAAACATAACAAAGCATGTATAATCCTGTTCTTCTCAGAAAAGACCTTTGTGATTTTTTTTTTTTTAATTGATGAAACATTAGTCTGTAAAGGAGACTGACTTTTTGGAAGGCTTTTGGTGCTAAGGTACCTGAGTCAGTTGAAGCTAGGAACATGAGAGAATAACCTAAGCCTAATTTAGATGTGGAGTAATGCTGGCTGTCCCTCTCACTCGGCACTGTTGGGAGCAGCCCCCAACAAGGCTAAGACCTCATTACCTGGGAGAGGAAAATACAGTGGTCTCCAGAAAGTGGGCCAAAGAGGCAGGTGGGGACCACATGTGTCTGGAGAATTTATTCTTACTGCAGTAAAATGCTAACCCAGCAAACAGGAAAAGGCAATAACAAATATTACTGATGTTATTGTCTATAGTAATTTTGTAATGATATTAAGACACATAAAACTTGTTTCTAAACTGAATTTGGTTCTATTAGAGGCCTTTGGAAGCCTGTAGATGTCAAGATGTTATAGTTTACTAAGGAATTAGAGCTTATTAAACCATGAGTAGAACTGGGTGAGAGAGTGCTATAGGCAAAGATCAGTATAACTCTGGTGAATGTGAATGGAAAAATAATTGACATGACATAAAATACATAGACCCCTTTAACCATTACTGAACAGGACAAGAACAATAAAATCAGTTCTGTAGAAGCTGTTCAAAACAGAGATGTAACATCAAAGTCCAAATTGCATTTACAAATTGCCAGTGCTTTTATTAGCCTTATCAAAGTTCATAAACCATCCCCAGAAGCTGGGTTGCAATGAAAAGCAATGGTTACCTGAAAGCACTGTGGTACTGATGCTTCTGGTATATTTACCTTAAACCCATTTCACTGGTAATACAAGGACGGCGACACTATGGAAGCCACCCTATGTTTCTGCTATATCCTTGTTTGCAGACACTATGATCAGTCAGTGCAGCACAGCTCAGCTGATATTGCATTATTTTTTCCTGGAGGCTTCCTGTTTTAGCAAGGAAATTGGAGGGGCAGTGGGGGGTGGGGGGAGAGAGTGTTGAGGGTGTTTCTGCTACCACCTGTTTCTGTCTTACCCTAGCGATGACACAGCAAGAGCTGATCCCAGGCATGTGAGGAGTGTGATTGCTTTAACAGCTGTTTTTTTCAGACATTAAGGTTGTATTAGCAGTCTGCGTGGTAGTGCTGTGCAGAGATAGCTGAACTAACTCCAGCTGAGATAGCTTCAAAATCACATCAGTGCAGCACTGTGCCAAAACTAATTAGCCGAGGGGTAGCACCACGCTGGTACAGATTGCTCTGGGACCCAAGGTAATATCCTGATAGGTACTCCATGGAGACGTATCTGCTTGCTTAAAGCCAGCTTAGTTATCTGGATTACCACAATGCAATGCACTACTCTGACATGTCTAAAGAGGCCTAATATATTGTTACCTTCTGTAATAGTTGCAGCCACTGGCAACTGTCTCATTTATAGTAATTTTATACTTCAGGTCACAAAATACACCTTCATTTCACTTTATATTTCACTTTATATTTCCTAAGAGATACTTACTAGAATCCTGACATTCAATAAAAAATATCCCTTTGTCATACAAAAATATACCTTCATTTCATTTTATATTTCCTAAGAGATACTTACTAGGATCCTGACATTCAGTAAAAAATATCCCTTTGTCACATATACAAATGTTACTGTTGATTCTAGTTTTTTGCTGGTTTTACCTTCACATATTCACAGAAAATTATCCTCCGAGCTTACAGCTCCATACCATTTATATGCCTCATTTTTATATGCTTACAAATTTAGATTGCAATTTTTCTTTCATGTTCCTAGCTTCAACAGTTCATTTCTTTAGTTCATTGGTCTTCCAACCTGCATTAAAAATTTGTGATTAATTTCTGTTTAAAAGGGTCTTAATACCATTCCGTATTTTTGTGATGGGAAGAGAAAAAGATAGTCCTTATTTTGATGTCTGTGTGCCTGTGCAATGCCTGATGGTATTGACAAATGATTGTCCCTAGGCCATAGCGAGAGCAAAGGCAAGAAGAGTCCTCTCAGTCTCCTGCCGAGGTGGGGTAAGCTACGGGGAAGCAGAGGCTGCTGATGAGCAAAGGAGCAGTGGGAGTGAGGTTGTCACCGTTTTGGAGCTGAAGGAACCATGTCACCTTGAGGAGCTGAAGTAGGCCAGGTGGACTGGTCTGAGCACACACAGAACCTCTGTATTTCCCCTTGGATCAATGTATTGGACTCTCTGACTGTTTCCTCTAATGTCCTTACAGGCATGACTTCTACCAACTTCTGGGTGCACTGCACTGAAAGAGTAATGTTATTAATTGCTAGTAGGGTCTATATATCTGGGCCTTTATTGCTGTGCAAAAGCAATTGCCACCAAGTGAGCTTTCACTCCTTCCCTCTACATTCTGCCTGTGGACTGCCTACCAAATCGGTGTCGATGGTGTGTCCGAGCACATCTGCCAGAATTTTAACCCATTAAATATATGCTAACCTCATATACTGTGCAGACTGTCATTACCTTCAGGCTTGGTTTCTGCATAGGAGATACACGTTCCCTGAATCTCAAATGGCTGGTCTTGAGCTTGTTGCTTCATGCCAACAATGTAGACTTGTGATGTCTTAGTGCACATGCACTTAAAATGCAGTATGTGGTAATCCCTCTCTTTTTGTTTACTTTAAAATTGGGCTAATCTCTAAAAGATTATTATGAAGTTTATAATAATTTGAGTATTTTTACCCATGCATTTAAGGACGGTCAAGAGTGCAATGCTTTGGATACTCTTTTAATCTAAATCAGGTTATTTTATTGACAATGAACTCAGAATCCAAAGATGCATGCAAATTCAAAGTCACTTTTCTTCATGCTTTTATCTTCTGGTAGAGGGTTAAATATCAGAACATGTTAAAAGGTGTTTAATGGCTGAGTGCCTTGACCTTGTCTGGGACAGAAGCCAGTCCAGGACATTTGTTGGCTAGAGCTATGCACAATGAACATCTATAATAAGCTTGGCACTCCTGTTAATACGGCAGGTGTTTGTGTCTACCACCATGGAAATTGCCAGACCACACAATGATGGCTAGTGAATAATGTGCTGCTGTAAATATTTTTTTCACTGTGCAGTTTTCTCTTTTAATTTGCGATGTTATTCAGAAAACATAAAAGTCTTTTTATAGGCATTTTATTATATTTTAATATGAAAAGTCCATCATTTGTTTGTGCATGTCTTTAAAATGAGTAGTCTTAATACAGTTGAGGATTTAATGCTTTAAAAATTGGCAGTGGATTAATGGGAGCTTGAAATATAAAGAAAGCAAATCCATCATTTAGAAATTCTCACTGTAAATCAGACTAAAGAAATTAAATCCTGTAGATAAATGTTTTGACTCACAGTGTCTTCCCTGAAAGAAGAATAGGGCCAAAATGTTTGTCTAGCAAATTGTGGGTTTCTTGTGGTTACCCTAGATCAAGTTCACATGTTTGCACTGTTCAGTATTCTGTTTCCTTCCTGTACCTACACAGGGACTTCACTCAGCATGCCTGGAGCAAATTAAAACAAAAGCACTTGCACAGGATTACTATGACAATGCTTATGAGTAGGAAAGAGATGGAATTGATTTGCCTGAGGGTGGAATATAGTTCTCTAGTTAACTGAAGGATGAATTTTTATTTAACTGAATTGCATAGTAACCTTAAATTTGACAAAGCAACTTAAAGCTTTAAATTACCGACCAGTGCTGAATGGATTTGGTCTTGTTGATGTGAATGCCAGAAGCTAAGCCGATGGGTACCACCTCTTCACCCTTCTTACATATTGACATCTAACTTAGAAAGAAGGATATAACTATTCAAGAGTACAGATAAATGAAATTTAGGATAGTTGCAGTGCCAATATGGCATGGATGAGTACACAAGAATGAAAATCAGGAAAATTTCCTTGACTAAGTAGCACTGAGAAACTTAGTTGGATCTTAAAATCAAGTGTCATACAAAAATAAGAATAAAAACTAATACTATCACTTGCAACATACCAAGAAATGTGAATGGATAAGCAGTATTTGCATTTTTTAATAAATTATATTCTACATTTTTGAAAGGATAATGGAAGAAGAATGAAAAATGACTGAAAATTAAATATCAATTTTGATTATTATATGGATTATTTAAGATTGTTAACAGATTTCAGCTGACACAATATCCTAGGATCAAGCTTCAGCAAAATTGTCAAATTGTTAGATTATCCTTAATATGCAGAATCACAGTATCTAAGTTAGAATTTTATTAGTGCAATGATGGCAGGATATGATCTTACATGTTCAGTATAGGTCTTAACTTCTGAGCCTGTCCCACAGACCTCTGCTCTGGAGCCTGTTCCTGACTATTTCCTATGTCAACTTAAGGCAGCTTAGACTGAGATCAACTGTTTCTGTTTTGGGACACTGCCTGGCACACTGTAGGTAAAACATTACAACACAGAGAAAAACAGAATAATCTAATCTGTGCTACATTTTGGACTACTTGAATGGGTATTTTCTGTAAGAATTCCTGAAGGTTCTTTCTTAGGCAGAATGGCACTCTGCTAAAAGCTATAGAAAACATTATTATCACTGAGAGAGATGCTTGTTTGTTAAGAGGAATAGAGTGATTTCAGGGACACTGCAGAGAAAATAGGAGGGAGAATGAGAATGGAGGGAATGTGAAGAGGAAAGCTGAGGATGCAGAGGGGGATGATGGGCAGATGTTCTTGGCTAATGTGCTGAAAGAACAGGAGACTTTGCTGGGAGAATTACACTGAATGTAAAAGAACTCCGGTTGCAATCAAGCAATTGAGGATATCATTGAGGGCATAGGGCATGAATCCATCGACAAACAGGCTTCCTTAGTTCTGTTATTCAAAAACATTTTTCCCCCTAAGATGAGAGGATTCCAGTGCAAGTTTGTTTTATTGTTTTTCAATATTTTTTTTTTACTGCATAGGTCTTTTGCAATATGGAAATTGCTGGAGGAGGATGGACGGTTATACAGCACCGAGAAGATGGGAGTCTGGATTTTCAGAAAAGCTGGAAAGAATACAAAATGGTATGGTGAAAATGTGGAATAGCTGTACCATCCATAGAAGTTTTAGATTTCAGATAGTACTTCTTATTATCTTAAGCAAATAGTTCTACCTATAGTGATGTGGTATAGTCCTGCAGTCTTTTATGAGCTACCTTTTGTCATGTCTGTTACTTTCTAAAATCGTAATACCCTTTTTACTCAATTAGTTGAGTATTATTTCCCATGACTTAGGGTTTCTTTGAGATCAGTTGCTGTATGAGTCAGGCTGAGGCATATGCACTAAAGAATGTTGCTGTCTGTCCCTCTGAAGTTTTGACTTGCTTTTACATGAAAGGGTGATAGGCATGTGATGATGTTCCTAATGCATGGATGATTTCAGCTGAGGGGAACTCCTTCAGAACTTGGAGCATTTCAGATAGGAATGAAAAGTTTTACTGGGGTTGATCCCAAGTCATACAATTACTCTGTCAATCAAGCCAAGGTACTGGAAATGTTGATACTTTGAATAGGATTAAAAGAAAATAAATAACTTACTAAATTACAGATGACATTACTTCAGCAGACTATTCTCCCTTTGCCAACTCAAAAAAATATTACTCCAATCTAAATAACTTCTGAGTTTTTTCATTCTCTGCCTGATCAAACTTTCTGATGGAGCTCCTTTCTCTGAGTCCCTGAGGACTGGCTTGGGTTTCAGTGACATTCCCAGTGAAGTTTTCAGAACTGTGTTATCAGCCAGGAAGAGGAAATCTTTTTTTTCCAACCGTTTTCAAAAAGCACTAAATGAAGAGAGCATTTAAAATACTTAAAAATAAAAGCAAGTTCAGTTCAGTAAAAAATTCTATGGGAAAAAGTTATGTTATAGAATTTACCATTTAAGAAGTAAATGCAATATCAGGTTATTGAATAAAAATGTCATTTTGGATTTTATGGATTTTTGTTTAATATTTTTATATTACTGTAAAATATAAATTATAGGAGTAAAACCTAACTATTTGGGTCAGACCTCTGTTACTTTGGATAACCAGAGGATGTAATCTGTTTCATAATATGCATGAAATAAAAATAATATTAAAATGACAAATAGATATTTTTCAATGAATTCAAAAAATTGGAAGTTTTTATAGAATTCATAAAGTTTTAATTTAGCAGGAAACTTGAAAACTGTTTTGCTCCATTTTGGTTCAGAATCAAATAAAATATAAAACATTAATTTATTTTGGGGAAACCAAAAATTGAAGATTCTACCAGTTCTACTTATGAGGAAATTAGAATTTATATGTGTAACCTAACTAATTCTCTGCACATGGGGCTCTTAAATTTATACATACCATATGAATTATTGAGATTTATTCAGTTTTTCTCTCCTGTGCTTTTTCTTAGACCATTTAATAAAAACAGCCCTTCTTTTTAAAGTTTTCCCATGTGGCCTTTTTTCATATATATGCCTTCACTTAGTCAAACATTGTCCTCAAATTTTCCTTTACAACAGTGTAAGCCTGTTCAGGATTAGATTACTTTGGTTTTGTCTAGTTCAAGCAGTCTGAATTAATTTTGCTTCCCTTTAGCAATGCCGTAGTATTCTAAGAGATCATTTACTTCTACCAAATATAAAGCATCTGTTTGGGACTTTTACTGGTAGCTATCCTATAAGTAAATTAAAAGAAAAGATGTGATTTAGGTTTGTCTCTGCTTCTGTGAACCATTTCACCGAAGTAACTAGCTTAGGCCCCCTTCTGTGATTATATTACATGACCAAATGTTGGATGATAGAGGCTGGTGGATGCTCTGTGGATTAGTGGAATATGTGACAGTGCCTGAACTTCAAGGCAAGGACACCATTAACTTAATTCCCTCATTCTTCAGAGAGGGTGCACAGTGTGTATGGGACCACATCCACCCATCTCTCTCTTTCCTTTGTGTTTCTTCCAGTGGAAACGGAGTAGTGTGGTGGGGAACACAATGGTACTTGGTTTTACTTGGAGTGGTTGAACTTAACATATGTCAGCTCAGGCCACCAACCAGTGGTACTGCTAGTGCCCTCACAAGTTATTGGCTCTTTCAGTTTTAGGAGGCCACTGAACATTTTCTCTGACTTTAAGCTGAGTTCCTTACAGCAGGTACCTTGGAAAGGGTGCACATGGAGTACTCTCTGCAAAGCTGAGTGACAGCACTGCTGTGTTACAGGAGTCACCTGGTACCAACTCACCCTGCAGACAAACTTTGAGGCAATCATTGTCTTTGATTCAGTATACATGGAAGTACTTCAATTCCTGTTCTATATGTTTTCCAGGTACCAACACAGGAAACAGGCTGAGAGAGAGATAAAGTAGCCATAAATATTTTGAAAGTAGGAAATATACAATTCCATCCATACATAAATTGCCACAGATACTACAGTAAGAGTTGTACTAACTTTTTCTCCTTGTTCTTTTGGCTCCATTTCCGTTGGTCCAATCTCCACTCTGGAAAATATAGTTACACTTTCTTTTGTACCTAAAACAATAGGTAACAAATACAAAACCTCTTACGCAAAGTTATTGTTATGCAAGGTTGGTTATGCCATCTTCCTCCTCAGTGGCACATGTGCTTACCAGTATTGTTCAGTTTTGTTATTAATCCTGTGCCGTGCAGTGTAATTTGTGCCTTTGCTTTTAAGAACTCATTTCTGGCTATGAAATATCTTGGGCCATCTCAGTTTTGTACATTCAAACTGAGATGGCCCAAGAGATGGTGGACTCACCATCCCTGGAGGTGTTCAAAAAACATGTAGACGTGGCACTTCGGGACATGGTTTAGGAGACATGGTAGTGTTGGGTTGACAGTTGGACTTGATGGTCCTAGACGTCTTTTCTAACCTTAATGATTCTATGATTCTATGATCTCTCCCATCAGTTCTTTCACATTTTGCAATGGATTGTCCATTATACTATTTGTTGATTATCAGAAAAATTAGAAGTGGAGCAACAAATAATTTCTTTAACACCAGTAGCTAAGATGACCCTGAAGCAGGTTTCAAACATTTTTCATATTTTCTTGCCTGAGGATGGCATGTAAAACAGTATTAGAATTTTGACATCTAGAAGGAGAATATATTTTAAAGACTATTGCTTACCATCTGCAAACCTGAGTCACTTTTAGAAGGGGGGTTTCTACGAAGTTACTTTCTAAGACATAGTTTCTGGCATTTATTAGACAGTCATTAGCGATAATCAAATCCAAGCAAATTATTAGCTCATGTGCTAACTTGGCTATCAAGACTTCTTGCTCAAATTCCAGCTTTTCAATTCTTGGATGAATGCACCTTTCCTAGTCACTGTCTCCATTTTTGCCAAATTAGGTGATGGAGTATTGGATTCCCTATTCTCTAGCCTTTTAGAATGTCTGGTTTAATAATTCCCATGAATTTCACAGAAGTTATTCCACACTCAATAGACCAACATTCACTATCAGTTTCCTAGGGGGGCTTCTTGGGGGTCAAGTCTATTGGGGGCTTCCTCAGACCTTTAAAATTATTTTCTTGCTTTCTGTCATTGGAGAAAGACTCTCAATAGGTATTTGAAATTATGTGCCTTGGCCAGGCCACAACAATCCTTTTCTTAGCCAGGTTTTTTTCCTGCATGTCAGGATTTAATTGTAGTGCATGCTTTAATTGCTACAGTATTATTTTTTTCCTTCCTCTCATGAAAGCAAGCTATCAATTTTTTAATCATTCATAATGTCATGAGCTAGATTAGGATCACTTGTACATATTAGACTCACAGCTGAACATCTAAGTTTTATATCAACCACCTCCTATCTTCCTGACCTGCAGCTGGTTTTCCTTTTAGTTCTTTGAGGCAAGAATGAAGTGCAGCAGTAAATTCCACGCCCCCTTAATCTCATGTTCCTGATTAACATGTAAAAGTGCAACACCAGTTCAGTGCTTAAAACAAGTCTGCTGCCAACTTAACTCATCACTAGCACTTGTGTATGCCTGAAAAGCACATCTATAAAACCACTTCCATTCCTGTTGGGGTTTCTTCTTTTTCTTTTCTCCTTAAAGCTGTCAGGTTATATTGATAGCTAGCTCCATAGTGCCAATACAGTATGATGCCAGAGCAGGATAATTTATGCTTTTCCGCGGCTTAAATTCTGCAGCACACTGAGAGCGGGACCATGGAGGTGGTTACAAGAACTTTCTCAGGAAACATTTCTGGATGCAATTCTAGTGGACATTTACATTACGTTATCTTGAATAATCTGACTTTCCTCTGAGCTTCAGTAAATTATAACTCGTATAACAAGTCTGGTGATCCGTATCTTCTGCTCACCCACAAGACAGCTGAACACCTCGTCAGACTTTGATTTCTTTCTAGGCATGACGTTTTGACTCTTTTTGGTATACTTCCTACAGTTCACCTCTGAGTAAGCTTTAGTTTTGACGTAGGTCCCACTCATTTCCTGGAAGACCTTCTAGTTTGTGACAATCAGGTTGCTGGTCACCTCATGTTTTCACCTTACCAGTCCTTGCAAGTCCTACAGACTGCAGTTGTGTATTTGGGCATCTAGACCTACCTGAATTATTCATAACAGAGCTACTGTTCCAACAAAGATTTTATTTCTTAATACCATCTTTCAGTTCATTCTGAAAACTTCCAGATGATACGTATGCTTAATTTTTATTTGCAAAGTGTCCAGCTCCTGGTTAGAAGGTTGTCTCCTAATTCCTTTTATGGTCTTCATCTTACTTTAATTTTTCATGTGAAAGTTTCAGTTCCAGTTGTCAGTTTTATCATCATTCTTTCTGCCCACCTTTCCTGTCTCTAAACTCTGACTTTTTTTGTTTGATACTGCTTCAGTAGCAATCCTAACTTCCATATTTTTTCTTTTTCAGAATAGGTTCTTAGCACAATTAGCATTGTGTTTGACCCTGAGCAAAAAGGCAAAAACTCAAGCTGTGGTACTGTTCCCTTTTGGAACATTGACTGATGGTGGATATTTCTCTGAAGCAGTTTTGTCCATTTACAAAGGTTGTCCAGATTCTTTTTGCTCTCCAAATATTTGAAGGATCAAACACCTACAGACAGAGCTCCAACCCCTTCCAGTCACGTTGGATTATTATATACATCATTTTCTTTTTCAAGTGAGAGGCTGCCTGCATAAAAAGCCATGCACAAGGCACAGTTTTAAATTGTTTGTGTAAGCTTCATGATTCTTGTTCCCCTATTTTAGAGGAAAACAACTTCAGATGTGCTTTTTTTAAACAAAAATTACATAAACCATATGGCTTGGCTCAGGAGAATGTCCTTGACAGAAAAAAATGAATTTGTTCATAATTTGAATTATTATGTTGTGGAAAAAATATCTTTCATAATTCTTGGTGTTAAACCTAGCAATTCTGAATAATCCTTGTCTGGATTATAAGTATTTAAGCTGTTAGACTTTGATATGGCCACAAAATATTCACACTTCTTGCATTCACAGTAGTCTGATATCATTGATACATTTGCCGTATTCCCGTGTTCTTTAAAAGAGAACTCAAATACTATTGAACAGCTCTGAAGATGGTAACTGCTCTTTCTGCGACTATTCCACATTAAATGAGTTTGTCAAAAGTTCATTTTTTTGGATCCTTGTTCATGCTAATTTTTTCCCTTTACACTAAAGGAAAGAGCTTGCTGGGAGTTAAAAGCATATGATGAAGCTCCCCAGGATCACGGGATGTCAAGTACTGAAATGACTGTTGGAACTAACTTCACTTAATTTCTGTTAGTGAGATTTAGAAAAATGCTGCTGTAGTTTACATGAATTAAAACTCATCAGCTTTTCAGATAATGATTTGTAATTTTGATGGGAATTTAAAATTAGGAAACCTTTATTGTCATGTAAAAAATGTACATACATATACTAGCTAGAGATTCCTAGCTACCAACAGGCCTTTGTTTTTATGACAGCAAGAGATTTCCTCCATTGATTTTGGCTTGAGCTATGTTCAAGTCATCTATTTTTTGGTCACAAACAGTAACCCAAAGAAATGTAAGCAAAGCAACAAAATATTGCACTTAATGTACATGTGGTCAGATACATAAACCTTAGAAATGTGATTGTTGACTGATCTCTTATAGACATAAATTTTCATCTTGATTGTTATTAGCCCCAATTTGTTTGGCTATGAAGGATCACCCCAAGGGCAAAGATATACAGGTGCTCCTGATAATTAGTTAATTGGATTTTATAATAAGAACCTATGTCTTCCTTCCAGTGAGAATTTTTGTGTTTCCTTGTTTTGCTCAGGAGGCATCCAGTGGATAGGGATCCTGACCTATTTGACTGAGTTCCTTCCTCTCAGCTCCTAGGCCATACCTGTACTAGCACATTGAACAGGGCCATGGCCCGTGGTGAACACAGGCTCGTAACATATGGGTGAAGCCCATAATGGCTTCACATTCTTTCCCTGCCAGTAGCATGAAGAATTTTATAAAGTGCCTTGAAATATCAGCATGATCCTTCCTGAAAAAATTAAGTGTCTGAGGACAGGATGGACCTGTGAGAAAGGCAAGAACTAGGGAATGCATGTCCTTGGAAAAGGCAGAAGGCATGTTGCTTCTGGACTGTAAACAAATGAGGCAGGTTGGGAGTGGTGGTGGTGCTGAATTATTATGTTGATTGAATAAGCTTATAAGAGTGAGTTATAAGTACAAGGGGATAAAAAAGGCACACTTCAGACAGGAATAATTTTGTAACCTTTAGTCACAAATACATTTCTTATGATCGTACACTTCAAAGTCATAAGTTGCTTACATTTGAAAAAAATAATTTACTTCAAGGACTGGGATAGATGACATGGACGTCATTTGTTTCTTTCAAACATCTACCAAGTGATTTAGATATAAGGAAATTATTTTTGTTGACTGGAATGTGTATTAAGATATTGTGTGAATAACGCCTTTCATAGAGACTTGCGGTAAAGAATGAGATGTCACAGTAGTTTAAAGTCACTTTTGACTGCAACTGTTACTCAGCTAATTGTCACTTTCATCAGAGTTATAAAAAGAGCCAGCATGTTCTTTGCTTCTCCTGAGGTCTAAATCCAGCATGTCCGATGGAGGTAGACATGATATCAAAGTGGTAAGAGACCGTATTTAGTTTTATGAAAACATGCTCATGAAACTATTCTGGTCCTGACCAAGGCTACAGTGTGCATTTCAACAGTATGATCTAAGGGAGAAAGAATGAAACAATATTTGTTTCAGAGGGCTCTGGATCACTAGATTGGGCACCAGAGAAGATGTTACTACACAAGGAAGCATTTTCTTTATTTCAGGGAATATTTTTGGATGTAAAATTAAACACAATTTTGTGTTGGAGCACAGTTGTGTTTTAAATGTGTTATACTCAGCACAGTCTTCCCTACAGAAACATTACTGGATAACATTAGTTTCAAGTGTTGTGTTGACACATGGCTATATACTTGTGCCCACTCTGCCACCGGTGCTTCAATCTAACACCATTAATGTATACTGATAAGACTCATGTGGTCTTCCAAAGGCTGTTAATATAACCATGTAAGGTATTCCTTACATGTAAGATTTAATAAATTTTACATAATGATATCACTATTCAGTTTAATTACACTAACAGCCTGTAGCACAGCACCATGAGAAAGACTAAAGTTGTTAAAGAAACTTTCTAACCAAAAGATGGAAATGCTATTTTACAAGAGCCAGATGAGATTTTGAGAGGTGTTTTTTTTAAATTAATGATTTGACCATTCAGTAGAATTGTAGCAGAGGTCCTCCCAAATGAAAGTTGTGTCCTTTCATCATGAAAATGCTTCCTCTTCAGGGAAGAGCATCTCCTGCCTGATCTGTTCCATTTGTGACTCACTGGAGCAGCCCATCACTTTGGGGCTCTGTCAAATCAGCATTCTAACTCTTTGACTCTGGTGTCAGTCATCTTCTATTCTTGTTCAGCTATTTGATGTAGCATCTGAGCCCAAGCAAGAGAGAAAACAGAAACCCATAAATCTGATGGTCGGGGTATTTAGACAGATTATGGGGCTGAGATTGAAGTTCCTGTTCAAACTCACATACAGATGGTTTGGCTGTTGGTCTTTCCTGTAGCATCTATGCTCCTAGTGATGTGCATCTTCGCTATTTGGGATGAATCGGTGTCTTTTGAAAAGAAAAGAGAATTAAGTCCTACCTCCAAAAGTTCTTTTTTTTTTTGCCTGAAGTGACACAAAAGTACTTTTTTTTAGATTCTTTTTAATTTTGCATTTTTAGCCCTAAACCATACAATTTATTTCTTTGCAAAGGACAAACCAGAAAGTTCTCTTAAGCTCCCTGTTCACCTTTCTTAGAAAACAAAAATTGAGTTTTCTTTTCTTCAAAACATACCCACCTCCCTGGGATGCACTTACTAGGAGCCACATTAAGTGTCTGTATATTCCCAGGATCCATTTGTCCTAGAGTGAAGAAGGTGGTTTGGGAGAGAAGGCCTCAATGTAATTTGTCGCAGTAGGAAATACTCTCCTGTTTTCAGGTAAACAGTAAGGAAGTTAAATTGAAATCCAGGCCTGAGGAAGATGCACTTATTGTTTTATATGGGTCCCTGTAGGAAACAGCTGTTTGGGGTGCATTGCCTAGCCAGAGGTAACGTTTGTGTAAGGTTTGCACCTTAACATGGATTCTGTCACTCTGATGATTCTTCATCAGAAAGTCTGCTACTACTGATGCTGTGTGTGTTTGAGAAGAAAACAGGAAAAAGTGAACCTAACTTCTTTATGTTCACTAATATATTTGGTCTAGAATGAAGTGCAACAGCCTGAATTGCTGCAGGATAGGAACAAGATTTTGAGGCACACTTTTCAAACTCAGAATTACTATGCAAACATTTAATTCTTTTTCTAAACTGACAATAACTTAGGCTTTGTTTTAGTCTTTGGAAAAAGTACCTCTGGCTTCAATCTAAACATATTTTTAAAACTTGCCACCAAGTATTTGTTAGTATTTCAGAGAAATAATTCTCAATATTTAGCATTATTTTCCCATTTTAAGTTAACATTATTTAACACATTTGTTCTCTGAGGAAATTTAAGTCATTTCTATAGACCACATCTCTATTTCAAATAATGCAATGAATAATTCAAAATGACAGAAATGAAGAAGTATACTGACCTTCTTAGAAATTATCTTCTTAAACAAAATCCATTCCACATTCTCAGCTAAGGCAAAAGGAGCTGAATATTCTTTATGGCTTCTGGGAAGACACTGCTGCTGTGAAACACTGAATTATTATCTTCTTTATTCAGTGAATTGTCTGACAGGAGATGAACCCATAGGATATATTGACTGTGTCTGGTTTCAATTTTGTTTTGTCTATAAAAAGTCAAAGCTTCCTATGAGCATTATCAGACAAAATAAATAAAGTAAGAGAGATAATTGTTTAATGAACTTGGAGTAACATGATTCAAGCAGAATACCCCCACAGATTTTGCCAAAGCTAATAAAACTCTTTTGCACCCTACTTATTATTTTTGAATAAGTATCAACTTTGTAAATTCTTAAGGTCGTTTTAAAAACCAATATTGAATTCCATGTCTTTATACTCATGACTGCTTTAGTAGTTTTGACTCTGTTAATCACCATGCAGTTGGAAATGAGGTGATGTAGAACCTGGATGTCATCTAGGATAAATGTTATCAAATCATATACTTTTGTTTGTGATTCCTGATTCTAAGTGCTTTAATGCATACAAAAGAATAACAAATTACTATTTATTTATATTTTTACATAACAGTTGAGCACTCTGCCAATTTACACAATTTACTATATAGTTATAGGGATAGAGAACCAGAAGGCTCCTTTGCTTTGTCCTGGTACATAAATGGAATCAAAACTGTCAGTGAGGTTCTATATCGTGGCATTTCTTTGCCCTGAAAACAGGCGTTATCCTGTCTGCAAGAACAGTCTATTCTAAACGTTGTACAAAATGTTACCTGATTATTCCTTGATTAAAAAATAACCCTATTTTACTAATTGGTTGTGATATTTTTATCTTTTTAATTGACTTATTTCAGATCAAACTTTGCGAAAATATGATCTTAATGCAATTTCCAGCAGCAAAAATATAAATGTTTTCTGTTTGTGAAAAATAAAATGCAACATTAAAACAATCTATGCTAGGTCAGTGCAAAGATTTGTGTGTCCTGTCTGTGGCTAGTAGTGGACAGTGGACAGTTAAGAAAGCTTATTATTACATTATTACATTATGACAATGTAAGCATATTTCCCTTCCTATGTTCTCCTAACTTCCATAGAGTGCTAATGAGGAAAATGTAAGAGAACTCTGAAAACTTTTGGAAATTTCTTACCTTTCCTATTATATTAAGCACTCTTTTGGGAACTTAAATCCTCTGATTTGCTAGTCATCCCAAAATGTTATGTAAATTTCAAAGGAAAAGCAAAATTTAAAGTTTAAAGAATTAATCCTTTTGCTTGGAAATATATAATGAACAGAATATAGAAAGCTAATGACAAAATAGTTTTTCTTAGTCATTTAAAATGCAATTTTGGAACAGTGCTTACAACCCACTGGGTTTCAGAGGGACTTAAAATGTAGTTAACTACAAACACATTCATGAAATACAGATGTTCCTTTCCCTAGTAGATTGATAGTTGAGGATGAATTGGATTACCTCACATACCTCCTTGAGTTTAAGTACAAAACTTTAACATAAGTAATTCTGGAAGTATTTGCTATGGCAATATGAATGAAAAAAAACCCAAGTATGTTGACAGAATACATATGCACTGGGAAACAAACACTTTTAATGATAGCTATGGATCTGGAATAGGTGACTCCTAATGTTAACTTTTAAGATTTATAACTATGTCCTAAGGCATTCTCAAAACCAAACTCCTTGTCCATAAAAGATGACAACCACAGTCTAAGGCAAGGCTGAAGACATCTTATCACTTGGGTCCCTACAGATTTAAGCAGCAGTATAAACATAAATGTTCTGTTAACTAAAATGCTTGGATTTCATGACTGAATTTTCATTACTGAACAATTACTGAATTGTCTCATGAACAGCAAAATTAATAAGGTCTGCATTTCTGTGGATTTTTGTCCTGTGTTCTGCATAAAAACCCCATTCTCTACTAATAATCTCCTGAATCCCTATTATTTTCTAAGATGCTTTGTGGCGATAGCTTGAGTTCCCCTTTTATGTTCCTCAGATCTCTCCCAGATGTCTAAGAGTCCTCCAGAGCAATACATGCTCAGGATCTGAGCTTGGCTGGCCAGTCTGTGCCTGTTGATAGGCAATTGGAATAGGCAACCGCTGAGCTTCTGCTTCAGCATTTCTCCCAGCTGCAACTCATCCTAGGCCCCAATTCTCCTGAAACCTTGTTGAACTTCAAGTTTGTGTGATTTCTATCCCAACCTCAGAAGTATTCAAAAAGTATTACACAAAAATAAAGGACAAGTGGACATAACAATTGCACAAGCTTATTTACTTCAGTTTTCTGGCTGAAGAAAAAAAGGAAAAAGATTTTTTATTTCAGGGTAAAATTCTGAAATGCATTTTGAAGGCTGAAGATCTTGAAGACAAACCAAAAGAACCTGGCATAATAATTTCTTTGCCAACCTCAGTGTTGGGAATGGAAATGAAAAGCTAAATTATATTTTTCAGGTTTTTTTGGCTGCCAATATATCATTCTTTTCTGCACACAAAAGCTTACGTATCTTGTCAAAGTAGTAGTGTTCTTGTAGCACCAACAGTCTAAGATATAAACAAGGAAAGCTGTGTAGTTATTAAGTCAGCCAAAGTATCTGGAAAAACCAGCAAGCATTCAAGTCTTTCTTCAGGTCTGAAATAGGGGAAGTAAACAGCAGACTAAATACAGGTTGGAAACCATTGAGTTTGGCATAATAAAATTATGCTTGAAGAAATTGTTCCCAACTCTGTGCTTAACCAAAATATACTGCTCCTCTCTGTTTTAGATCTATGAAAGGTTTGAGTGCCTGTTTGTTTGTTTATTTCTTTTTCCAGCCCTATTAGGTGTTTAATAAAATACACTACTTTTCTTTAGGAACAATCCTTGCTTCAAAGATATGTTTTATATTCCACTTACTTCCTTGGTTTTCCTTTCATAAGAGCAAGGAGTTTGTTTAAAAAGAAGTTGCTCCTGAGAAGAAAAAAAAAAAAAGGAATCATGCTCAGTCTAGGCATTTCTAAGCTGAGTTTCAGTATTGTAGCTCCTTATAATAGGATTCACTTTTTCATAACTAATGTGGTGGCTCTCCTCATAATTTTTTATATTCTTTTTTATATTCCTTCTGCTCCCTTTAGCCGCAACTTCATTTCCTCTGGTCAGGAGAGCAAACCACTTAGTGATAGATTTTCATCTTAGTGTAATAACACATATGAAAAGGGAGAAGGAAGTGTAAATGTAAAGAAGAAAAATTATTATTATTTCAGAATAATTATATATGGTGTCTGGAGTTTATATAGAACACATATGGGAACACATAATGTTAAAAAGCCACATGTATTACATCCTGAATAGGCTGTAATCTAAATAAGATAAGACAAACATAATTCAACAGAGCCACAGTTCAAAGGGGAGTCCCCTCAGCTTGCCAGCAGTGGGAAAAAGGCAGAAAAGTTTTCCTTGAAAATCTTCTTTTAAAGGGAGACAGCTGATAAGAATAGTAATATATCTTCTGTGAATAAGAAACCATGTAGACTGTAAAGAAATGTACTTTGGGTGGTATACAAACACCTATGCTCCAACTTCTGCCTTCTGTATTTTAGGGAGTCAAACTGCCTGTTAGGTAGTTGCCGCAGAGCATGTTTTCACTTCCTCTGAGACAAGTGGCAATGACCACTAGTGAAAGACAATGTTAGAGACAAACCACTGACTGCCCTGGTATGCCACTGACAAAGCTGATAGAACAGGAGAGACCATGTGTGACCATCACAGGGCAGAGAGACAAGGCAAGGAGATGGAGGGATCAATGGAACAGATAGAAAGCGGTGAAAACTGCTGAAGGGTATGTCAGCTGTAGACAGGGTTTATGCAGGTAAGGAACAAGTTTTTTATTTTAGGAAGTATGTATGAAACCAAATATGCATGTGAACGCTATCAAAGCAATAGGTGAGATACAGAAGCATCATCATGGGAAAGCTTGAGGAGCAGGAGCTCACACTGGAAGACTGATGTAGTCAAAGCAAGATTTCACCAGTGTTAGCTACATCCAGAAATCATCTACTTGAGAAGGAGGATATAATGAAATAATGTATAGGAAAGGAAAAGCCACCTAATAGCATCATCCCACATTTTAGTTTGAGTCTTCTCTGAGACTCACCACAGGCTACTGAATTTCAATTCTTGCAGACTAAGCACTATGTTCATGGATATCACTTCATGGTCTCCGAGCCAAAAGGCAGACATCCTTATTCAAAACATAAACTTGTATACTCAGCTCAGCATAGCCAAATGGCATGTCTTCTCAGCCTCTAGTATCCATGAGCACCAAATATCTGCTCAGGTAGACTAGTTAAAATGAAAATGACTCCTGAGTAGAGTGGTTTCTAATGTAATTCCCTGTAGGAACAACAAAAAAATCTGTCCATTTTATACTTTTGTTTGATCCAGTCATAAACTTGTAATCTTTTAAATTTTTTAAATAAAGGTTCTTCAGAAGTTTGCAACTGGTATACCTATGCATGTCCCTAGTGGAGTATTAGCTGCGCTGCAGCTTCACTCAGCTGCCACGTTGCTGCTGGGGGGGCAGGATTTCATCCTCAGTATACCCAACTAGTTAGGGCTGGAGCCAGGGCAATGCAATAAAGAACAAAAGAGACAGGGCTGTACCTTCAGTGTTTTAATCTCACATTAGTGGTGACTGAAAAATCATATAGAGAAGATTGATTTCTTGCCAATGAGTCTCATGGACACATTTCCCATTACCTAACTTCTAGTCCCAAGGAAGTATCTTAATTTTACACCCCCACCCCCACCCCCCTTTAAAATATATGTGCTTTCTGGAAATGTTCAAACCTATTCTTGAAAATTACATTGACTTAATCAATGGCAGATCACATGGTTTAATTCATGATCTGAAACTGAGAGCGAATGTTTAAACACCATGATAGGGAGTGAATACAGAAAGTAACTTCCTATAATGAATGACAAAGGAAAATATTTGCGATGGGACACAGTCTAATCTATTCCAAAACCAGGATTGTTTTATTGTTTATTTCTTTCCTGTATTTGGCAGTCACAGCTTAGTAACAGAGCGTGAATTTTTATCACAGGCAAGAAAATCACCCAATCTTTCATTTGATTTGATCAGAAAATTTTCACAAGGGTCTTCTAAAACACTCCCAGCACATCACTGTAAGAAAATCAGAAGATTTCCAGTTTCCATTTTTCCTAGCTTTATGCATATGCTGAAAGAGTTCTTCACAAGTAAAGATTACTATTTAAAATAAATTTTATTGTTTAAAGACAACAAAAATGGAGCCACGGGTTCTCAGGAATGAGCTAAATGTTTATAAAGAAAAATAATTTTAATGTATAGTAAATTAAATTAATTACATTAAATAAAACCTTCAATTTAATGTAGTAAAATAGTCACTAAAATTTAAACAACTTTCAAACCTGGAAGATGCACAAAAATATAGGCCTAGGAATACATTGTGAAAACAGGTTATACTTTTTATTTATTATTATTATTACATGTTTGAAAATGGCATAGTTGTCTGGAAATAAGATCATATGAATATAGAAAATGTGAGGAGAGTTAGGTACCTTAAATATTCTACTGCCGTTTATTTTTCATTCTTAGAAAATAAAGTTACAGTACCCTCTCCTGTGCTTTGGATAGTCTATAGGAATACTCCTAACTCCTTAAGTTAAAGATTTCAAAGCATCAAAACATATGTAGATATCTTATTTCACCTCAACAAGGTGAGGAAACAAAAACTTTGTAGTAGCCAAAATTTTAGCCAATATGAGCTTTAGGAGACCAAGAATGACGTAAATAAATGTTAAAACTGAGGATCACCCACAAACATTGTCCTGTCCGGCAGGTCTCATATAGAGAAGAGGATTTTAAACTAAAAACTTCCCTTGTTCCGTTGTGGCAGACATTTGACAGCAAAGGAGTGGTCCCTTCTTCTTTGGAGATTAAAATACGAGTTATCATCCACAGCTAACTTGAATTCAGCATATAATCCAGGCTAATTTAAACCCTTTTTAAGCTTTTATACTGTATAGCAGTATCCTGTTTTGATTTAATTGTCTTAATGATAACTAGGGTTAACACCATAAGAAATGTATTATAGAATATGACTATGTTCAGTATTCCCATTGAAAGATATGCAAATACAGATTCATACTATTAATAACTTGTAACTGAAAAGTGATTTTCAACTGATAACCTCAACTGCTCTTCCAAATATCAGTTGAACTGCATGACACTCGTACATGGTACGTATTAGTAGACTCATTTTAGAGAGAGTCAAACTGGAGCAGAGAAGACTATGACCAGTAATTAGAATGTATAGGTAAAATAAAATTATGGTTTTACTATTGTATAAAGATTCTACCAATTACAATAATTACATATAGTTATTTTGCCAACTTTTTTCTAGGGTTTTGGTAGCCCATCAGGTGAACATTGGCTGGGAAATGAATTTATCTTTGCAATAACAAGTCAGAGGCAATATTCTCTAAGAATTGAATTAATGGACTGGGAAGGAAACCGGGCATATTCACAGTATGACAGATTTCACATAGGAAATGAAAAACAGAATTACAGGTAAGAATCTACTGAAATTCTTTTGACTCTGCTGAGTGATAAATATTGTTCATTATTCTCTTGTTAAATATGAGAAAGGACAGTAATATGATACTAATTTTCATCGAAAGTGAATAAAGAGGGTAAAAATAAAGTAGAAATCTGATTTCGCAGTAATGGAAAGTTAGAGCAAAACTATGATCTCACAACAAGGGATGATCTATTAATCGTGCTGGCTGGTAGAACCACTAAAAAATTGTATAACTTTTAACATACCTGAGACCATCAGAACTCAAAACTAATTGAACAGAAAGATTGAAAGATTTCTACCTCAGAAGCATAAAACTGAAACAAAGGACATGGGATGAAAAGACCAAAAATGCTGTTAAAACATCTGATATTTCCAAAATAAATATTCAGTGTAAATGAAGAGATAAAAAACAGAATGCTGGATCTTATTGTGAGGAGATAAAACATAAAACAAAGAGTCAGGTACTGGATAGCCTTGGTTCATCATCAGCAGCAGCAGCATGCCATTTATTATAGTTCAGAAAAGAAACATGAAATTAATTTTTTTCCAATAATAATTTTCTCCTTTGTTTAAAAAAAAACCCAGAGAAGTAGGAAACTTAAATCTGCTTATTAAAAAGGAAAAGGAAAAAAAATACCTTGGTGACAAAAGAGATATGGATGACTTAAGTGGTTTAATTTTTTTTTTTAATCATTGTTTCATCTAGACAGTACAGTGCTGGAGGAAGAAAATGAAACCCAGAAGTATATCTTAAATTATTTGTTAGAGTACATCTAGTTAGCATAAGACTTAGGAGAGAAACATATATGTTGTAAAACCAAACATTCAAGCAATAGCTTGTTAAACTAGGTGGGTTATTCAGATTTTTATATTCAAGTAACTTGATTCTCAGAAATGCTGATTGCCTCCCTCCCCCCTGGGCTCAGAGAAAAGGAAGTGAGAGCAATTTGCACTTTCTGCTGACAGGACTTTGCCCGGCTGGGACGCACAGTAGAGCCCCTACTGTGACAAACCCTGGGGTTTGTCAGAGGGCACTACTGCATAGTGTAGAAGCACAAAAGCTACATTTAGAGGAGTTTGTATGAGTTTAGATCCTGCGTGGATCTAAAGCAAGGACAGCAAGGACTGTCCCATGGCACACAAATGACAGCTCTGTCCTCCGTTGCCTCCAGCAATGCTGTGGCTGGCACTGTCCATGGCATGACATTTCCCTAGATTCAAGAAGGTGGAGCATCCATTCTGAAGTGATTTTAGGCAAAAAGTAAACGTAAGTAAAGGAAATTTCTCAAAACAGAGGCTAGAAATATTTATACAAAACATAAAAACAGCAGAGTAAAAGTGGATAATGTGGGGCCTTAATCATTAGTAGAAGATGTTTAAAAATGTAAGGAAAAGATGGGACAAATACTTGTCGAGTAAGGAAAAATTTCAAAGGACAGAGTTACACTTAAGTCTAAAAGTTATGATGAAAATCAGAGAAGATGCTGGGAGTATTACGCAGAGGGTGAATTAAGATGGCTGAATTTGCTAACAAAAAGTGTCTTTTTTGCTCACATTCTGTGCTGAATAAGGACAACTTCTATTACTGAGGAATCGGAAGGATGCTGAAAACTTAACTTATGTTAAAGCTTATGTTAAGGAAGGATTTCTTTTCAGGACTCATCCGGGTTCATTCATGCTAAAATAGCGAGAGAATTTCTTGTTTTGTTTCAGAATACTAGACTGTATTTGTAGTAAGTAGAGCAGCTTCGAAATGCTTAAGGGATAAGTCCATGTAACGTGCCCAGAGTAGAAGAGGAGACAAAGAGTTTTGGGGTTGGGCTGCAGCATTGTCCCTCCAAAAGTCTGGGAACCCTGCTGGGAACTGTGACCTGAGACTGCCTCAGGTGCTAACTACAAACCAGGACCAGGACATGGGCTTAAGAAATTATGTACACTTGCCTATGTATATTTGATTGATTGCCCTTTTTCTGGCACGGTTTTAGCCTGATCTCCGTAGTACTTTCCCAGGCAATTCCTGAACGAACTGTGGGAACCCATAGAGCAAGGACTTTTCCTATACACACTGTGAAGCAAGGCCATGTTAGTGTGCTGGGGAAGAAAGTATAGCCATACAGACATGAACTGTGGTGTGCCACTAGCTCTGAAGACCAAAGAGCAAACCTTAGCCCAAGATTTAAATTTTATTCAAATTTTGATATGTCCTTTGCCATCTGTAATAGACTTTGCCTCAAAAAAAGAGCCTTGAAAGGACTTGGGCATAAGATTTGCTTCACTGCCTTGGTTGATAACACAGGCACTTGGACATTTCTCGAACAGATTAGTTTTAATACATTGATGGACAGTAAAGTAGCCCTGGAAAACCATCCTGAGTCAGTCTAGGCCTCCAGGATGTTGGAAAGGCAAAGGCAAAGTCCAGTTAAAGGCCAGAATGAGCTCTAATTCTGTCTGTATGGCCTCCTTAGAGTACAACGGAAATTCCTCTGTCTAGGGAACCGGGTATTTCAGTTCCATTCATGTTATTCTGGAATAAACAGAGAGGGAAACATGAAGAGGTAAAAAGGCTCTGTTTATCTCTGTTGGCCCTTTGGGTTTCAGATTAATTCTTCAATTATTTTTACTCAAACACATCTGAATATTTAAAGAAAATAACTAAGTAACACAGGGAAAATTCTGGAAATAATGAAGTATAAACCACATGTAAATCTAAATTGGTTTTCATACTTAACAAATGCACTATTGCCCAGTCCAGACAGATATATGTCCAACAGACATTTTGCAATCCACAATTATGTTGGTTTCTTTTAGAAATTATTACAAGAATGCATCCTATGACATAAAAACTCTTTCTTTTGCTTGCCAGCATCACTATCTCTGATAGAAGCAACTCCAGAAGGCAGGCCAAATAAAAGCCTGATTATTGAATCCTAAACGGCTGGCCACCCTTCAGAGAATGCTGTTTTCTCTTTATCTGAGGAGCTGCCATTAAGAATTTAAATGATTCCTCTGAAGTTGAAAACCACAGTTCCCACCCTCCTGCTCGCAATGCCTTTCCTTCACAGTTGTCAGGCATTTGCCATGTTTGCTTTCAATGCCCCAAATACAGAACAAAACAATTTTCAAAACTGTAGTTGCTGTTCATTTGAAATAAATTTGCCAAACAAAGTACTCTCTTATTTTGGAAGCTGTTAGGATTTTCTGCTAGTGACCCGCATTAAATTTTGCTTCTTCAACACTGTTTGTAAAAATAAGTCATTGTAGGCTGTCTGCACTCTACACTAGTTTAAAATAATACAAGTTCACTAAGAAATAATAACCAGTAAAGAGACAAGTTTCCAAGCTGGTCTGTGCAGTAGATCAAGGAGATCTGAAGTAGAGAGAAGGTATTGAAATGAAAGGAAAAGCTCAAGAAGTGGAATATCTTTCATTTATGCTATGGCAGTACCTCATACATTTGGAAGACATGAAAAAAAATTTAAGGTTCCAGGTCTCATGTTTGAATACAGCAAATTAAAAAAAAAACAAAACAAAACCCAAAACAAAGAAAGAAAAGAAATACTATGAAGTGATAAAATGTGTCTGAGAAAATATGAAAAATCATTTTCATGCTGTTTTTCCAAAATCCAGCCCCAATATTATGCAAAGTTTGGTTCAGTCTGGATAACTCCCAATTGGTGATTTCAGAAGGGTTCTGTTTTTCCTCTGGACTGTTTGTATTCTTTTTACTACTTTTTATTATCCTAAAGAATCTATGATTTAAAAGAGTAATGCTGAACACATGTATGTTAAAAATATACTTGCTTCTCTTTCAAAATGAGACAGCTCCAAAAGGGTTTCTGGGAATGCAGAATAAAATCTATTTATCCCAGATGATGACTGCATAGAAAAAAGTTGTGGTGAGAAGGTGGATACAGAAGCAGTGAATGTATAATGATAAATGACAACTGAAACAGGAAAATAAATGTTGCACCACATGTGAAACCTTCAATAGTATGGAAGTTTCTAAGTGATTAATTTCCTTTAGAAAGCCTTAGGCTTCTTATCTACACAAAACGATTACACAGAGGCTGTCTGTAAATATGATGAAAACTATCTCTGCCAGTTTCTTTGCAAGGCTTACACTGTGGCAAGTAAAATCTCCATAGAGTAGGAAGAGTCAGATCTTGCAAGCCCCATTTAGCAGTGTTTCTTAATTTAAGTCAAAGGAATTTTTCATAGACCTATAAAAATGTAAGTTGAAAGAGACTCAGAAGACACAGCCTCTCATCTTTTGCTGTGCAGACCCTTCTTAGCCCACTCTTGATAGTCTGTTGACATTGTCTGACGTTCTTAGGAGCTGTACAGATATGACACACTGCTGCTCTGACCTGTGTCCTCAGACCCTCCAGAATTAAACAGGAAAAGTAACCATGTGTTGGGATTTCAGGCACCATGCTTCATAATCCCACCTATTCATTAATGAAAGCAGATATACAGATGCTGGATTTTGAACAGCAGCAATTTCAGCCTACCCGCACATCTGGTTTTGCTGTTCATGATACAGGAGTAGCGCTTCCAAGCAAGACATGGGATAGAGAATGGGGGAAATATAGTATTCAATTGGCTCAGTTACTTGTACCTCAGAACCCTTAGAGAGGTTGAATAAACCCTGACCTCCAGATAACAACATAATCCAATATTTAGTAATTCTTTTACTTAGAAAAGCTTTGAATTGCTGCAGTTTGGATGCTGGAGTGCTCCAAGGCTCACTACCTTTGATCCTGTCCATGGAGGAATATGATTAAATGATGAGGCAGTGCTGCTAAAGTGAGCAAGACTATAGGATTGCTGTAGGTATAGGTGAAAACTGATAAGGGACAGAGAGCATCCTAACTTCTGTGTATGACTCATGTACTTAAGATGATGACTGACCTTTGATAGTTAAGGAGAATAGTCTTTATATTGGAACCAGCATGCTGAGGAGATGAGGAAAACTTATGAGAAAATGAAAGAGAGCCTACAAACATTACTAGTGGAACAAGCAAGAGACATGTTGGCAGAATATCAGTTTTGTAGGGAAGAATTAGATGTATGGGTCCTCAGAGGCAAGAAGTTGATGGAATTTGTTGCAAACAGGAGGGAGAGTCACTGAAATTATTCAAATCACTTCAAACCACTGACATGGTCCTGTGATTCATACAAATCTAGGTAGCACAGTTTCCAAGCTCTCCAAAGTACCGTTTCTCTCCAGGCTTTACTTTGGGAAATCAGATCAGGTTTTGAATGTAAACAAATAGTTTTTAGACTTTGTAAGACCTGGTAGCAGAAAGTTTTTAGTTCAGTGTGTAGAATCATGAATGATTGAATAGGCTGGGTTGGAAGGGACCTCTATGGGTCATCTAGTCCACCCCCCCATACAATAAGCAGGGACATCTTCAACTACAGCTATGTTGCTCAGAGCCCTGTCCAACCTGGCCTTGAATGTTTCCAGGAATGGGGCATCTACCACCTCTCTGGGCAACCTGTTCTAACTGTTCTAATGTTTCACCACCCTCATTGTAAATAATTTGTTCCTTATAGCTAGTCTAAATCTACCCTCTTTTATCTTAAAACCATTACCCTTTGTCATATCACAACAGGCCCTGCTAAAATGTTTGTCCCCACCTTTCCTATAAGCCTCCTTTAACTATTGAAAGGCTGCATCAAGGTCTTCTCAGAGTACTGGATTTTTTAGGGCTTGTTTGTTTAAGAGTTTGTCATTTTAGTTTCAGCAATAGTATTATTTCTCTCCGTTTTCTTAGGCAAACTAGGTAGGTAGCCTGGAGCCAGGGGCCTTGTTGTAATGTTAATCCCTGATTTTTTTTAAGGTGGAGGCTATTGATTTATTTATTCACCATTAAACTAATTAACCATTAACTAATGCTGGAATTTGTTACAAAAAGTTCTTACTTTTCTTTCTGTAAAGTAGAGAAAAATTTTTTGTACAGTCCTTTAGATTGTAACAATGAAAATGCTGTAATAAGTAAAAGGAAGTATTATTTGAGAACATGACTTTTATGGCGACAGCTGGTTTTGTGTATCTTTAATTTAAAAATATATTTCACAGACTATTGATGTTTCAGCAGCAGGACATTAACAGGCCATTTGTCACTTTCCTCAGTGTAAAAAACCTCATTTGTAAATAATGGTGTGGTTCTTTGTTATCACCCAGGTTTTTCAGTGCTGCGTTTGCCATAAGTAACCTGTTTTCTTCCTGTGTCACTTTAGTAGTTTATTCAAAACAGGGAATCAGCCTGACTTGTAAGTTTTTCTGAGGCATCTACCTAGCTTCTTCTGCATTATCTGTATCACAGTAAACCTTCAAAGGGGCCATTCTCAGATGGGGAAGACAAAGTACAGTGGAGGACACATAGAAATGCTATCACAAAATAAGAAAATAAACACAGATCCTCTGAGACCCAGTTCTGTGCCCAGACCCCCGTACTTTTCTTGCCAAATATGAAAACTACGGAACAACTCAAAAAATAGACATGGTGCAAAAATTTAAACCCATAGTAATTCACTTTTCTTTGGAAGCTTGAAATTCAATTTGCAAGTCTACTTCAGAGGAAATATCCATGCAAAATCCTATTAACAGACAGAATGATATCTGTGGTATGCATACTTTCCATGATTTGAAAATATATTTAATATTTTTTCACCAAACAATGATATAAAATTCATAATATGGAAAAAAGATTTAATGACTTTATGTATATATGAATATCTGGCTGAAATAACTTTATTCTATTTAAGAACCCTGTCAGTCCAGTTATATTCCATGAAGTCTAAATACTGGAAGTGCAGGGATTCAATTTGATGCCCATTAACCGGAGGCCTTTCTGGAACCAGGCCAGTGTTGCTATATTATATCAGTGACTAAAGCTCACTGGCAGTCCATGTACTATCTCCAAATGTAAGCAGAAATGAAATATAACATTTTCTCTGACTAACTGAAAGTTGGTGCAAATATACTTGTGGAGTTTATGAATAATAAAATTTAACTTAATCCACATAAATCCCTATGTATACTATCCATCCACAGCTGGTCATTTCCCACCTCTTAACTACGTAAAGCTCATTTGGAGTTCAGTATACAATAGCCATGACTATCCTGAAGCAGGAACAGAGGTTTTATTCTTCTGTGTTATGGAATATAATGAGATTTCATATATACTGAATATCATAAAGGAGCAACTGAGTGGAGAAGGGGAAGTGAGTAGTGAGAGAGAATGGTTGGAACAGATAGAAGAAGGACGATATGCAGCTCCTCAGTGGGAGAGGAGAGGGATCTGTTGGATAGTGGATTAGGGAGAACTGGAGCGCTTTCCCCCACCACATGCCCATTTTGGTGGGAAGATGGCTGGGGAGCAGGGGGGTGGTTGTCAGCACCAAAGCATTTTTTGCTTGTATTCCCTTTGAGAAGCAAGAAACTGGGTTCACTTTAGCAAAATAGGCTCTCCACAAAGTACTATGTAATTCTTTGTTATCCCCCTGAAACTTCATAACTGGTAGCTCTGCAAAATCCAGTGACTGTCTGCCATGTTTGAGTAAAGAATGAGCACAGGCTGCAACCATGAAAACACAGCTGTACCAAACCCAGCTATAACAGACATTCAATACCAAACTACATCTGTCCATATGAAGAATAATAATTGATTTTCCAAGAGCTACAAATTGCTACAGAACTGCCAATAATATCTTGTACTAACATAGTTCACCGAACTGTCTCTTTCACATGACAGAAAGGTGTTGATGATTACTTTTCTTAGCTTATAACTTAAATATCTTTATAAGTGAGAAATTGAATTTGGAATTGTGTTATGTAGTTCATTACAGGTGTCATGGCACAAATAATTCCATACACAGAAGATGTATTATTTAATCTGAAAGAGTTAGGTATTTGCAGTTTTCATCATTAGCCTTAGTCTTAAACAGTTCCATGTAAAATGGATACTGCTATTAGTCTTCAGGCCCTTTTGATAAAGATTATCTACATATTCAGTTACAGTAACATACTCTGGAGAGCACAAGCCTCCTCACCTTTCTGAATCAATTGATCACAGGTGTGAATGGCATTTCAGGCAATATGAAAACCTCTTTTTAGAAAGTCAAATGCCGATTCATATATGCAAGGTTAACCCAGAAATGATACAATTTATCAGACAGTATCTGTTAAAAAACATCATTAAAAGCCCCTAACATTTCTTTTTGTTTTATTTTGGTGACAAATAACATCAGAGCTCTTTAATGCACCAATATCTAGGATATGGAGAGAAACCAACAGAGGTGTTCCATAAACTCTGGGAAATTCTTTACCTGAGATTTTAGAAAAGTACTGGTATACAAGCTTTACAAGGTGTACACTGTTGGTTGTACAGCAGACTTGCTTTCTGGGAGGACAGTAAAGCCTCCAGTGAGTTACTTGGAATATGTCTGATATAACAGTGACCTAACCATTTCTGTGCATCCATTTGTTCATCAATAAAAGGTAGATATCTATTAGTTTATATTCATTATTAGATCTTTCAAGCCATCTTCAAATTGTTGCTGTCTTCAGTTTTGGTTTTCTCTATCCTTTTCCTTCCAACTAGTTAATTTTCAATTGCCTTCTCCAGATTGACATATTTCCCTCACTAAAACTGGATAACTCTTCTCCATATACTCATTTTCATGTACCTGCAGAACCCAAATTCCAGGGGTTTTTAATAGGCTATTGATAATAAACGTTCAGTAATTAAGTTTGATTGTGCACTTATGTGTCTATAAACTTTCATTTCTTTTGGTGTTTCAGGGCTTTTCAACCACATAGCTGGAGAGAAATCTTGTTTTCCAGTATGTTCCACCACAGCTATTGCTATGGGACATAGTGGGCATGTCATTATCTCCTCCTCCAGGCTCCTAGATTTATTTTTTAAGAAAAGGAAAATACATGAGTAAGACAAAAAGTATCTTATTTTCCCATAAAGCTTATCTATAATAAAATAAACACATCAATTTAAACTACTGATTACTTGAGACAAGAAAAAAAATGGTTTGTAACAATTTACTAGGCTTAAACATAATCCTGGATTTAATGAATTTAAGTGCTTATTCACAAATTGGACATGGTTGCCTACAGGTAGGTAAGATAAAGATTTTCAGTGCTAACATTAAAGCTGTTGGGCCCTAGGAACAGACTGCAGGACCCTAGCTGAGACATTCGATTCTCTGTGCATGCCTGGGGAGAGATAAGCTCCTTAGACAGAAGCCAAATCAGGCAACACGCAGGGCAAAGAGCTGCCTGGAGTCAACCATTAGGAAATTCTGAAAACAGCAAGGCCTCCATTTATATCCACTGATGGTTCACAGTCCACAGCCTGAAGGTAGGAGACAATGTCCTGTCTTACTCAGGAAAGAAACGAAAGACCCTGGGTTAATGCATTAATTTGCTAGAGGGGATCCAGACCATAGTTATTGCTTCCCAAGAGAAAGCAGCCATCCATGCGGCAGGCTAACAGGCTCATCAGTGAAGCTCTGATACTGTGCAGGGAAGAATTCACTGCTTAGTGAATGAGAGGTACTGGTTCATTTGACAATGAGGCAGGAAAGGGAATTCTAAGATTATGATACCTCTTCCATGGATTATGTCACATTTTGAATAAAATAGGCTTTGATTAAAAGGTGCAAATATGTTACGAAGCATTGAGGACTATCCCTGAACCCTGAACACTATACAAACAATTCTGCTACAGATTTACACTTGTATTCCCTCTAAGACTCAGTGAATCTTGAACAATTTTCTGCAGTTGGACACATGTTGCTGGTTACAGCACTGTTGTGAGGGAAGCTTTGTGGTTTTAAACCTTTCTTTTGCTGAATGAATAGAAACCACAATTCCTACATGGTGGGTAACCACTCAGATCAGTAAGTTGTTACATGAAAAGTGGAGAGTAACAACCACTGGTAGCTCAACTACTTATTACCTGGTGAGGATCTCTACAGAAAAAAAAATTTAGCAGACCTGTGTGAGAAGAATATCTTGCAAAGCAAGAACAACATAGTGAAATGCCTTCTGAGGCCTACTACACAGGCATACAAATCAGAGAGAACTCTTTAATGCATGTTAAGTATTGGCAGAAAAAAAATCTATGGGAACTCAGTAGTGGTCTTGTTACAAATTGTAGCTCAGTGGAGATTTCACCAGCTATTCCCCAACTATCAGGGCCAGGCAGAGCATGACAGGGCACCTAAGAAAAAGCTGCACAAGCTTTTGTAAGGTAATGGTCACTTTTTTAGTTCTCCAAGGTAAAATGACTACTCTTATCTTGTTGGTATTATCTTTATGAGTAATCTATATTGTTATTCTTCTTGCACAGTGTTTCTCTCTTTTAAGCCTCTGTTGCTTTATGTCACCTCTACATATTTGTATTAAGAAAGAATGTCAAACAAGTATTTTAACAGTTTATAAAATCCTGGTGTGAATCAACCTCACTGTTCCCAAGGTAAGAGCCCCAATTTTGCCAGTAACAACACCAAGAAGAGCTGTTTCTTTAATTTATTTCTGTCAAAGCATTTACAAAGAGCTTAAACCAACTGATGTTTGTATTAGTGTAGAATATAGCGTAGAAACCAGTAACATCGTTTCTTCATCTCTTCTATGCTTTGACATGAAACAATTCCTGAATAAAAGAACATTGTGAAGCTGAGACACTTCTGCCTATGTGCCACTCCTGAGGAATTTTTTTAATATCAAAACTATTGTGTAGGATATACAGACATCTCCAAGATCAGATGGCATTTAAATTCAGGCTATCTATCACAGGGACATAAGTGATGTGACAGTTGGCTCTATTTCTATAAAAACCTAAATAATACAAAACTGATTTTAAATGTTACAATAATTTTCTTAATTAACAGTTGAGTATCCTTGTCACTTTTTCACTGTTTAAATTTACTTAATTCTTGTATAACATCATAAGTTTTAAAACTCTACAATTTACAATGATTATCAGAATGTAGATTAGCATAGTGAAAATTTGTGTATGAATTGTAAAGGATATGTATAAGGGCACGTCAAAAGTTACAGATGGATGCAACATCACAGTGTGAACTTTTAGACTTTCATTAATATTTGCTAATCACTGATACATTGATGATTTAAGATTGCAACATAATGGTTCTATAAGTTTAAGGTTGCAAACAGTAAAGGACTGTGAGAGACTAATGCAAAAGCAAAACGTAGAATGAGAAAAAAAATCTTAGTAAAAGTCAGGATTACAAAATATCTCTGTATTAGAATAGTTTCTTTAATGAAGATTCCATGATTGTATCATTCTCCTTACTATTATCTGTGAATGTTGGGAAGTGGAGTACATTTTCAGGATCAAAATTCAGGTCCAGCTCAAAGTATTTAACCTGGACATTATTCTTGACATAACCTTGATCAAAACTGAAGAAACTGACGCTTCCAAATCCCAGTCCAGAAAAGGCTGAAATGTGGATACAAAGAATGAGATGTGCCTCTGATTTCAATTAGAAAAATTATATTCTTCCTGTGGTGGCCAAGATCTCCATCAGGGTAGACTTGACCACTAAGTGTTTACAAGGTTATGATGAATTTATATAACATTAGTAGCAATAGCTGCAGATAAAAAAAAATCATGTTCACGATTTTCACCATTAGTCAAAAATTCAAACTTTAACTCTCCACAATGCAGAAGCAAAGAAGAATGGGACCTGGAGGTCCCCTCTGTACAATTTCTAACAGAGAGATGTGCACAGTCTCTGCCCACATAGCTGTTGACTCTCTGCCCACGCTCTGAGCTAAACAGAAGGTTGGTAGACCTGTCAATGTGGCATTGAGCCCAAGCTAATATGTCCTGGCCTTGAGTAGGTTCAGTGTCGTGCTTATTGCGACAGTACAGCTTCCAGCCAGGATGGAGTGTGGGCAGAATGAGCTCATGTCTGCTCAGAGACCTGACAGAGCAAGCTTTCATCTGCCTGCAAAAAAACATGCAGAAATTCTTCGTGACCCTTATTTAATCTAATATGTTCGCGGTTAAGGTCTCTGAAGTCTGTTGCAAATTGCCCAATTAACCAACTCCAGGGTATTTTTTCCCCCCTTTTATAATGAACAGCTCTACTGGCAAGTGTTTCTAGACCCTGATTCTGAGAACACTTTCTGCATTGATTCACTATATTTTAAGGATAATACCCACAAAGTGGTGTGATATTTTCTGTAAGTTCTCTTCCTTCATGAGTCAAAAAGTCAAGTGTACCTGTGAGGCTTTGGGAAAGGGGTCATCCTAGATATTTCCAGTCATTTGTTGCATCAATCTTTAAGAGTTTGTTGTTTTGTTGTTGAGTTTTGGGGGTTTTCCCTATCAAATTGGAACACACTTGATTTTGCTGCATCTCTCTCTAAAGTAATGGTGAAGTGAAATTATTCATTATTTGGTTCACAGCAGCAATGCAGAGATGAGTTACAGCACAAAGCAGGGTATACACCGTGTCTGAAGAGCTACCAATTTACATAAACCTACAAACAGATAACAACTTTGAACATCAGAGCTCAGAAGTATTGTGGTATCTGATGCAGAATACTTTTTATTGTTTGGCTGGTCTGCAAAGTTTAAATAAATCTTCTTTATTATCATGGAGGAAGGAGGTACTCAATAACAATGGAAGCATAATCAGAAAAAGACAAATGAGTGCCTGGTGCCATACAGCATCTAGTCTCCAGCCTTCTGTTTCATCAGATGCTAGAGGCTGATGGGTTTTCAATTTTAAATCAGTGGTGGAAGAGCTCACCACACTTGACCCAAGTACATGCGTACTCTTTGTGTTCTGTTTTCTTTTATTTAGCATTATAATTCAGTTGCACTGAAGTAAAACCTGTTTGTACCAATCTCAGTGCCATTTGAACCAAAGAAGTCATTATTGTGAATCACAGCTCTTACAAGGTCATGACCTGGGTTTTTAGGGGGAAAAAAGCATGTAAGACATACTGATCCCTGTCAGCCCGGTCAGTGTGGCACCAGCAAGGAACTTGGATCAGAAATGGGTGACAGTCAGTGAACCTTTCACTCATATATGACTGTTTATCAGCCACAAATGACGCCAAGGGAGTTGAAATATGTTTTAACAGTCTGTTTATATTTTTCTACAGAGGTCTTAGTGCCACATAACTCATTTTGGCATTTTTTAAACTTAATTTTGCATTAAGAAAACCAAGCAAACAGTGAAGCCAATATTTATTTTTCAAATAACTATAAACATTTCACAGAAACTCTCTGAGCATCAGTCACTTTTAAAATCTGTTACCTTTTCCTAGATACTTGTCCTTATAATGAAAGCCTAACCTTTGTATGACAAAAGAGATAAAGGCCAGAGGGTGAGCATAGCATGTTGTACAATACAGCCGCTAATGAGTAAAGGTCAGGCGTGTTGTGTATTGTTTTAGGCTGGTGGTAGGACATGCTTGAGTATATAAGTGTTTTCATTCTACATCCTTTTTTCAATATCATAAACCTTTAATCAAAAAACTAATTGGCATATTGCTGGTGTGAATGACACTATATGAATAAGAGAAGCCTTTTCTTTCTCTTCCCTGCCATTTTTTTCTTCTCTTTCCTCTCCTCTTATGCCCTCATTCAGCAATACAGTTAGGCATTTTTCTATTTTTTTAAAAGCAGATACTAAGTACTTTGCTGAGGCAGGGCCACCAGACCTTTCACTGAAGGACAAGTCACTCCTGTTTCATTTTTATTGCACATTCTTTAAGATGACATAAAAATGTAAGAAAAACCCAAACAACAAAATATCTATATATGATGGTCAGAAAGAGATCATGATAATTATGTTGTCGTTGATACTACCTTATATTGTTTCCATATTTGGAAATTATTGCGTTTCTTGATATGTCCACAAAGTGATTCTTCAACATCCCTTACTGTTTACTGATGTCATGAGTCTGAGTACACAGCCATCAGATTAAGCCCATTAATCTAATTAGTAGTAATTCATAAATTGTGAACTGGCTTATTCATCAGGACTGAACAGGTTCCAACATAGGTAAGTGAATGGAAACCCATATTAACATTTTGCTTTGAAAATAATATCCCCCCAAAAGATCCCTGCTTTTTCCTCTGCGATTCACCCAGCAGGAAGCACACATGTCTTGACACGACTCCCATCATAAATCTTGAAAATCTCATGCAGAACCCAAAATATTTATTTTAATGTGTTATTCATTAAGTTATTTCTCTAAATCGTAGTCTGTTGGCAGCTGCAAACTCATTTCATTCCAGCCACATTATAGCAATGCTATAGTATGATTTGAGAGGGTCATTAGGCCATTAACACTGGAAAAATTTCAAAAATAGAATCTGCAAATGCCGAAAAGAGCACAATTATAAAAGAAGATTGCACTGCTAGCACAGAATAAAGTACTGGGGGGTTGGACAAGATGATCTCCAGAGGTCACTTCTAACCCCTACCATTCTGTGATTCTATGATATAAACAATCAAAAAAAATTGATGAAAAATTAATTGCAGACTATTTCCACTTCTGTCAATAATGATTAGTTTCCTTAGATTCAAGCTCTTCACAAGGAGGAAAAAATAACCATAGATATTCTTAAGATACCATACACAGTTTCAGTTAACTATTGTGCCAGTGGAAACATGGAGAAAAAGTTATTCAATCTAGATGTTATGTCCAATTCAGTATTTAAATAATTTCTTAATGGTGATTACAGGTTACACCTCATTCAACATTCAATTTGAGAAAAACAAAGAAAGTTCAGTACTCATATTTCAATTCGGGAATTCTGTGAGCTAGTGTGCCTCTCATTGTTTTTTAGCCAACAGCCTTAGCCACTATACACAACTTCAAGCAATATAAGCCTGAGTGAAGCAGGCATGATTCTTGAACAGAATGACAGCATTTTACTTTCACTGTGTAAAAGTGTAAATGTTTCCATAAAGGAAAACACAAAAGCTGTCTCCTTACAGGAGGTACTGCAGCCTTAGTGGCATTCTTGGAACAGGTTATTTCAAGGACATTACACCATTTTGTTTTATGCAAAATCTTTGGAATCTAAAGACATCATCTTAGTGCTGGTCCTTGGTTTTGCTAATATTTTTCTGGTCCTCTCTTACCTGATTCTTATCACTTGCTCTCTTAGCAAACTGAATAGTTTGTGGTACTATATAGTACTCCTGATCTGGTTTCCTGCTGGGCAGGCCTAAGAGTTGGTTATCTCACTGCCTGATTTGTGACCCAAGATGTTATCATGACCATGGAACTTTAGAGAAACAGTGTAATTTAAGGGAGGAGGCAATATACATTAAAATATCACATCAATTTCAGCTTAGAAAGGTAGTCTGAATCCTTGGGACACTGCCTTGTTTCAGGTAGATTGCAGTTTTTTGCTAAACTGTACAAATATTTGAATGAACCTCCACAATTAAGAAAACAGTGAGGGTCCAGTGTCCAGGTAGAATAAAAAGCTATCTCCACTTAGAAAGCATCTTTTATTGTTTGTTAATTTTATAAAATAAAATAAATTATGTATGTAATCTATGGAACCTCAAGAATTAGGCATGTATGAAACTAATCATGTTCAGTGACAGTGACTTTTTAATGAGAAAAAGCTTACATATGAATAAAGCTCTGAATTTTCTTGTAATAAGCATAGTAGTTTTTCCAATGAATCTGAAAATAGTGAGAATATGTAATTACTGATTCCACAGATAATGTGGGTTTTTTTCTGAAAATTTTAGGGGTTTAGGACTTTTAAATTTTATTTTGTAAAAGGATTTTTATGAATCAATAACAAGAATCCTTAAATAGGTTTTACTAATATCATAGCTTAAGGCAAATACTGGGGAAAGAAGAAAATGCAAATAGCTATATTTTCTTTTGCATCTGTAATTGGAAAAGATATGACACTTTTAAACAGCATCTTCACAGATTTCTTCCTCTGATTTCAAACAGAACATGCAACGTAGCAAAGTTTTAATTAGCATAGTTCAATAGTAGAGATGGAGTTGTGGTACTTAACCTCGTAGCAAAACTATGGCTAATTTCAGCCATAATTCCAGCACACTCTTTGCAAAGAAAAAAAAATGAACAAAGACCAACAAAAAACCAAATCAAATCCCTAACACCCCCCCACCAAACCACATTTATTATATACTGTTTATACACATTAATTTCCAAACACCAACATATCTCAGTAAGATTTATACAGATTTTTAACACAGATCTGTCTATCATATTTGTTACTTTTACATTACTTATGATTAATTACTTTCAATTAAGTAAAATGTATTATAAATATTTTACTGTGGCCTGTAAATTATATTTTTCAATGACACTGCAGGGTAACAAGAAGCTAGTATCTCTACAGTAGTCATCAGAGTAAAAGTTAGCTCTAACAGCATGCTGATACGTTAAGTTTTCCTTTTCTATTTTACCTGAAACGGTTAATTAGGATAATGTACAACCTATACGAATGACAGTGGGTAATTAACGTCACCCTCAGCACAACAAAAGCATACATTTATGAAATCCACTATTACAATATATCCGCATGGATTTCAACAGACTATATTTATGAGACTTTTGGAACTTCAAGAATATTTTGGAAAAATTATTAAGTTTAAATTTTACTGGAGTTGTGTGGTTCTTTTTAACTGGATTTTCAAACAAGATTAATCAATTTACAGATAGATAAAAAAATTTTCAAACCAATGTTCACTGAACTTTTCCATTAGCTTTAATGGCTGTAAAACAGATTCTTAAATAAAAATGCACAAACATCACAAGGTTTAGCAATTTAGTAGAGGTAAGCAGCAGAATGTCTGATTACTTATATAAACCTTAGAAACTTTTCAAATATTAGTTTCTCTGGAGCGTCCCTGTATTTCTGTGCTGAAAAATCCCCTGAGAATTAATTTTGGCATTTCTACTCTTGGCTTCAGCCAAACCCAGAAAGTGTACTGGAGTAGGGAGAAAAATATTTGTATTTTTTAAGTTACATATTAAATTAACCAATTTTCTCTAACCTTGGCTTTGCCTGTGTTGTGGGCAAATGTTCAAATAAGTTCTAATTTTGTATTTTATTTTTTCAGAAGTTCATCCATCTTCAATGTTATCAAAAAAATATGCGTTATCATCTTAGTATATGTTCAATGTTTATATGTCTGTCTAAAACATAGATCATCTCTAGTTATTTCAAGTTTGAAATTAATACAGTCCCTATACTTTTGAAATTAACATATTATGTATTATACAGCCATGAATCAGGATAAAAATTTTTTTTTCTGTAGCAACAGGAAATCTTACCATTTATATGGCTGTGGGAGTGACAACTTTTTTTTCTGTAGCAAGATTTTAACTTTTCATTAATAAAAAAAAGTAATAAATCCATTAACGTAAAAGTTTCATTTCAGATTTCCATGAGAAAAAAAAATTAGTGGGTGATGTTGTTTTAATAAGTAGTGTGATGAAAAAATGTTTTCACAGATAATGGTAGTATCATATTAATGTATCTCTTCTGTGCTGTGTTTGGTGAGAGATTAGAGTAGAGGGAATTATTTCTGTTCAACACATCATTGTGATAGTAGCCTCTAAATATGTTCCCATCCCTGTTAACAGTAAATACCAGTGTTGCCGTATGTTTCCTCTCCATCACCACTATGTTACTGACATCAGCTGCAAACCTAGCAGCAAACACTGACACAGTGACTGTGTCTGTTGCTTCTGTAGTGTGTATTTCAAGCAGTAGAAGCACATGTTTGCTTGTTCACTGTCCAGAATAAACATGTTTTTGAACATTTTTTGTAAGCTGTGACAAAGCACCATTTGTATGCATACAGCAGTATGACAGACCATTTGCCTTATGGTAGGAAAAATTCCTCTGACAGTAAATCTGGATGTCTTTTAATTACCCTTGCTCAGAATACCTGTTCCTGATAAGTACAGCTCATTAGTCAATTATTAAAGAAATTTAATATAGGAAAATCAATTTTGATGTATTATTTTTATAAATTCATATTCAGTACAACATCAAGGCTCACTGGACTATTGTATAGTTTGCTGTAACATGTGGCTGTGTTTCTTATTCATGGCTAAGTAGGTTTGCTTGTTCACTGTCCAGAATAAACATATTTTTCTCTTTTGACCTGTCAGGTGTGCATGACTCAAACACAAGCTAAGATTAGCATGACCTCTTCAGAAAGGAAAAAAGCTTTTCTGTTAACAGTGTGCAGTCTCAGGGAAGGATCACACTACTGTGTAGTGTTTGTTGTCTCATGGACAGGCTGTACTGAAACAATTCTACAGGAAAAAAATATGATTTCCATGTATGGTTGTATTTCATATTACCATGGTATCTTTAAAATTACCATGGTATCTTTAAAATTGGAAGATACGTGTTCTTACTCTCGATATATTGAATTCATATTTTGTTGGCTGGCACATTTCACTTGTTTCAACAGAAAAATGGGCAAGGAGTTGCAATAATGTCACAGAATCACACAGGATCACAGAATCCCAGGTTGGAAGGCACCTCAGGGATCATCTAGTCCAACCTTTCTAGGAAGAGCACGTCTAAACATGATGGCCCAGCACCCTGTCCAGCCAAATCTTAAAAGCGTCCAATGTGGCTGTGTCAACCACTTCCCCGGGGAGATTATTCCAATGGTTGACTGTCCCCACTGTGAAAAATTTTCCTCTAATGTTCAATCAGAATCTCTCCAAGAGCAACTTGTGTCCATCCCCCTTGTCCTCTCCATGGGACTCCGTGTAAAAAGGGAGTCTCCATCTTTGTAGCTACCCCTTAAGTACTGGTACACGGTGATGAGATCCCCTCTGAGCCTCCTTTTCTCAAGGCTGAACAAACAAAGCTCTCCCAGCCTATCCTCATATGGTAGCTTCCCAGTCCTGTGATCATCTTGGTGGCCCTTCTCTGGACCCCTTCCAGCCTGTCCACATCCTCTTTGTATAGCGGGGACCAGAACTGTACACAGTACTCCAGGTGAGGCCTGACAAGCGCTGAGTAGAGTGGGATAATGACTTCTTTCTCTCTGCTGGTGATGCCCTATTTGATGCAACCCAGCATCCTGTTGGCCTTCTTGGCTGCAGCAGCACACTGATCGCTCGTATTGAGCTTTCTGTCTACCAGGACCCCCAGGTCCCTTTCCACAGAGCTGCTCTCCAGCCAGGTGGATCCCAGTCTGTGCTGCACCCCTGGATTATTTTTTGCCAGGTGCAAGACCTTACACTTGTCCTTGTTGAACTTCATATGTCAAACTTTTACAGCAGTGATCCCTTGCTACAGAGCAGCAGAGAAATACGGAGGTCATGTTGCCTTACACTTCTTAAGGAATTGTGGAAGGAAATTGTATTCATGAACTGGCAGCAAGAATGTTAAGAGCCAAATTAAAAATCTGTTCAATTTGTCAGAGCTACTTACTGCATTATTCAGGTTTTCGACACTTTGCAGACCCGTTATGCCTACTCTTTGCAGAGGTAAAAACTCTACTGGGAATACTATTAAGTTAAATGAAGGGTCCATGCATTTGCCATGTACACTGTTTATCAACTTTGGACTAAAGTTAGGAGTGGGAAAAATTTAGTATTGTTAGGTATTTACAGTTAATATTGCTGGTTTTCTCCAGTCAGAGAGCTGCTGTGACATTCTCTTTCTTCTTCTCTTTGGTACTTTTACATCAGTCCTTCAAGGCTGGGCAGTGATAAAGGTGGTGAATTGTTCTTGCAACTCAGATACATAGGTTAACAACAGCTCAGAATTTTGTGAGAGTAGTGGTGACTAAAGATGTTTATATCATCCTCCACCCTATCTAGTTTCTTCAATTTCTCCAAAGTATTTTCCTTTCTTTAAGAGTGGCTTTTAATTTACTTATAATGATCACTTACCTCATCTGGTGTTAAGTTCTTGTTAGTTAAGTGATCTTGATTTATGATGAAATATTGGGGTTTGGTTTACTTTTGTTTCTTTTTATAATGAGAGCATGCACTGCTCTAATAAAATCTAATTTTTTTTCCCTGAAATAGTATGTTATGTTTAAGAAGAAGCTTTATTTCCTAACATAGAAAAAGGATGCAGATGGGTGCCCAGGCAATCTAGCTTTAATCTGAAGGACAAAAGCACTATGATGCCTTGTGCTTTGCAGCCCAGAATTGTTCAAACTCACGGGGAGCTCCCTGGTCACCACAGATGGCTCATGCTCTATCTCCAACAAGGAGATGGTCTTTCAACTGAATTTAGAAATTAGCACACACAAGGGATGTTTCCCTTCATTCAATAGTGGGAGTATTAAATGATAGAAAAGTTGAATACCAGGGTTAAGATTCCCAGATAGTTACCACATTATATTTAGTTCCATGTTTAACATGATTTTGGCAGACATTTTAGCTTCAGCTTCAGGGACAGCAATTTTTCTCTAGAGTGATTAGTTAGATTTTGTCTCCCGTTCACAACACATTATCTATCATTAAATATTTGTGTTGTGGTTTAGCTGGCAACTCAGCCCCACACAGCCACTTGCTCACTCCCCCACTGGTGGGATGGGGGAGAGAATCAGAAGGGTAATGCTCAAGGGTTGAGATAAGAACAGTTTAATAATTAAAATAAAACAACAACAACAAAAATGCAATGGAAAGGAAAACAATGAGAGTCATGAAACCTGGGGAGGGTCTATGGGGGAATGAACCACCAAAACAAACTGCATGTGATGCAGCCGCTCACCACCCGCTGACATGACGCCACCAGTCCCTGAACCACTCTGTCCCCTTCCACAGTATGTAGGATTTCTGACTGGGCAGGGCCAGCTGGATTGGCAGATCCCCTCGTGTTGACTAATCAGGTGGCTTTTGCTAAATGTGTATCCCAGTGTTTGAATGTCCCACCTCCCATTGCTCTCAGAGTAGTTTTTAACAGTCCATTATACCATTCAGTTTTCCCAGAGGCTGGTGTGTGATGGGGGATGTGATACACCCACTCAATGCCATGCTCTTTGGCCCGGCTGTCTATGAGGTTGTTTCAGAAATGAGTCTTGTTGTCTGACTCAATTCTCTCCGGGGTGCCATGTGCCACAGGACTTGTTTTTTGAGACCCAGGATAGCGTTCCAGACAGTGGCGTGGGGACAGGATATGTTTCCAGCCAGCCAGTTGTTGTTTCTACCATTGTAATCACATGGTGCTTGCCTTGACAGGTTTGTGGGAGTGTGATATAGTCAATTTGCCAGGCCTCCCCATATTTATATTTCAGCTGTCTCCCCCATACCACAGAGGCTTTACCCGCTTCACTTGCTTGATTACAGTGCACATTTCACATTCGTGGATAGCCTGCGCAATAGCGACCATGGTCAAGTCCACCCCTTGATCACGAGTCCACCTGTATGTTGCATCTCTCCCTTGATGGCCTGAGGTGTCATGGACCCACCGAGCTAGAAATAGTTCACCCTTTTGTTGCCAGTCCAGATCCACATCAGCCACTTCAGTCTCAGTAGCCTGATACACCTGCTAGTTCTTTCAGTGTTCTTCAGTGGCCCAACTCTTGGGGACATGAGCATCCGCATGACGTACCTTTACAACCAGTTTCTCTACCCGGGCAGCAATATCTTGCCACAATGTGGCAGCCCAGATGGGTTTGCCTCTGCGCTGCCAGTTGCTCTGCTTCCACTGCTGCAGCCAGCCCCACAGGGCATTTGCCACCATCCAGGAGTCAGTATAGAGATAGAGCACTGGCCACTTCTCCCATTCAGCAATGTCTAAGGCCAGCTGGATGGCCTTCACCTCTGCAAACTGGCTCGATTCACCTTCTCCTTCAGCAGTTTCTGTTACTTGTCATGTAGGACTCCATACAGCAGCCTTCCATCTCCGGTGCTTTCCCACAAGGTGACAGGACCCATCAGTGAACAGGGCATACTGCTTCTCATTTTCTGGCAGTTTGTTATACAGTGGGGCTTCTTCAGCACGTGTCACCTCCTCCTCTGCTGATAATCCAAAATCTTTGCCTTCTGGCCAGTCTGTAATCACTTCCAAGATTCCCGGGTGACTGGGGTTTCCTACTCGAGCCCGCTGGGTGATCAGTGCAACCCATTTACTCCACGTAGCATCAGTTGCATGGTGTGTAGAGGGGACGTTTCCTTTGAACATCCAGCCCAGCACTGGCAGTTGGGGTGCCAGGAGCAGCTGTGCCTCAGTACCAACCACTTCTGAAGCAGCTCGGACCCCTTCATATGCTGCCAATATCTCTTTCTCAGCTGGAGTATAGCGGGCTTCGGACCCTCTGTATCCACAACTCCAAAACCCTAGGGGTCAACCTCGGGTCTCCCCTGGCGCTTTCTGCCAGAGGCTCCAGGTAGGGCCATTCTCCCCGGCTGTGGTGTAGAGTACATTTTTTATATATATTTATTTATATATATATATATTATATTTATATATATATATATTTATATATATTATATCTTGTCCTACCCGGACTGGCCCAAGGCCTACTGCATGAACTATCTCCTGTTTAATCTGTTCAAAGGCTTGTCGTTGCTCAGGGCCCCATTTGAAATTATTCTTCTTCCAGGTCACTTGATAGAGAGGGCTTACGATCAGACTGTAATTTGGAATATGCACTCTCCAAAAATCCATAACGCCCAAAAATGCTTGTGTTTCATTTTTGCTAGTTGGTGAAGACATGGCTGCTATTTTGTTGATCACATCTGTTGGGGTCTGACGACGTCCATCTTCCCATTTTATTCCTAAAAGTTGGATATCTTGTGCGGATTCCTTCACCTTACTTTGTTTTATGGCAAAACCAGCTTTCAGAAGGATTTGGACTATTTTCTCTCCTTTCTCAAAAACTTCTTCCGCTGTGTTGCCCCACACAATGATGTCATCAATGTATTGAAGATGTTCTGGAGCCTCTCCCTGTTCCAGTACAGTCTGAATCAGTCCATGGCAAATGGTAGGACTGTGTTTCCACCCCTGGGGCAGTCGATTCCAGGTGTACTGGACGCCCCTTCATGTGGGCAAACTGTGGCCTGCACTCTGCTGCCAGAGGGATTGAGAAGAAGGCATTAGCGATATCAGTTGTGGCATACCACTTGGCTGCCTTTGACTCCAGTTTGTATTGAAGTTTTAGCATGTCTGGCACAGCAGCACTCAACGGTGGAGTGACTTCATTCAGCCCACGATAGTCTACTGTTAGCCTCCACTCTCCATTAGACTTCCGCACTGGCCATATGGGACTGTTAAAGGGTGAGTGGGTCTTACTGATGACTCCTTGGCTCCTCAGCTGGTGAATGAGCTCATGGATGGGGATCAGAGAGTCTCTGTTGGTGCGATATTGCCGCCGGTGCACTGTTGTGGTGGCGATCGGCACGTCTTGTTCTTTGACGCTCAGCAACCCCACAATAGAAGGGTGCTTTGAGAGACCAGGCAAGGTAGACAGCTGTTTAATTTCCTCTGTCTCCAAGGCAGCTACACCAAAAGCCTACCTGTACCCTTTTGGGTCCTTGAAATACCCTCTCCTGAGGTAGTCTATGCCAAGGATGCACGGAGCCTCTGGGCCAGTCACAATGGGGTGCTTTTGCCACTCATTCCCGGTGAGGCTCACTTCGGCCTCCAATACAGTTAGCTCTTGGGATCCCCCTGTCACTCCAGCAATGCTGATGGGTTCTGCCCCTATATAGTTTGATGGCATTAAGGTGCACTGTGCACCAGTGTCCACTAAAGCTTTATACTCTTGTGGGTCAGATGTGCCAGGCCATCAGATCCACATGGTCCAGTAAGCCTGGTTATCCCTTTCCTCCACCTGGCACACTGAGGTAGTTGAGATGGCACTCGATGTCTCTTAATGATGGTTGTTAATGTTGAGTAAGATAGCATAAATTTTATTTACAAAGTATGCATTACTCACCAACAAAGCTGGATATGTCTTCTTCGCTATTTCATTGAGGCACTGTTTAAATGAAGGACTGAGTAATCTCTAATCGGTCTAACAGAAAAAAAATTTAGAGGAAGAAGTAGCTGACATTAAATTCTGGGAGTCCTACAGACATCTCACTAGTTCTAGTAAAAATATATAAATAAATAGAAATTCTAAGGTCAGGTGCTCTGTATGGAAACACAGAAGCAGAAACCATTTCCTGCATTTTAAATAATATTTAGCACATAACATGTTCACGTGGATTTATGACTGCATTTATTTCTTAGAGTTTTTCATATCTCATACTGTATGCCGCAATCTTCATAACTGCATGTTGCAGAAACATACAAATGTTTTCGTAATTTATTTGGAATTATCCCAGGTTCATCTGTTAAACTCATCAAACTTGGTGTGAACACAGCTGAGCTGTATATATTTGAAAGAAGAATTCCAGGTGATCTAATCACTTTAAAAGGAAAAATTTTATGTGTAAATTTGAAATGGCTTTTCAGGCTGCCCTGCAGTTGCTTATGTAATATTTTTAGAACTATTCTTTCCACACAATATACCTTGCTTTGGTTTAAAGGGACAGCAGATAGTGAAGTTGTGTCACAGAGTAGGAATAGTGAAAAGCAAAACATGCTTAAGAGAATTCTTCCTCACCATCACTGTGTATATATCCCAATCTGCCATTGCTATATTGCATGGGAAAAGTCCGGAGGGAATTTCTAATATTTGTGCTAGATAAGAGGTAACAGTGGCAATTTTTTGTTAAAATGTGCTGTTTCTTCTTAAGTACATCAGCTAGGAAAGCTGCTAGACTCTAAATGAATGCTCTCACCTGCTATGTTCCTCACAGTGATTTTAGAATTTCATAAAAATGTCATCAGATGTCCTCAAAACTTAATATACACATGCAGTATTTCTCTTACTCTTCCTTACTCATTATTTACTTGTTAATGCTTATTTGTTGCTATTTTAATTCCACTGTATACAGATAAAGTAGACTTATTCTTCTTGCTTATTTGAGCTTGAATTTGCTTTTCCCACCTGATTTGTAAATCTGAGCAGTGTTTCCTCTGCTTTCCTTGATCGTCAGAATTTTCGTGCTGTGAACAAGTGGAAAGACTGGAGGTGTAGTCCTGAAACTGGTCCTTGACTTTTGACTGGAATGAGTTGTTTCTTATTTTTAACTTCCTTTCCTTTGTCTCCTTCAAGAGCAACTAAGAGGAACTCTACCCTGAATCACCATCTTTTGTAAGGGAGGGAAATGATGTCCTAGTAGATATTGAGAGTTTATTTTGAAGGTTCCATCCTACAAATCTGAATCTGAGAATACAAAAAAATTAACCAAGTCTAAGTGGTGGTATATCTACTGCTGCCTGGGAGCTAGCAGGCTCATCAGTTGTCTTAGTGCTATGCAGACTTGCTATCTCAAGCCGGGCTAGTCTTGACCCATATGGCTTGAACTGAAGCTCAGAAGAACTGACTGCTTCAGGACCGATTTTGGTTTTTGATTGACATCCAGTTTTGGCCTAAAGTACCGCCAACTTTGTAGCATCATTTTTTCCTAACTGTTGGGTGATGCCAATTCAGGGAGAAAGGCGCAAAGCAAGAAAATTACTGTTTCACCTTATGGTTCATCTGTACACTGCTGCAATATGATAAGCCTACTAGAGTTTGGAGCTAAGCTAAGCTTTATCCTTTTAAGTCACTGGAGATCTACTAGACAAATGGTATTGAGGGAAAGTCAAACATAACTAGCAAGATCTAAATCTGTGCTGAGTGGAATGTTTATAAAATATCAGGGCAAGAATATGAGCTTGTAAATAATCCTAATGCCCTACCCCTTTGGGGGAAACATTGTGCACCAAGTATTATTAATTTCTTTATTGTTTCCTTACATTACAAGAATTTTTTTATTGGACTAAGTGGGTTTTATAATGTTGATTGTTAATAAAATGACCTGGCTAGAATTGTCTTTCTGATTTAAGTAAACAGCGTTTGCTTTCTATACTGAATTTATGAGACTTCTGTGAGCTTTGGTGTTACTGATATAGTGAGGATGTATGGCCATTTAAAATCAGATTGTAGATATCATGTGACAAAGTAATTTTTCTGTCAACACAACCTCAGGCAAGTTTATTTTGTTCTGCAAAAAATTAGCCACAGCTTGCAAAACAAGGCAAAAGTCCAATGAATGAAGATGGGATCAATTCCAGCCTTTCGTTTGTATGGAACAAAGAAATGAACATGAGCAAAGACAGATCTTAGAGTAATCTTGTCTAAAACAAGCATCCTTTGACAGAGCAACATAGTAATTATGGGCTAATTGCCACTGTGATTGGACAATAGCATAATGCAATGACCTTTTTGTATTCCTGTTCCTAGGTTGTTCCTTGTTAAATTTCTAAGAATCTTCATGAACTTTTATTGAAACTCACACTTTGTCATATCCATTTTTGTGCTATCCAAAGGTATTTGACTGTCTATGGTAATTATATTTATTCCAGGAAATTTTATCTGTGTATATGTGTGTACTTCTCTCCATATAAAATTTACTCTAAGGATTAAGTCCAAACGTATTTAATCATCAGGCTTAGATCAGGTGACATGCAACACTAAAATCAAACGAAGGCAGGCAGTGTAACTACTTTGGAAGGATAGCCCTGACAGTTCTTTTTCCTTAATAATTTTTTATTTTTTTAGTGTTCATGCTTAACATCTATTGTCTCAATTTTTAAAGATGGAGAAAGAACATACAGGTAGAATTTCACTCAGAATTAGGTGAAGTTTAAGTCTGTCTGAAAGTGTGAATCCCAGACTCTCTAGAGCCCCAAGTGCTGATTCTGTGCCTTCACATCTTTAGAGGGCTTAGTAACCTCACTGGGATATCCAGGAGACACTTCTCTGTAATGAGTTTCCACGACAAGTTTAATCAGATTGGCTTTGTTTGGATCTAATATCCACCCAGATATTGCATGCACAGATGCAAGCAGGCAACAACAACAACAACAACAACAAAACCAAAACCAACCAACCAAAACCAACAAAAAAACCCCTGCAGCCATGCACTTGATTAAGGAAAGCTGCCATGTGGTGCCTATGCAACCCTTCTCCTCCCTCTCATAAACAGAGCTTCAACCCCAAACTTCTGTGGGAGAATTGGGTTTTATTTAAATCTCAGTCTGGGGGTCAGACTCCTCCTTATCCCAGAAAAATACCAATAGCTTAACTACTACTGTGTAGGTTAGAATGGGTTAGGGATGTTTTCTACTCCTGTTAACACTGTAAACACTTTGCAGTGAAGTATCTATCTTCCATCTAAACAAATGGAGGAATGACACTCTGGTAAAGGCATTTTTTTTATTACTATTCATCCAAAGTCATTGGATCAAAATACAACAATCTAAGAGGCAGTGACAACAATCAGTGACTCACAAATGCTCTCCTTGTTCACTGTGTTTGTAGGAGAAGTTGGGAAGGCATTTTTTAGGATAGCACTCCCAGTTGTAAATCCCAGAGAGAAAGAGGCATCTCTCCTGCTTTACACACTTAGTCCTGCTTCTGCTCCCGTGGCTCCTTATGCATTATACATTCAATGTTTTAAAGATATACTTGCCTCTCTTCAGTAACCTTAGAAGAAACAGCACTGATGTTTCTCACCTTCTTTTCAGAGAAGTCTATGCCGCTAGATACAAAATCATATTCTTTGTTAGCCCTGTGGCTCATGTATTCTTGCCTGTAGAGCTTCAGTGAGACAGGTGAGGGGTGCTCCTTCCCCTTTCTCTTGCTCCAGTGGCTAGGGTTTGCGACTGGAATGTAAGGACTATGGCATCATATTTCTCCAGTAGACACCGAGATCCTGTTACCTCCTTCCTGTATGTGAAGCTATTATGGCATCTTCCTCTTCCAGCTATGTTTTATGAAAAAAACCAAGAACATACTGGTCAGACGTCTGATGTAGCTAGCTATGTACAGGAAGTAGTTTTTGCTGTGAGCATCGTCTCCCAGTGATGTCTGTCTCAGAGAGATGCTTATTGTGTACAACGTCCTCCCCTCCCCTCCCCTCCCCTCCCCTCCCCTCCCCTCCCCTCCCCTCCTCTCCTCTCCTCTCCTCTCCTCTCCTCTCCTCTCCTCTCCTCTCCTCTCCTCTCCTCTCCTCTCCTCTCCTCTCCTCTCCTCTCCTCTCCTCTCCTCTCCTCTCCTCTCCTCTCCTCTCCTCTCCTCTCCTCTCCTCTCCTCTCCTCTCCTCTCCTCTCCTCTCCTCCATTTTCTTGTGCATGTCCCTTCAATTGTGAACTCAGGTCAGATGTTCCCAGGTGCCCAATGTTTCCTTGCTGGGACAGAGGTACTCCGTTAATCATCCCTGCAGCTGGCAAGCTTGGCTTTGGGCATTACAGGATGGAGTACCACAAATGCTCTGTTACTTGCTGGAGCTGGGCTCAGGCTCCTAGTTCATGGTTGTGGTTTCAACTAGTTGAAAAGACTTCTTAAGAGAAGGGGTATTTAGTATTGCAAATCATGAAGACTTTTGTGGCCTGAACTCTAAGTTATTCTCCATTCGTCACTCAGAGACAGATTTGGCAGAACTGGGTTGCTGGCCTATGCGTAACTGGTGGAATTAAAAATTCTGAAACTGCTGAAATCCTCTTTTGAGCCCAGGGATTAATAATGTGGCTGCTGTTAACTGGGAGTGCTGATTCTGTGCCACAGTAAAGAGACCAGCTACTCAAATACTCAATTATTCTGTCAATGTATTCCAGATCCCTGGGCACTTCTTCTCATTCTCTTTTCTGTCTCTTACTCCCTTCACTTTGCTGCATTTTCTGGTGCAGATTCCTTTTGCTCAGTTCTGCTCTGGGGCGGGGACAATATGTTACTACAGATACACTGAAAGAAACATTAATATACCCATTTTACACCTGAAACAACTAAGAGAATGAGCCAAAACATGAGACATATTTTAGTTTTCAGAATGCACTTCATACAAGGCAAACCTGATGTGGTAAGAGATATGGATCTTTTATTTTTCTTTTTGGTGACATTGATTTTTTTCTCTTGCTGTTTCAGGCTTTATTTAAAAGGTCACAGTGGAACAGCTGGAAAACAGAGTAGCCTGATCTTACATGGTGCTGAATTCAGTACAAAAGATGCTGACAATGACAACTGCATGTGTAAATGTGCTCTCATGTTGACTGGAGGTGAGTACAACGGTTCTGAAAATACATGTGACATTGACAAGAATCTACTCTATTTTCCTGAAACCAACATGGATGAAGCTGCATTCCTGGATGTCTAAGTACTGTGCAAAATTTCTTTTTATTATTATTATTCCTACTCTTTTCTGAATGTATATTGTGGTAGTGCCAATACCTCAATATTGCTATCAGCAGGGAAAGGATTATTCAGAGATGCAGTCAGTATACTTCTGCAGTGAAGCTGTTGCAACAACATCAAGGAGGAAAGCATAAGTTAGCATTATTGTTGAGGCAAGAAAGGCAAAGTAAGTGAGAAGAAGCTAAGAGACGAAGAAGGGGAAAAAGAACTTTGTGAGAAGTGGGCAATCAGCCAGAAAAAGAAGAGACAAAATGCAGAGAAATAGATAGTAGATGGTGAAGTGTAAAAACAATCAGAATCTGGACTTGCAATATATTATCTATTTCACTTAGGGGTATGATTCTGTTATTGAAATAATTATAATGATTCAGCTTTCTGTCTTATACAAGCATAATACATATATACGTATATACATACATAGTTAATATAATGGCTAATTCACTCACTTGTGAAAGTCTAGACCTGCAACCCCTGTTCAAACAGTAGCACTCAGCTGTTCTGGAAGATTTAAACCAGTATCCTTAGTGAGCTGAGTTGCGCTGCAGAAGGAAAGAAAGAAGAGTCGAGGTGGGAGAGAGCACAGAGGGGTTATACCGGTACAGTTTAAAACACCAGGTCAACGTGACTGCCAGCAAGTATAGTGCATATGACTGATATTTGTTCCTTTCGATGCAGAGGAGAAATATCTGAAATTATGTCCCCATAAATACATCTAAAGCTCTGCACAAGTGTGAGAGCTTTCTCTGGCGTATGATACTTATTCCTAGTCTCTATATGGGCAAGCTCATTTTTATCTCTAGGGCACCACATTAAAGCAGAAAGCTTAAACTGGGATTCTTTGGTTCTTTGACTGTATGACCAAGAAAGGCCCTTATCTTCACATCTGATCCTCTTCAGACACTCTCCCTCAGTGATTTCTAACTTCGCTGGAAAAAATCCTATAACATATAAAATATTTAGGATCAGACTGTTAAACTGATATTATTTGTGGTTACTGGCACTCTGACTGAATTCAGCTCAGGCCACATTCAGGCATATATGAACCTCTAAAGCTATCATCTGCTAACAGAAGATGGGTTCCCATGACTGGGAATTTATATCAAATGCACAGCCTAGCTCCTCGTTCTCTTTTGCCTAGTGGAAATGACCCCATTGGGAAAATCTTTAAGGAGCTGATTTTTCAAGATTTCCTAACTTCCTCTAGTCGTACCTTATTAAAAGTCAGCGTGGGAAACTTTTTCCAATAGACAGGTGATCAGACACTAGTTTTCCATTTCTATAAAAAGAGAAGCGAACGAGTAGTTCTAAAGACAGATAATGGATAAGTAGTCAATAGTTTATTTTAATTAAAACTCTTGACCTTTCCCTTTAGAGACGATGCTAAATTGAAGTGTCTTACTTCCAGGACAGGCCAGAGTCTAGTGAGAAGCTCCTAAATGTGAGTTGTGTCTGTGCTGAAGTGTGGACTCATTCCTGTATCCGACCTGCCTGGAAATACCTCTGCTCCCAGACAGATAATTCTGGGAGCTGAGGGTTTTGTTTATTTTCCTGCCCTGACTTCTATGGCAGGTCAATGCCCTGCTAAGGTCAGCCTGTTGTTGAACAACCATTCCACAAGGTTCACATATATTTTGCTGCAGCAGTCCTGCAAATCAACAGGAAAACCACATATTGGGATATACTGGTAGCAAATGAAAGGAATAAGGAGGAAGGGGGAGAATTACCAAAGGCTGAGGAAACCACAAATAGAACAAATCACTGCAGAGTAAACGAGATGCAGCGAGCCTTTGGAGATAGATATGTCTAGTCTTTTGGACTAGACTCTTGAGTACTAGTCTTTTGGAGATAGGCTGTACAGCACTGAGTGATTTGTATTTCTTCAAGAAAAGAAAGACTTTAATCAAGCTAGTGTTCTCCTCAAACACTCTGCTATGCTGCTTGAAATTACTTTCTAATTCCTTGAGAAATATCAGAAATCGAATTAAATACCAAAACATTTGTTTAGTGAGTAGATTTCAGTTTTGTACCAAATGTATGTAATTAAGAAAAGCAGCAATGATAACAGTTTTTGGAAAACCTCTTTTTTTTCCCCAGAAGTATCAGACTCTCTGTTAGTTTTGGCAACATCACAGAGAGCTCTTTAATGATGAATGATATGGAATCTACAGGCAGGTTTCTAGCTATCTTGACAGTTCGGGTGAGCCTGTTATCTCTATGAGGTGAACTGAATATATTTATGTCAGGAATAAAGGCTGAGATAAGCTGAAGCTCAAGCCTGTGATATGCTTATAGTCCAGGCTAAAAATAAAATGCAAGGAAAACACACATTTCTCTCTGTGATCTTACTAGTTGTCAGTTTTATTTGGTCTATATCAAAACTATTATTCTCTCTCCTCCTTTCTATCCTCCCTCTTCCTCGGAATAAGAAATTAAATACTAGGAGAATAATACAGTAGCATCAATGGAGTTTTGTGTGTTTGTGTTTGTTGTCTTTTCAAGAGCCATGCTATGCTACTTGCCTCTATCTTAACATTGATTTTAGGGGATGCCTTCAAAAGTACTTGCATGAGCTGAATTATTAGCCCCTGTGAAGGGGCTTAGCTCAGGTAGTTAAATGTTTAGCTGCAATTTTGCGTCTTGGAAAATTTAAACTAAGCATGCTTGGTTTACCTTAAAGGGTGACAAAGCATATTTATACAAATAATTTCTTCACTTAAACATTTGTCAAAACAGTAAAAAGTTTTCATATCATGAAAATACCTGTTAAGAACTGGTACAATATCTCTGGCCAGTAAACTGAACAAAAGGTTATATCCCCATATCATTTCAAGCATTGTTCTGAAGAGTACCCCCGTGAGCTACATACACAGCTTTTTGCAAGCAACAGCTCTTAAAATGTAACAAAGTGTCACCAGAATGAAGCACTGAGTAGATGTCCAAGGCGCTTCGGATAGATTTCCAGTAGAAGAGCACTTGACATCTCTGGATCAGATTCATGGGCACAAGGCCAAGTTAGAGCATCCCGCCAGGATAGCACCTGTCAGCTGAGCCCCAGGAATGGTTTATGCAATTGTTTCAATCACTGGAAAGTGACTTTTGGTAACTTGGCTTAGAGAGAGAGAGTCTTAAGGTGATTTGCTTTGTCTTGCGTTGGCTGCAGCCTGAGATGTTCACACAGGCATTTACTTTGCTTCAGGTGATAAGCGAGAACATTGCTAAACTTCTGATCCCTGAAATAGTTTGACAAAGTGACAGGGAGACTTTCTACATGTCTTGCTAGTATTGAAACAGCATAGAATTGTTGAAATAACTTTTTTTACTTTACTGGAAGCAGAGGTCCATCCACCTGCAGTGTCCTGTCTCTGACAGCAGCCAGCAGCAGATGCCTCAGTACGGGCATAAGAACAATGCAAATAAATTATACTTCCCCTGAGTGTTCCCAGTATCTTTTGCATCTCAGGGGCTTCCTCGGTCAGGGAGAATTCCCTTGTCTTCAGTGGTCCTCAATGGATTTGTCATCTATTAAGTGAGAGACTGCTCAATGGCAATCCCAAACAGTGGTGCACTCATTGCCTGTTCTTTCACTGCCTTTTCTCCAAGTGGTGAATTTTATGAATCTCTGGCAAGAATGCTACAGAGAATTCTTGTCATGGCTGGGAGGGTTGTTCTTGGCTGAATATAGAAATCTGCCCATGCATTACTCCATTAGAAAAAGTCACAGTTTCTCTTATACTTTGTTTGAAACAAAAACTTTGAAAGTAGCAACCTTATCACACTTAAAAATATCTGGCTTGAACCCCTGGATATATGTCTACTTAGATAGGAAAGGATCAGTTTTTAGGTTTTATGCATATTGTTACTTTCCTAAAGAAGTAACGTATAAAACACCATTCCTGAAGTATCATTTATATTGCCTAACATTTGATAAAAAAATATTACCACCATGCAGATAAGAGTCCAAGAATTGTGAGCATACTTTTACTGCAGCTGTCTGCAGTGGGGGTTCAAGTTTATTTGTATAACTGAAGTTTCAAACAACTTATCAATGTATTATCTATTTTCTTGGGGTTTTTTGTTTGGACTATATACTTTATGACCTAACGATTTTTACTGCAAACAGAGATGGTAGTGCTGTTTGTACTGTACAATTTGCTAGAGGTGAGCTAACCTCAAAAGACTGAACTACCATCAGTTCAAATATGCAATTAGTGACTTCACAATCACAACAACTTGAAGAAACTGCCTGTGTTTCCGAATAAAAACTCCCTTAACTTTCTAATGAAAGCCTCCTCTTTACCATTTCATTAGTCACTTTAAAATCTTGCATCTATTATTATTTCTCATAATGATTCTCATGCACGATTCAAATATCCCATGGAAATCATTGCCAGAAGTTATCTCTGAGGTTAAAACCTTACTGCTATTCAGAGAAGACTTGATACTTATTTGGGAAAGCCATTACCTTGTAGTTAAAAATAAACAAGATTCTTCGTGGCAGGAAAATCCTGTGAACTCCAGTGAATAAGCCAACATCTAGCTACTGGGAGTCTTTCCTTGGGTCAGACTGTCTCACAGCTCTGGAGCTGCTTTGTTTTGTGTTTTCTGCAATGGCAGTGCTGCAGGTATCTCCTTCAGAAACCTCTGTTTCACATTCCCCCACTTCCTCATAGCTACCAAGAAACTCACTGCTTCCATTCCACTTTCCCCCAATACAAAAGATGTCTGAAAAAACATTTGCATCCGTTCAAAAATGTGGATTTTTGTGTTGAGACATATGGTAGGAAGTCTTGTGATAATCTCAGTTCCTATGGGAAATAAAGAGCTTTTAGAGGATTTCAGGGGAGGATGGAGAGAAATAACCATACAGAGGAAAAGAAACCACTTAAAAAAAGAAAGACAGAGAGAAAGTAAACCCAACTTTTTAATGTAGTATTAGGAAACATCTTTAAAGAAATCGTACAGTCTCACTAACAAGAATAGTATAGTAGAGAAAAAAAGATGATCATTAAAACATATTTTGAAAGAAGTATTTAGAAGAAATCTATGATAAAAGATTTGAGTAGGTCCTCACAAATGGTTTGTAAAATTTTATGTTTCTTCAACTCATTCCATTTTTACCATAGATTTTGTAGGGCATCACTGAAAACCTTCTCCCCAGAAAGGCCATTTACGAATCTTTTTAGGCATTTAAGGTGAAATGGTAACCAGCACAGCTTGCCATGTCTTCATCCCAATACCATAACAGAATCCAGCTGCATCTGTGTTCCAGGTTTGAAAAATGAGGATTAGATTTTCTCTGTTTAACTTTTTCTAAAGTTTCTACAAGATTATACTCTGGTTACAGTAAAAGATCAGCTGTACAGCTTTCTCTCTCTTTGGTTATTGCCCCCTTAGGTATAACATTGTAATCAAAGGGAGGTCAATTGTAAAAAAAAAAAAGTTTGCTACAATTTATCTGGCAATAATTTTCCCCTCAAGATTTCATTATGAAGTGTTACTTCTGAAAAAAGCCCACTAAGTACTATCCAAAACCTAAGAAATTACATTACAAGAGTAGAAACGTAAATTTCATGGATCTGAATTCAAAGGACAGAATAAGCACTGGATCTGAAGGCTAATCACAGTCAATATCATATCAGTAGTAGTAAGGCATAGTTTAAAATACCTTCATACAATGCATTCATTATAGGTAGATAAAAGGCTAATCACAGAATATGATTAAATTGGAGGATTCACTAGGGCAGTACACATTGTCTAGAAGGAGCTTCTCGTAGTTTAATTCCGTTTCAGGATGTCAGAGTGAGAAATGCAAAAATCTACAATTCTGCATTTCAATCCACAGTGATACCTGCAGAATTCAGTAGCCACTCGTTAGGTGATCAGTTTGCCACTATCAGTGGCACTCTAAAACTGTTTGCAGGGGGTCCTCAGAAGACTGCAATGCTGTGATGTGCAGGCTGAAATAACTTTTTAAAATAAAGTGGCATTTAACCACGGAAGGCAAAAGCCACCACCTGATCTTTACGATCTTATTCGCCTTTATACAAGAAGGCAAGTGTTCAGTACAAACATACTACATGGAAAGATGCATAAGACCCATGTTAAAGATTTACAAAACCTATGGGTCTCACTATGTATAAAACCCAGCAGGTCTTTCTTACAAATAGAGCTCCTAACCGTTGAGGTTAATATATTTTTGTCACTGGGAATATTAGCTCTTTGCAGTCTGGGGATTCATTCCGCCTTCCTCAGTCTGAACTAAGCATCTTTCTGTTACGTTACATAGACACCCTGTAAGGCGTTGCAGAGAAGACTCTACTCCCATCAAGATATACATGAAAACTCCCACTACTTTCAGTGGAGTCAGCATGTCACTTAGTTTATCTTTGTCAGTTTGTGTTCTGTAATCTCAATATTGCCAAGTTTCACATTATTTGGAAATTCCTTAAAACTCTAACTCCCGTGGCAATCTAAAATTCATCTTAACAAGAAAAGATCTTGGGGATGTAGACAAAAGAGTTGACTGACTAATTTAATCTTAAAGCAACAATTTAAAATAGATCTGAAGTTTCACACTGTATTTCACCGACTTCACTGAAGAATTCTAAAGGTGAGATGACTTTTTTGCATATAGTTTGCAACCAAAACGATGCTTCTAGCAAGTTTGAATTTTTTGCATACAAATGGTAGCGAAACCTCTGTCATTGTTAATAACATTCACAAGTACTTTATAAATATTTCTGGTTTATTTTCAGTGCTATACTAACAGACCACTCACAAAGGTGGAGGTATGGCTCTACATGCATTTTCTTTGGCAGAAAACTCCGGTTGAAAAGTTCTTGAGCTGTTACAGTTTTTTATCCTCACTTCTCAGTTTACTACCCCTTCAGTTATGCCAACACAACTGTTCTGTAAACCAGATTGCTCGTTTGCTCTCAGAAGGCAAAGTTCTGGGTTTTTTTTTTCTAAATCTGTGTCACTTCACTTTTCAGAACAGTCTTACAATGCAGCTGCTGGAGCAGTGAACTAGAAGCACAAGCATCTGGGCAAGACATTTCTTGCCCTGTCTTTCCAGTAGAATAAAATATATACAATTGCACACAGAGTTCAAAGGGTTAATGAGTAGGAAGCCACATCTTGCTGGGAAAGAGCAGGCAAGGTAGAGGGGCTGAAAAGGCCGTTAGTAACTCTCAAAGACTAACTTTCATATCAACCAATAACATTTTAAATATCTGTGTAGTTAATAGTAGTCATGTAACCAGTAATTTTCTGCTACATGTAGACATGTAAATAAAGTGCCTACAAAGCCCTTTTTAAAAACAAAACAAAACAAAACCCAAACAAACAAACAAAAAACCGCCCCAATTGAATGGACTTCCATCAGTTTTCTAAGTGCCAGGTGTGAACTTGCTCAGAGGCTTTGCAGGGAAGTGAACAAATGTCAGATGGATCTGAGTGAGGACAAGCCTGACACTGCTGACCCAAAAGCATTTGGCAAATTTCAAGATCAAGATTAAGAGGGTCAAGGTTTACTATAGGTTTTCCCATTCAAAATAATAAGATTAAGGATTAAAGGTCACTGTTCTGGACCAAACTGTACATGCAATAAATACACCTTGACTGAAAGTGACCATACTGTCACCTAAATGCAGGCACACTCACGCAATCATCTAAATCATCTATCCATGCACATAGGTATTCTGACCATCAGTGTTCTGCAGTGTAATAATTGTCTTCTTCACTTAGCCCTTCCATTAATTTGCTGAGTCTTGTTTTATATATATTTATTATAGGTCTTAAAGAAAGAGTCTACCTTTCTCCTTGTACACCATTCTGAATACTGATTATCTAGTACTATAATATTGTAATTACTATAACAGGGCAGCACCACCATACTCATAACCCATGTTTACTAAGAACATCTAACCTGAGAGCAAAAGCAAACTATCTGAGTGATTGAACAATCACAGTTAAAGCAACGTTAAATCATGCTTATACTCAAAATAGCCAAGCAAGGGAAATTATGCAAAATATTTATGAATTATAGTCTTTTTCTGAGGTTTACATGAGATGGCTGAACTGTAATACTGTCTAAATACGCAAAGCGGTTTATTTGTCTTTGTTGTTCTTGTTCTTGCTTCACATACTGCATGTAAAACCAGAATGAGTTAGCACTTAAATGCTTTTTCAACTCTGTAAATACAACTATGCTTTCTCCAGCACTGCTGGCTACGGAATGGCACGAAAGAGCAAAAAAGGAAAATATTAAAATACCCAACAACCACCATCACACCAGGAGTACTTATGAGCCTGGGAACACCAGAATTTGCTAATCAGCTAAACCTGTAAAACAAATTAAAAATGCTTAGGGCACTTGCAGTTTGATTGTTTATCTTAATGTTTTCAGGGTGGTGGTTTGATGCTTGTGGCCCCTCCAATCTCAATGGGATGTTCTACACAGCTGGGCAAAACCACGGAAAGCTCAATGGCATCAAGTGGCATTACTTCAAAGGCCCCAGCTACTCCTTGCGCTCCACGACCATGATGATTCGGCCCTTGGACTTTTAAAGGCATTCAGCAGTGGATCCCAGAACAAACCAGGAGACAGTGCCCTCAGCAGCACCTATCTCACAGTCTGAAGGTAAAAAGAGAAGGGCTTCTTGAAAGCAACACGTAGGGATGATGCAAATTCTTTTCATTATCACTCCATAACTTGCAAAAACTCTCCAACAGTCACCCCGTATTTTGATGTCTGGGGGAGGCTTGGTTTAGAAGAAGATGGCTGCAGTGATTTTCCAGAGAACAACAACTGGATCTGGTTATTCTGCCTGAATCTGATACCTGTCAGTGGATGCCCTTTCTGTTTTGGGTTTTGTTTTGTTTTGGGTTTGTTGTTGTTTTTTTTGTTTTGTTTTGTGATAAAAGATGCAAAAACATACTAGATAATTCATCAACAGCATCATAATTTGAAGTATCAAGCATGGTCACTTGAGTAGAATATTATTCAGCAGTGAAAAGCCAACATTATATCCATGAAAAAAGATTATGGAGACACCTTTATTAAAACTCATCTTAAAGCACTCAAGGCCACCACTCCCAATATTGTTTTTCTTAAATGAATTTGAATGGTGGATGGATTTATGTTAATCCCAGAGTCAAATAATTTGTGAGAATATTATTTTTCATTAAATCCTTTAAAGACATGTTTCTCATAAATAAACTGAGTCAAATGTATGAAGAATGATAAGGGTAATAGGCATAAATTCTTCAGTTGCTCTGTAGAGGTAAATCAGATAATTGGCATAATCCCTGTGCTAGGATTTATAGTGTGATAACAAAAGTAGCTGTGTTTTGAGGTTTTTCCCTTCTTTCATTAAAGGCAGTCTGAAAGTCATGTAGAAAAATTAATGGAAGGTTTAAAGAATGTGAAATATTATCCTAAAGAAAATACGGGATTTTGCATGGAGTATTTCCACCAAAAGTACACAGGAAGGCAAATTGTTAGGGTATATGAAAATTACAGAAATGCATAGCTTAAGGCAATGGATTCATTTTACAGTATCCTTGCATGTGCGCAATTTATCATTAATTATTTTACTTTTTTATTACATTTTTGTGAATATCAGAAGCATGCCAGTTCTACACAGTGCTTAGGCTTCAACTATAAAAAATACTCACCAGACTGTATAGAAAATAAAGAATTGTGAACTTGTAAATAGCATGTTTATATTTCCTGTAATGGTCATTCAATTTGTAAAGGCAGCCCTGACCCTACGCAAAGGGTGCAAAGCCTCAAAAGGATATAAATATTAAAAGAACTTTAGAAGACTGCTTACAGGTTGCTAACAAGTAATTTTGTTATATTAAAATGTTGCAGAAGTGTGGGGCAAGATGCACAATTCAACTACTGGAAAAGATCAATTTCCTGTAATAATAAGCAACAAAGTGGCTGGCTGGCCCATGACATTGTAGAGTCAACTCTTCCCGTATACAGCCCCTTGTGGTTTAGTCCCATGAATCAAGTCCCTCTGGGAAAATAGCTTGCAGTCATTCTACTTCTGCTATATATAAAAGGAAAAAGTTTACCCTGCTCCCACTGAACTCAAAAGCAATATTCTCATCAATTACTTTGGGACCAACATGACATGCAAAATCTAAATGTTTTTTATTGCTTGTCTGTTTGTTGCTTTGTTTCATTCATTAAACTGTTTCTGCGATCAGGCACAACAAAGATCTGAGTCTTCTTTAAAGGATGATGATAACAGAGTAACTGCAATTTTTTTCTTTTTTTCCCCCTCTTTTTTTCCCTTTAGCAGTTTATTTCTATGGAATAGAAAAAAACTGCTTGGATTTTTTAAAACACCTCTCCTTAAATATCACAAGGCCCCACAGGGTTCTCTGTTTCTGTTACAATTTGATGTTGCTTTGGTTTTAAGTGGGAAGAACTTTGGTTTTGTGTATTTGTATATATTTATATATATATTTGAAATAATCTTGCCTAAGGGTTAATTTGCTGTTTTCTGCTGAATAAGTTACCAAACCTCTCCTTACTCAGCAGTTTCTTCACAGAGCTGTTTTGTCTCAGTTTTCAGCAGTTTTTTGAAATGGTCTTCATTTGTGTGCAAAATATGTGGTCTGTCTTCCTCCATATTCTCAAAAGACATATTTTTGCAGGTCTCCAAGTTAGGAATGCCGTTTTTGCAGATCCTATTGCAAAAGGCAAAACACATTTTAAATCAAAAGCATGATATTTACTGTTTATTTATCTGGGTTTGAAAAAATGTGGATTTGGTTTCCTATCCTTTATAATAAAACATTTTTTAAAAAATTGCAGAGTCTGTGATTTGCTTTATTTTCAGTATGCCTTTCTGTGACAGATTGACATTTTACAAGCCACATGTCTCCGTGTAAGAATTATTAATAAATTTAGACAAAGCCTGGGAAGGCAGTCTAATTAGAGTTTGTCCAGAAATTAATATTTCTAACTTCTCAAATCCATATTTCAGTAGTATTTATTCTATTTCTTTGATTAAAATAATGGGACTATATCTCTCATTTTAAGTTCAAATCATAAAACTCTCTATCAAGCTTTAAAATAAAATGTTTCTTGAATTCCACAGAAAAAGATACATATTGAAGTATGATGCTTGTTTCTCTTGCCTTATGATGTGTTCTTCTATCATCCATTTGATCATGTTCCATGGCGGTGACAAATCTCCATTGATCTCTTCGCCAGAAATGCCTCTTGCTCCATTTGTATGCCTTTTAACACCACAGGGATCAGTTTTAACATCTCTTTGTAGTCAATTTATCCTCATTTTCTCAGGAATTTTCACTTAATTGGACTTGTTCCTTGTGTTCGTTCAGACCAACCCAGCTTTTAAAATCAACACTAAAGCTGTGAGCAACTACATACATAAAGGTACATTTTGCTCCTTAAGTTGAACATGTATGAACTGCATGAATCTAAGAGTTACAATTAGTAAAAATGGTCTTTCTGTATTTGATTTATATTAAAATGTCACTTGCCATGAAAGATTCTAAAAAAAATAGTCAATGGTAATAGTACCTTTACTATTTATCCTTCACAGATAAATCCCTTCTTTTTTTGTAAAACAGCAATACACAAAATATTCACTAATCAATAGATGTGCTTTCCATAGCATATAGATGCTTAATTTTTAATATCACCTAAGGCTGGAGATGTAATTTAATGGGACACTTTTCTAAGTGCCCTAGCGTCCAGTACTGGCCTATTAAGTAGGCAAGTCATCTACATTTATAATCATTTGTATAACACGTTCCCGAGACACAGTTCCTTAAAAAGCCCTTCCAGCTATAATAACGACTTTCTTCTCTGTAGACCTGTAGCTCAAACCACAGCTCCTATCATGCCTCAAATAACCTCGTTTGGAATTGGCACAGCACTCCTTCTTTGGGAAGAACAAAACTGAACAGCAATCACAACAAGAGTTTAACTCTCTAGATAGGATCAAGCTTAATTTACAACCAGACTCTGCTGCTGCTGTGCCAGAAGGCATTCCTACCTACCCTCTTTTACATGAGCTGGAGAGCTTGAGGAAAGAGGCAGTAACCCATGAATACAGCTGATGCTGCTGGTGTTGCCTGACTCTGAGTTGTGGTGTGCACACACCCAGAAATACATAGGTTTGAAGAAAGTTTGCCACAGTCTATCAAAATGACTTTTTAAAAATTTTATCTGGAGGAATAGAAATCTCAATACAAAAAAAATCCCGAAAGCAGCAAAAATTAAATAAATGAAAAGTGCAAAGGCCAGCAGGAAGGGAGGATTAAGGGATAGATACCATATGGAAGGTAGAGGAGCAAGAGCAGGAAAGAGAGAAGACAGGGATATGGGACTGTAATGAAGAGAGGGAAAGATGGACAGATAGGGAAGAATTGAAAGGAAGGGATTACCCATGAGACAGAACAGCTCCATATTTCCTGTGCCACGTCTGTCACATAGTGTAGGAACTCCCTTCTCCTCCAGGAGTGTCTGAACCCCCCTCTCCCCGGCTCCTGCTCAGATGAGCAGGAATCTATGGGTCTCATTTGCTTTTGTATACTTTGGGGTTTTCTTTGTCTGTGTGGTGTTTTAATTTTTTTCACAGGGAGCAATTTAGTATGGATCTTTGAGAAGACATGCTACTTATGGTTATGTCAAGATAGTTCCATAGCAAGTCCTTTAAAAATTGAAAGGTTCCTTTAGAAAATGCTGTATTCCGTTGTGTGAATTTTAAGGACTGATAATGAAATAAAACTTATGCCTATTCAAAATCTTGTGAAATTAGAGCCTTTATTCTTCCACTAGCTAAAATTTCTGTTGGGAGCAGACCTTATTCTCCATATAAATGGCCTGCACAGTTTTCTGAACCAGTGAGTTCAGTTAAAGAATGGATAGGTGTTGCAAATATGATCCCAAAAAAACATTAAAAGTGTATGAAGACCTAGACACCAGTCCTATGTTTCAGTAGAGACAATATCGAGGCCCAAAACACGATAGTACATTTTCTTTTTTTCATTATGTTTCTCACCTTTCTCTCACTTTAACAGTGCCCCTGTGCCTCCCTTTAAACTACTGGCAGTACTTGCCTCCTACCGCCTGGAAGTAGTCACAGAAAGGCAAGCACCACATTTAACAGAAGACCAAAGACCTGCAGACGCTTGTGTTCACAACCACAACATCACCTATGGGGAGAGCAAAGTTGTCTCCTGCCAAATCATGGGGAAGGAAGCTTTCTTGACAGCCATTTGCTCTGCAAGGCCATGGAGGGAAAAATAGGTACATATGCACACAGAAGTCTTTCTTTCTACTTAAACAGAAAATGGATGCTTTGCCAGGTCAGCACTCTAGGAGCACTAGTAGGACTTCAGAAGAGTAGCTCATAGGAGTCTGCTTCAGCCCAGTAGGAAAAGGAGGGGAAAATACTCTGCAAAAAACAAAAAGTAAAATTGGAGAATCTTGATACGCTGAGAGAGGTAAGAAAAAGCTGGGGAAAAGTGAGTGAGAAAATAGCTGTTATAGGATAATACAGCTAAGAATGTAAAGGGGTAATATTAGGAAGCTGAGGGCAAGGCCAGCAAAATAAGGAAGTCAGTCTGACAAAAAAGCATGGAGAAATGACAAAGATGAAAGCACAGGAAAAGGAGGAAAATAAAGATGGATTAGGCAGAGGAATCTGTTAATGTATATATTAGAGGAGAATTAGTATCCAATTAATTTTCCAAAGCCTAAAAGGAACAGTGGCACCATTTTACTTTCTGCTTTTATTTAATATTTACATGCAATGGTGATATATTGACATCTGGTAAAATCTAAAGCAGTGCTTAAAAAGCAGTCCCTTCATAGAAAAATTTTTGGTAACATGCGTCTGAGAAACAGTTCATGCTTTTATCATGAGACAAGAATCCACTAGTAGATAAATCAGCTTTAGTAATATTTATTGTTCCACTAAAAGACGTGGATCTCCATCCTTTTGAAGCCCTCTCGTGCTTATACTTAAAATCATTGTCTGCTCTAAAAGAAACTGCAGATCTCAGACCTGATGTCATTCAGCTGCATTGTCGAACCACTGATTTGTTTTCTTTTGAGTAGTGGAACAGAACTCCTGGATATATGTTTTACTGTTCTTCTTTTTGAAGCAAACCTTTCTGTTTTTTTTTTCCTCCCTCTCTCTCCAATTGAAAGCTTCTGCTTTAGAGTTCATCTTTCATCCACAAGAGATGATTATTTAACCTCTCTTTGATACCTTCACTTAGTGATGTTTGCTCCGCAAAACCCCCAAGCAAAATTTTCCTCCTAGACTCATGCAGTGATTCTTGTCTCCAAACTTCTGCTCTGCCTTCACACGGAGCAAGTATCACACTGCCAGGCACCAACGTCCTTTTTGATGGGTTTCATTCAGTCCCTCCAGGGAATATGGAACTCCTTCTTCACTGTGAGGGTGGTGAGGCACTGGACCAGGTTGCCCAGAGAAGTTGTGGATGCCCCATCCCTGGAAGTGTTCAAGGCCAGGTTGGATGGGGCTTTGAGCAACCTGGTCTAGTAGAAAGTGTCCCTGTCCATGGCAGGGGTGTTGCGACTAGGTGATCTTTAAAGGTCCCTTCCAACCCAAACCATTCTATGATTCTGTCAACCGTTGGAGCAACCTCAGTCCTGGGTCCCACCCCTGCACGCTGACCACAAGCTGCCTACATCTTTCTGGCTGAAAGCCACATCAGAGCTATTTGTGCCCTAGTCCACACAATGGGGGAGTGATCACCCCGCACCCCCACTTCCCTCCTACTCGTTTCTCCTGGAACAACACCCTGTCTCAAGACTGGAGAGAAGCACTGGCCGGAAGCCACCATGGCAAGCATTTTCTCACAGGGTGATGTCTCTGCATACCTCCAGGCTGTACACACAGTGAAGCAGCCCCTGTGGAGTGAAGGTGCTGGCTTTAGACTGCCTGGTCACAAGCCATAGATAATACAACTTTGTGATGGCTTTTTTAAGAAGTACGGAATAGCCTAGAAAAGCTATTTCACTAATTTATTCTGTCTATTAGATTAAGAAATTAATGCTAGTTTTTCCACAGGGGGAGACAGACAGCTCCCTAAACACATAGGTGGAGGTGTGTCTAGCGTCACTTACAGGGGACTGATACACCCACTTGTCTTTAGCATTTTACAAAAGCTTTTGTGTTTGTTCAGTTTTCAAGGCTTTGGGAAAAGATAATAATAAATACATCGGACTTTGTGTTGTAAAAATAAATGTATAAGCCAGAGCAGTTTTGAGTACCCAAAAGTGTAAAACAGATGGAAAATGTACCTCTGTGACTGTGACTATGGGTTTATTAACAGAGGCTTAGGCAGGAGCCAGCAGCTGTGTCACCTCTTCTTTTGCATTGTGTGATTTGTGCAAATTTGCATGACACCAGCATCTCCTGCATCTCCTTTCCAGCCACTGTGAGCTGCTCCACAGGCCAAAGAGCAGATCAGAAAAACTGCCTCAGTTTGATATAATCTAAAATAGATTAAATGATACTGCTGCCAGCCAATGGATAATGCAGGAAATCGAAGGAGATTTATAAGGTGACTTTAACATCTTCAGGTTAACATTTTACACATGTAAGTACTCAGAGACAGAAAAAGAAAAAATGCTTCTGTTTTCAGTACAATTAATTATAATATAAATATGTAAAACAAATAGTTTAAATAGCCCCTGGATGTGGGAAGAAATTATAAAGAACCCATGCTATCAAAGAAAGCTATCCTGCCATCTCAGCTCACTGGAAGATGCAGAGGAGCCCTTATTTCTGAAGTTTCTGCTGTCTGCTGCCACCTATGGTTCAAAAAGAAGCTTTTCTAAAGATCAATTCATCTCCAGAATCAACTAAATACAATGAAAGATCTAAAAAGAGGAAATGAAGGAACTAATAAAAATTGCATGGATGGTCAAAGTTCAGTCCATATTTAAGTACACGTTTCAGTTTTAGAAGTACTGAACTCCCACTGATTTCAGTTTATCCCAAATGGATTAAGAATGCATTGGTTTTATAGCAGTGTAGACCTTCCCGAAGAAAAATAACAATATTCACAGAGTAAAAAGTTGCTTTAAAAAACATGGGCAATGGAGGAAAGGGAATCACGCAAAACCAGTCTAAAAAGTCATGTTACATTCACTACAATTTCACTAGACACGAGATATGTATATGGAGCACACATACATCAGGTAGCCTAAGAAAGAAGAAAAGAAAGCCTAAGAAAAGAAAGCTATACTTCAAGATGGGAACGTAAGTATATTTTTAAAAAACCACATTAAAATAGTCTTCAAGACAAACACTCAGCAGTTGTAAATGCAAGAATTCAGTTTGTTCTTCCAACCTGAATTTAGCCAACTTATGCGTAATGCATTATCCTGAAAGTCTTTAATTACTTTCTCACACACTGGTTTTATCACATAGGCCAAGAATCACATTGCAATAGGGTTTTTGACTCATGAAGAGTAATTCATCGGGAAATGAAAATATATACTTAAAATTTTACATTTTTAACACCCCAACCAATCAACTCATTTTAGTGCCTTTATTTACTCTGGAATCACATTTAGCAATACAAAAATTACTCTGTCTTTTCAAGAGGTCAAGAATTCCTTTTTTCTCTTAAGTGCACCTGAGTGATATTTTCCATAAGATGGTTCAAATTAATATCTTCAGAGCAGTCCAAACTACTAATCCTGTTGCCATACATAAGCTATCTTGTTTCTCTGACCTTTCACTTTCTAGTGTTCAAACCAGAGCTGCACTGAGGTTACAATTCACAGGTCACAAGGCCACAGATAACCTTAGATATTAGTAGGACTCCATGTCATTTTCTTACAGAAACCAGAAGTGAATCAATATTTAGAAAGCTAGAGAAATCCAGTTGTTTGTGCCCTTTAGTCCAGTTTGAATTTCAAAAGCCATGAACTTTGCAGCTCTGAACAAACAAAAATGAATACAGATGAAACAAAATGAGAAGCAATTTTGTTACCCGTGGGCCACAAGCATGATGGACAAACACTGTTTTGCTCATGGCTGCCCAGAAGGTGCTCTGGCTCCACATCCAGGTTTACATGATGCCCATGGTACAGCAGGAAGGAGCTGGCATTGTGTTACACATGTAGTGAAGATTTCAATCTCCGCCCGTCATCTGTAAAGAAATGAGTATGTAACATCAGAATAAGCAGTGTTTTGAATGGAGGTTTAATAGCTGGAAGGCCATTTCTCATGTCAGCTGTGCCCTGAGACTTCACTTCAGTTCGGTTCTCATCTGCTCTGCACTTGACAAGGGAGCTTTGGGCTCCGTTATGAAAATGGGACTAATGTCCTCTTCATCTTCAGGTTAGATGACGCTCTCACCATCTCAGGCACCGTATTGCACATTAACTCTAACAACCCTTCTCTAAAGGGGCCCAAATCAGCATCAACTTTGGTGCAGGTTCATTGTCTATCAAAATGGATCCTGAATTTGTGGCCTTTAATCTGGAACATAATGTATATTAAAAGAAAACAAAACAAAGCAAAATGACACATTCCCCTTTCTTCACAAAAACAAAGTCAGGAAACGCTAGTTGGCATTATTTCTCTGTGTATTCTCTTTGTCAGAAACAACACTCAATGAGGCTTTTACACAAAATAGCAAGGCAGGGAAAACAAGGATTTTGGAGCCCAGCAAGTTCCTGAATCATCAATGGGAACATGGAGAAACTCCATTTATGCACACACCTCTGACTCTCCTGCTGGCATCTCTGAAAATCACCATATTAAACTGTTATCCAGGAAGGAACATGAACAGCAACATACTAAGTATGTCAAAACACTGAATGGATTATCAAACACATCTGATCTGTAAGAAAGAGAAATCTTTAGTGCTTAGCCAGTGAATTATGAGATTAGTGTCATGGAAGGGATAAACTTGGTATTCTACTAGGAAATATCAGGTTACTGTATGCATCCCAAAGTATTTATCTCCAGTTAGTGCTCTGCACATTTTTATCAGAAACGATTGCACAATAAACAGCATTAATACTCGGCCAGCAGGACCCTGACAAAATGCAATGCCCTCTTCTGTACTGTGAAATGAGCTTCGCTGACAAGGGTAAGATTTCACCTTCCTCCTTCCATAAAGGCCACATCCCTGAGGGAGTCTTTTCAACCCTTGCCATCTTTCCTTGTTTACATTGGTCAGCTTTAAGCTGAAGGTTCCGTTGGTAGTCTTCCTTTTTTTCTCTTTTCTCCTCCTAGAAAGTGCATGTAGAAATGTTTTAAAAGTGTTAATATGGGCATGATCCTAAACCAGCTCCATGCACACTGAAACTTTCAACAGCCCTATTGCAACTAATAATTGTGAAATTTTTAAACTCTTCCTTCATATGACACCTGTGAAAAGGAACCAGAAATTTAGCCAGAGAGAGACATACAAGATGGGCTTTAGTTTTAGGAAACTGCAGCTGCACTACAGCCCCTTGGGACAAAGTGAAGTAGGTGCCACTTGAAGACTTGTCAAGGACCAAGCTGTCCCTTATGGGCTCCACGCCCATACATCATGGAGCTGAAAGAAAACAACATAAAGCCTCTTCTTTCCCTTCTTGCCTCTTCAGTTTTCTATGAGTAGCTGGAGGATAAGAACATCCTATATGCACCTCCAAGAGGGTACAGGCTGACAAGGGAGACTGACAAGCTTCTGCTGGGGAAAAAGGAAAATGAAAAGTTTTCTCTCTAAAAGTTACATAACTGTTTGCCAGTGGTAGGCACGCCAGCATCCAGGGACGTCAGGGTGCCTTGGAGATGGCTAGTGAGAGCACTGTTCCCTGTGGAGTCTGGTCAGCATGGATGTTTAGCTTCAAGAGGATTCTTCTGCTGTGGGCCAGGGTTTGCTTTGTTTGCTCAGACTGGACTATTACTGTATATCCAAGATCAGTCCCCTTGTGGGGTGATGCCCTCCTCCCCAGCAAGGTTGCTGGTGATTAGGGGTGTAAAGGCTGTCTTTGCAGGACAGTCAGTGCCTGGACTATTCTCAGTCAGAACCCTACTTATTCCAGCTCAGATGCAGTGCACAACCAACCCAAAAAACCTGATGGGCAATTTCTCAAAACCAGTATAAATCCAAAGACTTTCTCATATTTCATAGCCTATGAACTTTGGATCCCCACAGTTTATTTTCCAGTGGAAATCTGTTGCTAAACTGTGCTCCGCTGGCTTCATTATTTTATTTTGTATATCCAGATGAGACACAACCACTGCAATATGAAACCATGTCACTGTTTGTCAGTCTTTAAGGCAAAGCACAGATGTCCACATTTGGAGAACTGTGTCCAGTTTTGGGCCCCCCAGTTTAAGAAAGACAGGGACCTGCTTGAGCAAGTCCAGCGGAGAGCTACCAAGATGATCAGGGGACTGGAGCATCTCCCTTATGAGGAAAGGCGGAGAGACCTGGGTTTGTTCAGCCTGGAGAAGAGAAGACTGAGGGGGGATTTCATAAATACCTATAAATATCTAAAGGGTGGGTGTCAGGACGATGAGACTAGGCTCTTTTCAATAGTGCCCAATGACAGGACAAGGGTCAATGGGCACAAGCTGCAACACAGGAAGTTCCAGATAAACATGAGGAAAAACTCCTTCCCTGTGCGGGTGCCAGAGCAGTGGCACAGGCTGCCCAGGGAGGCTGTGGAATCTCCTTCCCTGGAGACATTCAAACCCCACCTGGACGCGTTCCTGTGCCCCCTGCTCTGGGTGTGCCTGCTCCAGCAGGGGGTTGGATGAGATGATCTCCAGAGGTCCCTTCCAACCCCTGCCATTCTGTGATTCTGTGATTCTGTGAAAAGAATAGGAAGTTGAGGAAATATCAGGAGTTTCCCACTGAGGTTTTCTTAGTAACTTTGATAAACATTGTTGAGAAAGAGGGAAGAAAATTTAGTAGTTAAAATGGAGTAAAAGCATGTCTGAAAGCATAGGTCTTCACATCATCCCAGGGCCTCCAACACAGGGAGGCTCTACCTACCAGAAGCCATGACAAAAGATGGAACAATCTCTACAGAGACAAAGTTAAAATAGTGGCATGATATTGGTGATACTCAGACATATAAAACCCAACAAACAACACGTTTTCTGTCATTCTGATTTGATGTCTTACTTTATATGAAGTGCGAAAAAGCTAAGGGAGGATGGAGCATGATCAGACAGTGAAGTCCTGGGTTGTTTTTTTTGTTTTGTTTTGGGTTTTTTTTGTGGTCCACTGATCACTACAGCCCAGACAGTCACTTCATTTGCTGGTGACTGGCTTGCCCAGTTTGTGTTCACTGGCCCCTGTGCTCCCCCAAAATCTCCTTCACAAACACACAGACTTGAAAGGAAAAACAGTAATTCAGGAAGTCTCCTAACACAGCAGGGTTACATTTATAATATGGAAGGGTTAAGATCGAAAACTAAAGTAGATTAATTCTATTTTCAGAAATCAGTACCTAATGCAGGATTATCTTTAATGACAGACACTGAGGTGTCAAAGGACTGTGTCAGGTTTCAGACCTTTCCATAGTTTAAATTCCTATGTTCAATCAAAGGTTAAGTGAATCATTGCTGGTCATGAAGAGTTACTTCAATGCAGCATTGTTGTGGGTGGCCTACAATAAGTAATACCATATTCAGGCAGCAGTCTCCTACATGCAAACATATTTCCCATGGACATCTCTGTGAACAGAAAATATATGTGACAGTATGTACAAACTATCTCTCAGGAGATGGCACAAAAAAATTCTTACATCAGTTATTTCTTAACTGCTTCATCCCTTAACTGAATAACCTTATTCTTTGCCATGACTCTTCAAAAAATATTTCCTTTCAGATAGGATAAAATGAAACAATAGCAATTAGCTTTCTTTAATTCCTGAGTGTCAGAATCATCATACCAGCAGAATTCTCTTTCATTATGTCAGGCTGCATTTTCTTATTCACCTATTTTTTTTCTGGGCAGCTTATTACTTAGAGAAAAAAGGGAATCAAACTATTGTGAACTGGTTTGGCAATACTCAGCATATAAGCATAAAGTAGGACATAAACCAGAGATGGATACATACCCCACAGTTGAAACTTATATGTTATTTTTTTCATCTCCAGTAATTTGCCTATATTACAAATAATTTATGTGAAAAGAAGAGTATGGCTGCAGAATTCACAGGCATTTTTTATGTTCAAATGTAACTGTGATTTGTACCAAGTTTTGAAGAATGTTCCTTCCTATCCTTTATTCCTTGTTATGGTAGCTAAATTGTTCTTTAGTTTAGTTGATGTTAATACCTGGAATCTTAATAGCCTACATTGATTAGTTTTCTCCAAAATATTTCTTTTGAAGTAATTTATATTTTATACTCCACAGGCCTTAGCAAAACTTACATAAAATTTCTGTAATAACATGTATATTACTGTATAAGGGACTGATGCATCTGAATTTATTCTACATTAGGTTTGTAATGTTCCCAAGTCTAAAAAAAAGGTGAATGGTGTGATTATCCAAAATTTGCTTTAAAAAATTGGAACTGAAAATTCCTTCCACTGCAACTGAACATCAAAAACATTCTGGTCTATTTCTAATAAAACAAGGATTTTTTTTCACAGAATAATTACTATTAAACACGAATATTCAGGTCAGGGGGATTTCTTTTTAGAAAGATTTGTGTTTTCACTGAAAACCTTGAAGTGTTTGGGTTTCCAATGAAATGTCCCTGTATTTTGGTATTATAGTGGAAGAATTCTGCTTTTTTATTGACTTCTCCTTTTCCACCCCCAAATTCCAAAGAGGAAATTAACAATTTAGTATAAATAAGAAACAATAATTTTGGGGTTTCTGAAAAAAAAAATGGTGGAAAAAATTGCATTTCTTGCCCTTCCCTGTATATTTTAGGTAACATAAGGGCATGACTCAGTGTATTCTTATTTTAGTGCCTCTGTAATACAAACATAACAACTGATTCAGCTCTACTAGAATCATAAATGCATAAAGGTAGACGTGATAAGCTGAGCAGAGGAAGTATTCCTGACTGTGATCAAGTGTCTTGTCCTGAATTTCATGGTAAAATGGAGTATGTTTTGCTGTGTGTCTTTCTCAGTAACGCCCAAAAGAATGACACTGTTTTCTTCAAGCTCCTTCAGAAAAAACATGCACAACTTTAAAACAATCAAAATCTATGCAAGGCATAAAGGTGCAGTCAACTTCCTACTTTGCATCCTGAAGGTCTCAAGAAGAGGACATGGAAAACTATGAAAAGTAGCAGGAATACTCTTCCACTTCCAGGCGGTACAAGAAGTCTTTCTTGCTGTATACCCCCTTTTGCTTTTGGCTCTGGCCTGATTCCAAGCACACCTTCAGTCAGGTAGCCAACATGAAAATGAAAATTTTCATAATTAGGGAAAGTACAAACCTCACCATAGCCTCCTAAAAGTCTGCTTCAATGACAAAATTCAATGAAAGAAAGGAGATCCATTCCACAAAACAAAGTTGTGATGTTCTGTATTGTCTAGACAATGCATTGAATTTCTCCACTTTTGGTCAAACATAAGGCCAGCTCTTGAATGGGTTAATAAAGCAGTATGAAATCTACTGGAGACAGAAAGTTATGTAAACGGACTGCCTGCTAAGCCAGCCTCTGCTGATGCTGGATACATGAAGGTGTTAAGAGAAGCAGGAACCTGCATCCGCTCTGTGTTTATAGACAGACATAAAATGATTATTGCAAGGATTGTAGATAATATTATCCAATGTGGATACAAATCTCTGGAGTATCCAAGGAATTCATCTGAGCTTTGAGAAGACTTTGATCTGTTGACATTGCCATTTTCTGTTCTAAATAACAAGCCATTAGAGCAGTACAACTGAAGCCAAGTTTTCTGCAGATTTCCACCCCAAAACAATAGATGTCAGACTGTAACACAGGATAATTCATATAACAAAAGAAATCATCCAATTTTTTTTTCATCAAAAAAACCCTAATATAGAATCTAATCCAAAAATGACATCTGCAGTTTTATGCAAAGTGGTGTTACTTGAGTGATTAGATATCATGTTTGACCATAAAGAATTCATGGCCTCCCTTTGTTCCAAAAGCTATCTAAGCTGTGAATTTATATTACTTATTTGTCCAACATTTTAGACTGCAGTGGAAGTAATGAAATGTGTCAATAATTTGTTACTTTAGTCTCCTTGCCTCAGAAATCTGGTTTCAATTCCATCTGGACTAACATCTACTTCTAACAAGCTTAACTGTTTCAATATACATCCAAGGACAAAAAACCAAGTCTAGTGCTAAATCAAAAATCTGGGGAACATTTCAGTGACTCAATCAAAAATAAGAATCATTAGCAGTCACAACCTCAACTCTAAAAACTTAGCAAAATAGCTATTCAGCATAGGATGTACCCCTAGATTTTGTGGCTTCTTCAGGGACAGTAAGCCTCAGTGAGATTTCACAATGACTAAGATTAAACCTGATGCCGAATAGGAAAATTTCCACAGCAGCTGCAGCATTCATCTGAAACCTTTACCAATGCCTTATGGATAGTGCTGCTCCCATTCGCCTCTACTGGCACACGCCAAACCCAGTCTGTGCCATCAAGAAGAGAGAAGAAATGCTCCCCGCCTCCCACAGTTACTTGTTTTTCCTGGTAAGACTAGTAGCCATTTGACAAAGAGATGAGTCACAACTCTTGACAGTCAAAAGAATGTAGGAGACACTTCATTCAAAGAAGCCTAAAAAACCTGGGAGACTGAGATAGGATTAATTTTGCTGAAGATCTCTTGATAGCAGTTAGAGAAGAAGAAAAAAAGCTTCTTAAATCTTCTCTTGTGTATTATAACACAGATTTTATTTTTTATATAGAGGCAAAGAACGTTCCATGGTCTGTTGTCCCATTTTCTTTAAGTGAGAGCAGCAACCTTATTTTTCAGTAAAGGCTTCATTGTGAGAGTCTAAAATAAGTATTGAAGAGGCGACCACTATTTGTAGATTACCTTTTTGTATTTATTTTTCATTTCAGATCCAACATTACTTAGGCTGTACAAGTTAAAAACTCCCCATTACATGTATTTGTCACTCCTAGAGTAACAACTCTAGTATTTTCAATACATAAAGAGTTCTTGAACTTTATAGAATAACTTGGGATATATTTATTTTGAGAATCCAGATATTACTTTGACTTACTGTAATCCCATATCACTCATAAAATGATTTATTCTTAATCTGATTTGATGGTTAGAGCTCTTTCCTTACAGTCTCTTGGAAAACTTTCATTTGACAGTTGTTCGTTTTGCTAACTCTTCTGTCTAATCCATGCAATCTGGGAATTTTGTGGAGATAATGAAATCTCAACAGTCATCCAAGTTGCAAAGTTTACTGTTCCTGAAGAAGTTCTTCTTGGAGCCATAACTTCAGTATTCTCCGAAGCCGGCTCCTCTCTGTGTGCTCATCTAATATCCCATTTTTCCAAGAAAAGTTACCTGAATATGTTTCACCACAGCCAAAAAGAAATCAGTTGATCCCAGTAGGTCAGCTGTGGCTTGGTGCACTGAAAGAAAAACAAAACCATTAATCTCAAAGTGATTCTAGCCTTAAACATACAGGGCATTGAAAAGCATTGCTAAGCTTTTACTAAACATTGCTCATGTTCGTAAAGTAAGCAAACCAAATTAAAGTTCTTTTTACTGCAGTGAACTACACCATCCCTCTGCTGCTCTGCTGGCTCTTCCAGGTGGCAAAATACAGTTTAGAGAAATTCTAAAATGCTTCAAGGTAGTTTTTGCCTCGTGTTTCTCTTGAACAGCTCTTGGCCTTAAAAGCGCAGAACAGGTGTATTCACAAATGTTTTTACTTTTTTTTCATTGTGTCCAGGGATCCTAAATGCAAACTTTAAGTCTGATAATGGCTTAAAAATCCTAAGCCAACAGAGTTTAAGAAAAACCTTTAAGTTCATTAGCCAATTTCGCTCATCCTTGAGGCAAAGAACATTCATTCATATCAGTTTAAAGTTCTAGGATGTATATATGATCAAAATATCTGAATAACCAGAGTGCAAATTCTGTGTTTTTTGTTAGTTACTCTAGCAAATCACCCCACACCTCTGCAGTAATAATATCCACCAGGAATTCCAACCAGCTCAAGCATGATCTCTACTTCCTGAGAACTTGTGGCTCTTTTCAGGCTGTCAGTTTTTCCAAGGGTATCTTTATTTGATCCATGAAACACTTTTGTCCCATATGAGGCTAAAAGCATTGATATATAATTTCTAAGTAAATCCCTGGACCACTTTTTAAATAATGGGCTTATGCTAACCATAGCCCACTCCTTGGAGATCTTGCTGGTACTAAGCAAAATTGTAAAAATATCTCCTTAAGCTTCTCCAATTTCTAACCCCTATATCCTTATCAGCTTTGGAGAAATATTGTTTGGCTTGATGCCTTGTCAACAATATCATCCCTTGACTCTTTAATAATATTTCCTAGGGTGGTTAGTGCATTCTTTAATTTTTTTGTTTGATTTCCATAAAAGCTGTATTGCTGTTTTGGCTTTCTCAGCCTGCAGTTAGAGCAGCATTTACAGCACAATCATTCTACACCTTTGTTATTCCCTCAGGTTTGCTTTTAAACATCAGACTGTCCACACCAACAAAGCCAGACATGTAAATACAGTTCGTAAAAGAAATTTGATAAATGGAGAATTCTGAAAGAAAATTGATTCCAGCAGTGGGTTGACATAAACTGCAGCAGTTAAAAGTGACATACATTAAACTAAAACAAATTTTGGTTTGTTAAAAAAGATACATTTTTTTGGCTGGATGGCTGTTCCTGTAGGGATTGAGTTTGTGATTGGAATTAACCATACAAGCATAACAATTTATTTTCCCACTAAATCACTTACTGAGGATGTCACTGTCACTAAATGCATCACAGGACCAATCAGGTTCTCTACTTTCCCTCACTTTTACAACCAGCTGGTTTTGGAACCAGCCAGTTTTCAGAGAATCTGATACTTTTATGTCTGACATTGCTCCAGTCTGCAGAAGTACTTGTTTCTTTTACTATGACTCTCCACTGATGAGGCGACCCTCAGTGAGGACAGATTAAATTAATTTAGAGAAGATCAAAAAGCCAGCCGTGGATTATTATTGTACAGCTTTCACCCAATGGAAGAACCTAAATACCAAATAGAGCAGGAAACTGTTCCCACCCTTTTCTCTTCTGCGCATATGAAGGTACAGACAAGGCAGTATGTGTCCTAATAATTTCCAACCTGCCAACAGAGAACAGATGGATGAGACAAACATATTGAGTTATGAATATGTCATCTGTTCCCAAGAAATCTCAAACCTCTAATTGGAGTCAAAAGGCTGAATTTATACTGAGTTTATAACCAGTGAAAGGATGAGAGAGAAGTTCCCTAACCACTGCTTTTTAATCAAAATTAAGAGAACAATTCTGGCTAATAGGCTATCATGTTGACATTAGTACTCTTATGCTGGAATCTGAAAGGACTGATTCAACTATACTTGGAAAACTTAGGGAATAATATATAAAGAAAAAGTTAATGGACTAGTTCTTCAATATCTCAAAATCATGCTGCACTCTCCTTTGTGGTCCTTTGAATCACTATAGCTGGAAAAACTGTAACTGTTGCTTTTGCAAATGTATCTCAACTAATGCTTCTCAAAGGTATTTGTTGAGGTGTGTAGGTAATCAGATATTAAAAAGGGTCAAACCTGACATGTTGGCAGCTGTTCTGTTTCAGATAGATGCATTGCTCACATATTGCCCAGATGCTGCACAGTGCTGTTTCATGCAGTCATGCTGGAGCTGAAACAGCCTCCGGGCCTCTGAAGATCACACCAGCAAGGGACAGAGATCTACAGCCTCTGCTAGAAAAAAGAAACTAAGAGCTAGAAGTCCACAACAACTTAAACCCCACATGAATTTCCACTGAAGTGATGGCAGCTGTCCTGTTCAGTGCACTGAGTGCAGAATCACAGACCTCCAGTCCACAGGGTTTATTAAAAGGCATTTATAAGCAGCCGTGGGTGGTACTTTGATCGTGGTTTGTGTGCTCTCAGCACAGAAGGGGGTATTCAGCCACATTGACCAAAACATTGCACAGACAGTCCTTGCAACCAGCAATCTTTCCTGAGATCAGCAAGCGTTGCAAACTTGGGACATAGCATTATTGCCTGGTGAATTATGAGTAAAATCAAGCATGTAATAATCCCACATGTACTGTTTAATCCTGTTGCAGAGAATGAAAAATGAGGAGTAATATGATAAAGTTTTATCCTTCTAAAATACCATCTTTTAAATAAAGATTTCTAAGTCTGTCTTATCAAACCTTCTGTGTTATTTTATTCTTGCCTTGTTTTGCATTTTTAACTTTTCATTTTAAACCAAACTGACACTGCAATGGTGGTCTAGCAGTTTGTGTAATTTTCTGTGAAGATTCCAGCTTTTCTCCCTCCTCTAGAGAATTAATATTTACAGGACACAACTTCAATTGGGCGGCAGTTTCCAAATGAGAACAGAACATAGGAAAGCTTGTATCAGGTCAAACCAAACTCACCCTGCGTTCTGGTTTTTTTTATAGAAGAATGCCTATATAACAGTTGAAACCTAAGACAAAGGGTAAAAGCAGGCCCAGAATGTAGGGATGATTTCCATGAATATTGTTCAGGAACTTCAGAGGCAGTCTGATTCAGAGGTAATGTCTTTCATTTAATGACTCTAGATTTTCTCCCAATATTTTGTCCAAAGATGTATTTTAAAGCATTTGAAGTTTTAATATTTCCAGAGTTCCAGGCTAAAGATATTCTTAACATCATCTTGTGCAAGAAAGTGAAAGACAGGGTACAGTCATTCCCTGCTCTACAGCACTCACTATTTTAATGGACTGTATGTTCCTTCCTTTGTCTCTTGCTTTGTAATAGAAGTTCCTTCTTCATTTATTGTATAGAAACTATTCCAATATATTCCACTGTATAGAAACTGTTTTAATCAGTCTTGCTGCCTTTTCCTGACTTCTTCCTCTTTCCTCTGCTATTGCATTCTCTTTGCAATGGAGGCAACATAAATCAATCAGAATTCAAGATCTAAGACCTCCAAAGCATTGTACAGTGGCAGAAAGTTTTTGATTCCTGTTTTCTTTTCAGTCCCTTCCAACATTTGATTTGCTTTTCTGACTACTGTTGAACAATTAGTTGATTAAATAACAAGCTAAGGTCTAAGCTTCTCTAATGTGAGCTGTCTCCCACACATGTACATGCACTAAAAAATTTACAAATCTAGTCATACACCAGATTTTTTCAAATGTTATTAATCAGAAGTTTAAATGCAAATTTGCAAAACCAGGGAAAAAAATTCTATTTTATTAGAAATAAAATTTATATTCAGTTATTGTAAGTTATTTTAATTGGATTCTGGAATACTTTTATAGCAAGTTATTTACCTTTTAAAAGCAAAGTTTCAAATCCATTTCTAAAGAAAAGAGAAAAATCCGGCACCTTTTACTCATGTAAGTAACCTTTTTAAGGTATAATTCACACCCACTAGCACTCACTGACTTACTTAATTCCAGGGTAGCAGTACTGGCTTAACTGGAGCAGATATAGCTTTGGAGTTATGTAGCACTCTGGCAAAGTGTGTGACAAAAGCAGAAACTTGTTAACTGCTTTCAAAAAAGCCTGGTGGAGCAGTGGATGTATTCTCCCTTACACAGTCTTTGCTAAGTATATGTCATTTGATCCTGAAATTACTTTATGGTGTGAAACGAAGCCCAGAAAAATCAGTGGGAAATCTTCAGTTTGGCCCTGTATTTGCAAATTCATTCCTCTCTTCAGATATACATGTGCGAATCTATTTGACACCAATGTGCTAAAGCCTACTGTCATTTCTACCAACTAGTTTTGACGAGTTCAGTTGATGCAATATGAGTTTTTCCACACATATCTAAGATCAGAATTTGGCAGAGCATTAACAATGTATGCTAAGATATAAGATATTGCATAATTTTCCTCTTATGGTGTACTGCTGAATAAATATTTTCTCTGAGACCAAGATCAAGCTGCTCCAGCATCGCTTCCAAATAGGAATGGAGGAATATTTGACTGCAGTACCCAGCTTTTGCTTAGCACGCTCCGCGTGAAGGTCACGTGTTTGTGGTAAGAACAGAGCGTGGCAGAGCAGCCCCTTACACAACAGCCACGTAAAGTTAATTTTAAGTTGCCATAGCTGGCACCTCCAATTCAGTAGAGAAGTTGTACTTACTGGCAGTGGCCTTGGTGGCTACTGTGCAGCCAGCACCCTTGAGAGCAATTCTTGAGAATGAATCATTTGGAAGCTGCATGGTGAATAGCTTTCATTTCTACTCAACAGGAAAAATGTCATTTGAAACATCAACAACATTAGCCTCTCCAAGGAAAAGTCATCAGAACCAGACCATTACGTGAAAAATGAGTAACATAATTTACTCACAAAACATACAACTTAACATCAGCACAGGCGACTTAGGACAAATTTGCTCTGGCTTAGAATGGTCTAATTTAGGCTATATGCCACCTTGATGAAACTTTAATCTTGTTGCAAACATGTACAAGGCCTGGAGATGGCTGGCAGAAAAGGCAAGGGTTGGGAAGATTATGCTGCTTTATCTCAGTGCAGCAGTACTTCATGAAACATAGAAATAAATCCCCATGTGGCTGTTTAAATAACAGTAGCCTATTCGTGTATGACCACCTGTTTGCATATTTTAAGTTAATATGTTCACAGTTCTGTGAAATGCCAACATAAATGGCTGGTTGTTTTATATTCTTAAGACTTGAAATCATTCACCTGTGCGTATCTTGAACCCTTGGCACTAGCTGCTGCAGCTGCAATGGAGCATACGCTCTCATACACACACATTGTTCCCTTAAATAACTCATCAATCAGCAGCAAATTATAACATTCAAACTTGCAGCATAAGGCAGTAGGCTGACAAAATGGACATCTGGATTTTATATTAACATTGACAGAGTGTGCTTTGCAAATGTTCTGCTTTATTTATGTGAAATGTAAAAGCAAATACATGATAAATCATTAGAATATATTTATACTACACTGAAGCCACAGAGGTATGGCCTAATTCAGGGTTTATGACGTGAACAAGGTGTTGGTTTTTAACTCTCCTGGGAGTCCCACCTAAAACGCCCCCAGGAAAATGAGCTTGAGATGGCGCAAGGAGCTTGCCTGTGCCAGTGAGGCAAGAGGAACTGCTGGTGCTGAAAGGAGGTGGGGCCCATGAAGTAAGAAAACTGGCAGAAGATAGTGTTTATTCAGCATTTGCACCAACAGGACTACTGTGCTCTTGTTGAAGTTTCTCCATGTAGACCACATGGTAGGTAGCAACAAAGAGGACATGAGGGCTCAGTGATGGCTTTTGATGGCAGATTTCAAGCTGAATTTGCCATATCAGGCTTCTTGGTGATTCAGGCTTGGGCATGGAAAGGGGCTGCTGGCCATAGATCAAATTATAGGTTCCTCTCCAACTTTCGTACCCTCTGTCTTCCCCAAAGAGACCACAAGATTCAAGAAGAAAAAGAGAGGAAGGAATAAGAGAGTACCTCACTCTGTAAGTATTCCAGCTTTCTTCTCCTCTCACAAGTTGTAATTTCACTAGCTTCATGTTGCTTTGTTTCCCGAAGCAGACCTGTTGGGCTTTCAGCTGCAGTGTCCTCACTCCTTCATACTGCTTGGTTTCACAGCTCCTGCCAGACCCTGTTCCCACTACTCTGACATCAGATCCCAGATTTTATGACTATGTCTACACTAGTAAATAAAATGGACTAGGACTCATCCTGCAGTTCCCCTAACAGTAAAGGCAAAAAATCATACGCTGCCTAAAAGAAATAAGTCCCCTTGGAACTAAAAGAGTCTCAGCTGGTGAGAAATGGAGGGAAAGTGTCCATATTCCTTTGATCCAGCATCACTCCATCTGTTGCATGGCCTCTGAAGGCATTTATGCCTATTTTCCCAGTGATTTCAGTATATTTTCATTATAGTTGTTCACGAACAGGCAGAACAACTGAGGAATCTTTTGGGCGATATGAACAAATAAGACCTCAGAATACTTAAATCATGTTTGTTTTGTTATTCTGAAGTGCCTTTACTGACATTTATGGGGAAATAAGTTTTCATTTTCCAGAGTGTTCTGTGGTGTCCTGGTAGCTTCAGCTGAACATTTTCCAGCACTCCAGAAAAATTCAGGCTGGGTCAAAATAGTAAAGTTAATATTTCATGCAGTATATTTTAGAAAATGAAATAAAATGGATCAACAAAGAATTAAAAGGCTGGTTAATATCATTTTTAAGCATTATAAATGAAACTGAGAATCAAACACCCTCGAAAAGTCTTGTCAGACACTGTAGTATATCTTGGATTTACATTGATAAGAGAAAGCTGTGGCCAAAGTGTGTTTTGGAGATATTTGACAATGATCAGATAAGTGTCTGAGAGTGAAAATAAGATGTGAAAATCCAACCTCATTTAGCCATACTTAGAGGATTGACTTCTGAAATTGTGAAATTTGATTGTTTAAACTTGCTTGCTGGAACAGTATTCAGTTAAAGATCAATGGACCACAAATTTACTGAATATATGTTTTTGAACTCCATTTAAAAAATACTTCACAGAATCACAGAATCACAGGTTGGAAGGGACCTCAGGGATCATCTAGTCCAACCTTTCTAGGAAGAGCACAGTCTAGACAAGATGGCCCAGCACCCTGTCCAGCCAGATCTTAAAGGTGTCCAGTGTGGCTGAGTCAACCACTTCCCCGGGGAGATTATTCCAATGGTTGACTGTCCCCACCGTGAAAAATTTTCCTCTGATGTTCAATCAGAATCTCTCCAAGAGCAACTTGTGTCCATTACTCCTTGTCCTCTCCATGGGACTCTGTGTAAAAAGGAAGTCTCCATCTTCTTTGTAGCTACCCCTGAAGTACTGGTATATGGTGATGAGATCCCCTCTGAGCCTCCTTTTCTCAAGGCTGAACAAACCCAGCTCTCCCAGCCTATCCTCATATGGCAGCTTCCCAGTCCTGTGATCATCTTGGTGGCCCTTCTCTGGACCCCTCCCAGCCTGTCCACATCCTTTTTGTATAGCGGGGACCAGAACTGTACACAGTACTCCAGGCATGGCCTGACAAGCGCTGAGTAGAGTGGGATAATGACTTCTTTCTCTCTGCTGGTGATGCCCTTTTTGATGCAACCCAGCATCCTGTTGGCCTTCTTGGCCGCAGCAGCACACTGATCGCTCGTATTGAGCTTTCTGTCCACCAGGACCCCCAGGTCCCTTTCCACAGTGCTGCTCTCCAGCCAGGTGGATCCCAGTCTCTGCTGCACTCCTGGATTATGTTTTGCCAGGTGCAAGACCTTACACTTGTCCTTGTTGAACTCCATAAGGTTCTTGTTAGCCCACTCTTCCAGCCTATCCAGATCTTCCTGCAGAGCATCTCTCCCTTCTGGAGTGTCCGCTTCCCCACTCAATTTGGTGTCATCAGCAAACTTCATCAGGCTACACTTGATGCCATTATCCAGATCACTTATAAAGATGTTGAATAACATTGGGCCCAATATCGATCCCTGGGGGACCCAACTGGTGACAGGTTGCCACTTTGAAAAAGAGCTATTTACCACCAACCTTTGGGTGCAGCCTGTCAGCCAGTTCCCCACCCACTGCACAGACCACTTGTCTAGGCCATAACACATCAATTTCTCCAGGAGGAGACTGTGGGGGACCGTATCAAAGGCCTTGGAGAAGTCCAGGTAAACAATGTCCACTGCCCGCCCCATGTCAACCAGGCAATCAATTTTTTTCCAGCAAGCATTTAATTTCTTCTAAAATTACAAAAAACCCCACAAAATTGTATCTAAATAATAATGTATTTCCTTGTCAGTAAGTTCAGACAAATCTGATCTACTGAAGTCTCTTTTGATTCACAATTTTAACTAATTTTAAAAGTTTTTATTCTGTTACCAGTGCTTCTGTTATGTTTTATTCCATGTGTATCCCATTGTCTTGCAAAAGAAAAAGATCAAGAACTAAAAAACTTCCCCTTATCCAGCGGTCTGATGCCTTACATCAACTCTGATCATTTTACTTTTTGGGGTATCCCCCCATCACTTGCCCTGGACTCGTTATGACAACTCACAATAACTTTATGACAACTTATCATGACAACTTAAAGGGATGATTCCATAAAGGGTAGGGCTCAGGAGTGCAATGTTTGACTCATAGGCATTCTGCTGGCATCTTTACAGTGAGAATCAATCGACCAGGCTTTTGAAAAGCTCTATTTTGGAACCAGAGTATGTCTATATGCGCAAAGTAGTACCACAGACACTCGGAGGTGAGCATAACTGAGTAACTAATGCAGCTATGCTAGTTTCAATACACCAGCTAATTCGCTCAGAGCCAGCTCTGCACCTATGCCCTGTTGTAGATATGGAGATACAGTTCTTTCTCTAGCTGTCAGCTCAGTAAAGTGCCAAGCATTAGTAATAATTCAATAATTGAATTATTGACATAAGTAGTAATGTAATCTTAATAGATTGCCTGCATTTATTCTTCAAAAGCAAGAGAGGAAGCCATAAAAATCTGCTATTGATTTAGTGGATGCAGATTAGTAAAGCTGGCATTGAAATTTTTTTTCAGTGCAAAGTTGCTTCTCATAAAGATGCGACTGGAAAGATGCAAATGATTCCTTAATTTGGGATTAATTCTGGGAGGATAAATTCAGCAAAAGAAGGGGAAAATTCAGAAAACTTCACACTGATATTTGGGAAAACAGTTCAGTTTTTAATTTACATTTTGAAAATGACAGTTATTTAAAAACTACTTTCCAAAGATAAATCATCAAACATTTATTTTCAGCTCAAACAAGTTATTTTACATTCTACACAATATACTTCAGGGTTTGGGTTTTTGTTTTTACTGAAGAAACGAACAAAACAAGGGGATTTTATGTGGGTTTTTTAAAGGTGATTTCCTTTACATTTTTATCTCCCATAGACAAAAAGGAAAAATTTCTAATACATGAATCCCAGACAAATATATAGTAATTGTAAACATGCATGTTTATATGTATGTCCATGCAGTGTCTCAAACACAAATTCTTGTTAAGTTGCCAGTGCTACTATTTTTGACACTGAAATTTGCCCCCTATCATTGGCTTAATTCTGCAAGACAGGGAGTGTCTTTTGTATTGTGATGACAGCATCGATTCACTTGAGAATTCTTTGCACAGGCACCAGGCGATGTCCCTGAGCATGGTAAACTGCTGAATGACAAATAAAAATTTGGGGGTGTAGACCTCAAATTTGGTTTTCTGTTTCCCAGCAAATATTTAGTAGGGAAAGTGCATCCAATTGCTCCCATTTCAGGCCTTGTAAAAGAATTTTCAGTCAATGTATTCTGGTTTACAGAAATAACTCTCTCCAAGAATAATCTCTGAGGGCTCTGTTAAACAACAAACAGTTCCTAAGCTCTCTGAGCAGAAGCCAAGGAAAGGCCACAAGAGATACAGAGACTGGCTCTGTACACAGACGGCTGATTTGGCAAGACAATAACCAACATACTGAAGAAGGCCTCTTTTGGTTTTCATTTTCTTTAAATCTCTCTCAGCACTGAAGGCACTAAAGTTGTAGGCAGGCTGGTAGAAATAAAAGCGTTTAAAATTATGCCTTTCTTGCCACAGAGCCACTGGATAAACTGTGATGGTTACTTGAACTGGTTGGGGCAACCACTCCTTTGGTGACAAAAGCTTTTTAAACCTATGTCACAACATCTCTTTGTTACATTGGTTGTTATGAAAGTGGTCTCGAAAGGGGTAGGATAATTATTTTTATACTTAAAGCCTTCTTTTTTTTCCCATAGGGGAATCTTTCTTTAACTGGAAGGCATATGGCCCATGATGTTCTTGGTGTTTATTTTTTCCCGTTGTTGCTTTTTCTGTGTACATCCTTAAACAGCTTTCTGGCTGACCTATGTGCCTGTTGGCTGACATCATCTGGGAGAGTTGAAATGTCTTGAGAATACCCTCATCATTAGGACCAAGATGTTCAACTGACACAAGAGCCAAATAATTTTTGGACACTCAAGTGGAGATTGACAAAGTTATATGAATACATTTAGAAGAACCAACTTGTACCTTTACCAAAAATGCAGAGAGAATATGATGAATAATTTAAAGTGTCACTAGAAAAGTTCACATATATTTTTAATTAAATTACAAAATCATCATGATTATTATCTTATACTATAGTATCACCTCCAGATTTTTAATGCACTGATTTCATTCCAACATAAAGCTGTAATAGAGTAAATAGTTAACCAGTGTGTCACCTGCCATGTTAAATTCAACATAAGCAAAGGGCTGTCACTGACTAAGCAGTAAGTTCAAGCATTCTGGAATTTTTTCCAGTTTTGAAGCCCTTTATAAGATTTATAAAAATCCATTAATTTTAAAGGCCCTAAAATAAAAATTAATTATTCAGAAACAATGTAATACAGTAGCTGTAAAGAACCTGGAATGTAGACACAATCACCAAGGACCTCATCTGGGGGATCTAGGTCAGCATGATGTGGAAATTGTGGCCACTCCGTTGACATCATTGGAGTTACTCTAATGTAAAAGGACAGCTTACGGCTGGGATCTCTCCTAGAAAGAAAAATAGTTATGCTTAAAGACTTTATATTCTTCTAAATGATATGGAAACAACCGGGGTCAGTCCCAATACCAATATCCTTCAATAGCTGTGGTATACAAAACTGCACAGATTACCTGGGGCAATGTGCATCTCGGTTTGCCATTTTTAAAGGAGTCATACGTAGGTAAGTTTAAGACAATTTCTAAAAGATGTCTCATAAATTCTGTCTTAGTCCTCAGTGCCTTGCAAATCAGGTGCAATTATTACTCCTCTGATAAAACAAAGCAATTTCCCTCCTGCTGTTACATAGTGTGGAAAATGAACCCATACTAAGGCCGTGGTTTTCAAATGCTGCTTGGTTATACAAGAGGAGACATCACCACAGAAAAACTAACCCTCAGTGAAAAAAGATTAATTCTCAGGAGATACCTTAAGATCAGCCAAAAAGGATTCCTAGGATGACAACGTTTCTTATTTTCTCTCCCTGACTCACAATGACTGTATCAGAAAACAGTCTATTCAGTTGCCTAAACAAAGGCTCCTGGTGCCATCTGAGATGTCCTAAGGTAGCTGAACAAGGTATCACTGGTGAGCAGGATACAGGCCCTACAGGAGACCTGTATTGTTCTGGAGCAGCAGTTGGAGACCAGGTGGTCTGTGTAACTTACTGCCTCCACTGAGGCAGCTGAAAGGACGCTGAACACTAACATTTCTATTAATAGTAGGGCATCAGAGAATAGAAATCTCTACAAAACTAACACATTATGTGGGTATCTAGCTCTGAAGTAAAGGCTGTAATTCAACCTAGCATTAGTACTTTATATTCAGTTGAAGTTGAAAATAACTTCAGAGAAATAGAGCAATTTTAACATGGCAAATGTAGAAGTCAAAAGTTTTGGGAAATTCGTTTATTAAATTAAAAAAATGATATAAATATTTCAAATTCATTAAACTCTTGGGAACAAGTTTTAGAAACAAATCAATAGGATGCTAGCTAGGTAGTTGAGGATTCTAAATTTTCTTTGGATTTGTGTGACCTACTTTGTATATATTTAGCTGACAAAGTGCTGAGAAATATTGTAGATGATTTATGACAGTAATAATGTTCTTACATTTCAGGGTTTGCAAGAAATGCTTGCTACTATCTCCCACTGGCTTCAGGATTGCATCCTGTCTTCTCTGATTCAACGCCAGCAATGATAACTCATTCCTTCAGCATGTCCCATTTTGGTTACAGCAATGCAATTTACTTAAGCCAGAAAGCATCAGCCCTGGGAAAGTTGCAGCTGGTGCAGATGCAGGAGCAGTTCACTTCCTTAGACCCATCAGTCACAAAAGCCTTTGCTTTGCACTTGCAGCCCACACACCATCTAAACTGGTCTCTAGAGGTGAACTCTGTCTTCTCACCAATTAAATAAAATTCCATGGGGCTGTGTGATTACTTCTTGGGACACCCAGTTAAGACCATACAGTTGGTGGGATGAACTCAGGCCTAATTGAGACTGTGGTTTCTAGGCCATTTTGCTTCACAGGAGGCATACTTCAGTCCCTTCCTGTACTTTCTTCCTTGGATAGCAAATTACTGTATTAAAGTTAATTTTACTATTTGGGAAACCAAAATAAAAGACGAGAGATTTGTACCAAAGTTAAATATTGTAAGGTTTGTTTCACTTCTTGTGGGGTGAAGGAAGTTCCTGGCTATGAAGGCAAGTTACAGATATTGAATTTGTTGGCTTACCTAAATATTAAAATGTCCATCTTTAACACACCATGCAAAAATTAACGTGACATATCTTATTGCTAATTCTCATGGACCTCTCTTAAATACTGCTAAGCCTGAGTTACACTTTAAATGAAAATTGCATCTAAGTGTAAAGTTTGATACGACTTTAATTGAAATTCCTCAGTAATATATAAAATATATAAGTGGAGTTTTACATATATTTATAATACAGGCTATATGTAGACTGTCCCTTTTTCCAAAAAATCCAGGGTTTATATTAATATATATTCATACATGTAAACACATATATCTCAATATGATGAATGTATATTAGACAACAGTAGTTATTTTTAGATTGATATGCAAAAAGCAAAACTTGTAAAACATATGAAATTGCAAATAGTGTTAATGAATTTGGTAGTGATCAGCATTGCTGAAAAATTCAACTTTTTAAACATGTCCAAATTTGAGCACTTTGGTACTATACATTAATATTTTCTTTCCAGTGATTTTACAGCAACTACATTGTGTTGAAGGGCCCATATGAAAAGAAAATTTCTCAGATAGCTCTGCTGTAGTAGTTATTTGTGTCTTCTTCCTCCCTTACCCAGATGGATGCTTCCATATAGCTTGTATATTCTCTACTTTAAAAACACACCCTCTTGGTTTTCAGTGCTTCGCTGTATTGCTTACTACAGTCAGATCCACTCTAGTACATGGATTGTGGCACCCTGAACCACAGGAAAAACAAGTAATTACTAGAGGTATATGGACACCCCAAGCACATCTGCCTTATGATTGCACTCTTGAAGATAACCTCCTGATTTTACCCACTCAGTATTTTCTGGTTTGTATCACAGAGTGATCTTGGAGCACCTGAACCGGACTCCTTTCAGAAAAACGGATCCAGGACTGCTCCAGTCACAGATGGGTTAGCCCTGGACTACATGCTGGTTCACACTGATCTACCCTTCCTCCTCACCAAATGCAGGTAGTGTGTATCTCCAGAAATATTTCCATATTTATGCATATCCATTGCTATCAGTTTGCTCTATTTGCTGATGGAGAGGTATCCAACACCTGAAGGAAAATTGACTCTCTTTTTGGATTGATCTTCAGAATTGTTTTAGGGAACATTTTGTATATATTTTGCAATAGTTGAAGGGGGATTATAAGTAGAAAGATTATTTCTTATTGGTTTTGTCTGTCACCTAGTTTCTGCTTTGAAAATGCCTTAATCCAAAGAAAACTTGAAGAATAACCTTTTTCCAGGGTGAGTGGACTGTACTTTTTAAAGTCACTGATAGCAAAAAGCATCCAATTAACATCAGAATATATTAATTTTTAAAAAATCAATTATTTAAAAAAGCACAAAGGAACTATGTATATAGAAAGGTATGTGCATAAGAAAAATCAAATGAAAAAACAAGGAATAAAATGAGACGGGGGTAGAGAGAGAGGATGTCACCACAATAGCCGTACCAGCTGAAATCTTGATAATAAAATATGTAAAATATTTCTAAACCATACTGCAGCCTACGCACTAGCCACAGGGTAATAAAGACCTCACATAAGCAAAGATATTAGTGAACATCTAATCTTCATAGAAAAGATCAGTTCCATATAGTCCCAAAGTTCAGAGACGAACAGTCAGTTACATTTACTGTGAGTATATTGCCAAGGATAGAGAAGGTTCAATTGTACTGAATGGTTCCTGAGGTCATGGAATATCATTTTGCTAAGGCTTCCAGCTGGCAAATTCATTCTCTCACTCTCTCATTTACTCCCTTGTGTTTATTCTATAATTGTACTCATGACAGCAGAATTACTGAACCCGCCTGTGCAGCCACAAGATGGTTGTTTTCAATGAAAAGTGTGTGAAAATTATTAACTGGTCTGTAAGCAAGTGATTCAAATTACACAGTTCAGTCCTGATCTCATGTTTATAATTTATGTCCAACCTCTAATTTGAATTTTTCAGGGTTGTTTCAGCTTCTGAAATTCATTGTCCAGGAAAAGGATGTGAACTGCTTTACCAGATTTTATTAGTAAATAATAAATTTCGAGACTACATTTGTAAGTTGTGCCTGGCTGTATTCTAGGAAAGCATGGTGGAATTAGTGTGAGTATTTATTGCATTTAGGCCATAAAACCAGCTGGGTGGTGAGGGCCAGCCATTTGCTATGACAGGCATTCTCATCAGCTAATCCAATGTCTAAAACATAACGGCAGTAGAGCCCTTTAACTATATGTACAATAGAAGAGTTATACCCTTGCATGGTCAAATGCTTTTGCCTTCAAAACTGGCATCACTGTCCTCATTCTCTCTTGGTAAGAGTAGAATTGAACAGCAGCCCATTGCCAAGAAACTCACTAGCTAGAGGGTTACACACAAATCTTTGAAGTATGCATGAAAGACAAGAATAAAGGAATCCAGTAGGGTCTGAAATTAAGGGTAGATTCTGTGCAATAGTAAGGGATGCCATCCGTAGGTATTTACATGTAAACGTTTCCACAAGAGGCAGACAACTGCTAGAAATCAATGGGCATCGAGCAAGCAGAGTCCTTAGATCCTGGGAGAGTCAAGGCACTTGGAAGCAGAAACCACCAACTGATCAGCAGGGTACCTCTCTAGGTACTGCTGATTCTATTGACTAGATGTCCACAGACCATAATTCTGAGTTACACAGTGGATACACACCTACATTCATATAGATACCCAAGGTTCTTCATCTAAATTTGCTTCCTTCTGTAAAGACACAGTTTAGTTGCCTAAGCAGAGGTACAGAATGCCATCTGAGATGGCCTCCATCCTCTCCTTCAGGAAGGTGAGAGTGTTTCTTAGTTCCTGTGTCTTATGTGTCAGTTTTGTACGGGTAACAACCTGAGTAACTGAACCAAGGCCTAAGACAGCAAGAAAATCTTTCCCACTTTGGAGTGGTGGGAGAGAGGATTTATTTCAGGATTTTATTTCTATGAATTTCTACATTGCTCCAGCAGAGGATGTCTGCAGCAACAGGTGGACCTGTTTTTTGCAGAACAGTGGAGAGATTTACACTGTTACATTTCTCTTATCACTTTATTATAATTTTTTAAATCCTATGCCTTGAAAGCAACTTTATCATTTGCTTCTACTATTTTGTTTGGTTTGGTTTATATTCCTAAATAGCTACTGTGGTGGTTTATATTCCAAAATAGCTACTGTGGGTTTTTGTACAACAGCACTGAAATTCCCTGGTTTGCAGTATCCTATGTTGCTGCAGCACAGAGCATTGGTTTACATTCAGACACTTTGCCTAGGGCTAGCCACTTTATGTTTTCATGAAAAAATATATTGTTCAGAAAAGGCTGGCTTAAGATTTCCTGGACTTTTTACAAATTTGGTATTAAGAAATTGTTGGATAAAAGCCAGAAACATTCCAGAGAGCAGATAAGGACCTTACTGCTGAGTGCCCCAGCCGGCAGAGGGCACGTCCTAGTGGGCCTGGTTCCAGGGCCAGACACCAAACATTTGGCAGATAGATTTTTTTATTGCATTCCCTTTTTAATTATTTCTTCTTTCCCTTAGCATTTGTTAAATTCATACAGATTTAGTTAGACAGCTGAATTCTTGTTTTTCTCTTGAATTTAAGGCCACCTGTTCCTACTCTGGCAAGTACAGCTTACACTCTGTGACATGCTCACATTGACAGATTGATAGAAATAAACAATATCATAGAGGAAAATGAAGGTTCCAAATTTACATTTAATGATATTTTCTCATTTGTTTTAATATGGTGTGTCAGCCAGCATTTCTGTGTCTGGCAATTGGGACTGTCAGACAGAGATGTCATGCTCATAATACTGTAATTCTTGGTGGTTTTTTCCCTAATTGCAAATCCTTTACCTCCCTGAAAGTAACATTTTCCAGAAGTGGAAAACTAGTCATCCTAGCTACTTAACAAACAGAAAAACTCTCCAGATGCTACTGTCATGCAAAGGCTTAAGTGAATTTAGCATTAAGTATTTTTTAAAAAGTGTCAAGATTGTGCCAGCACTTCAAAAAACTTCTGCTGCCTAAGGCTGTGAATTCTAAGATAAAAATGTAGCCATTGTAACTGTTAGATTGTGATAGGTCATAAAAGATTATTCCTTTCTGACTGACGCTAAACTGATAATGGATAATTTTCATTTAAAATAAACAGGGAATCGATTTATGTTGTACACTTTTTTCATATATAGAAAACAGGAAAGGAAGGCAAAGATGTGAAGGTAAGAGAATTTATTTGTAAAATTTTATCTATTTTCAGATTATTAAAATCTGGGATGATGTCTTTCTGACTGTGAAGGAGATGACTGAAGTGTATTTGACTACCTTTAAATTCTACTTACATTTGCAATTGAAGACATTTCTGTCAGAAAGTCTGTATTGGAATAGGAATATATCAGTTCCACTGGACTGTGAAATCTAGGGCAGCATGAACTGTCTAGTGGCACATATTCGCCTGATTACCTTGAAAAATCTTTTGAAGGGTTTGGCTTATAAGTGTTAAGAAACTTCCTTTAACATTATATGGTTAAAGAGTTCAATTTAAACTAAAAGAAAAATATCATTGCAAGTGATTTCCTTTTTTTTTTTTTTTTAATTCAGAAGTAGAATTATTTTTGTCACTGTCACCTTGTATTAACTCCATTTATCTTTAGATACCTGGGGCACAAAAGTTAGAGGCAAGAATCTCTTGTGTTTGGACAATGAGAAGAGGAAGGGAGGTGAGAGGAGCACCTCTAGAGAGTGACTGAGCCTCTGAGAGGCAAATTGTTTTCCAGCATCACCTAGCTATGTCCATTCACTAAATGTAACGTGGAACTAAGGGGCAACGGATCTAGCCCACATGTATCTGTTAAGCATTCACCCATGCGCAGGTAGCCAATGCAAAGCCAATGCACCACTTTTACTCCCAATTTATAATCTCACTCATATAATACTTTTATACATCCCTTTGCAGAGGGGCACATTTCCAAGATATGAGTAGTTATTGTGCTGCATGAGCTCATGTCAACTACTTTCATCAATCAGTCCTTTAATGCTCTGCTCTACTTTTCTTGCTGTTGAGTAAACCCAAAGGTATAGTATTTTTGGTTTAACAAGATCAGACCCCACCTGCCCACCCAAGCGAAACATACATTAAATAAAAAATGACATTTTCATTTTTTTCTATTTAAAACATAAATTATAACATTATGTCATTGGTCTATTTTATGGGTGATTAAGCAATGTTTATAAATATTTTATTACTCAGTAATGCCTTTATTCAAAGCATGAACAATTACTAGATGCCTATTTCCAAATTTAAACACACATGGGGAATTATAGGCATTGGCAGACAAAAAATTCTGTATGAAAATAATTGATCCTCTGGGCTGACTTGTCTACATCTGAAGACGGTGATTAGGAGACACTTTGTTAAGCATACAGAGTTTCTACCATGAAGCTATTCATTTCTTTCTCTCTCATCTTCCATGCCTTACTGCTTATCTTCTATGAATTGAGTCCAAAATTTTCAAAGATGTCCAGTGTTTAGATCAGCAAGACTTGACTTGGAGACTTCCTGAATGCTTGTATGGAAGTCGGTTCAGCTACACAAGATGGAAAACTTCAACCAGTGTGCTTTACTAGATACTTCATTCCAGAAATTTTATGTACATAGAACCTGGGAGACTGGTGCGTAGAACGCTGTGCAGAATTCCTTTGCTCTTATGTGAAAATCACTGTTTGTGAGGCTTTTGTGAGATGGGAATGCATTTTTTTACATGTCTGGTTTTTTAACTGAAGAATAAAAATGAATTGTGATCCTTTTTTGGGGAAAAATGTATACTTTCCTGTTTTTTAAAAAGATACAGGCTAAGAGTTTCCTATTTCTTCTGGTTTTCTTCTTGGCCACAGTTATCTTCCTGCTAACCAGTGGGACTTTAGGGTGAGGATCTTTGAACCACAGCTGGTCTGAGTGATAAGGTTTAAAAGTCAGTTTAACAAGAATAGCATGCCAAAAGAAACCTAAAAAAATATTCATATTATTGTTAGTGTTATGAAGTACAGTAGTATATACAGGCCTCAGCCTACAACTGTGCCACATTATTCTTGACAAGGTACCTAAGTAAAACGAGTGATAGATTTTTCCAAAAAAATCTTCCAGAGTTAACAGGCAGCACAGAAAATACATGGAAATGTCTTTACTGATGACATTTATAGGCGGAGAACTGAGCCACAGAAAGGCTGAACCACTTGATATCATAGAGGTAGATTGTGACACATCCTGGTGCTGACCCTTGATCACTTGGATCCCAGGAGAAAATAAACAAGTCTGTTTCCAGAAACTACTGTAGATTAAAATATAAAGTTATAGCATCTTGTCATTGATCTGTGTTATGTAAAATTAAGTGGTGCTTACAAGGGTTCTGTTATCAAGGAACTGCTTGGGTTAAATAGGAGCAATCCAGGTCCCTGACCACCAAATACATTCTTCTTGTGTGCTGCCAGCTGTTAAGGACAGGCATCCATGACACAGATCCTCAAGTTACTGAATACAGTTTCATGTAGAAATATTATATATTGCCTAACATTTAGTACTTCTGAAGCCAGTAGGAGTTTTATCACTGTTTTATGGAATATCAGAAGTCCATCACATTGTGATCATCTCAAATGCATGCTAACCGGAATAGATACTGTGCATGACTGTTTGCAGGTGTGAACTCCCAAGGGAGGACAGAACACTGAGATTTGCATAGAGGAGGGGGTTATAAAAACGTACTTAATTAAGCAAAACAAGTAAATTAAAATCAAGCAGAAGACATTGCACAAGATTTAGTGATAGAAGCACTGTTGCTAGTTCACCTTCGCTTATGTAGTCCTGAAATTAGTCTGGATAAAATATTAATACCATCCATCAATGTGGCCTGCCTCACAGCAGAAGAAAATATCAAGCATAGTCCATGTCTGACTTCATAAAAACAAAATAGTTAGAAGCTTGTTCCAGAGTCATCTCACAAGATATATGCAAATTCCTTTTAAAATATCAATCATTAACTAGATCACACACCATGAGAGTAGGAAAAAATATATAAAATATTTGTTACTGTCAGTTTCATCCCATACAAAAAGGTGACATTTTACAGTTGTTACATGTCTAATAAAAATGCATATATTAATAACCAGACATTTATTATTTTAATTTTGTTTTTCATCTGAACTACTGTCCATAATATACAGCTCTCGCAATAGAAGCTATTAATTTCCTCCTAAGGGTATCATGGTATTAAATGAAAAAAAAATATTAAATTATTTGTAAATAACAAAAATGTATCAACACAGTTTTTCTTACATTTTTCAACAGAGCATTGGATCTACCTTTGCAAAAATATGCAGCTGCTATATTAATTAATATTCTTTTTCAAGCAATTTAAATTTTACCTGCCTTAAAAATTCACTTTCAGTTCAATGGCATCTTCTTCAGTAATCTCTTTTATTAAGGAGAGAAAGAGTTGTACAGAAAGGGATAGCTATGGCAAGAGCTGTTAAATGACTGTGTGTTTGAGATACTTGAAAGACCAAACAGCCAGGAGTTACTTCAGCTATTGATGAGATACGAGCTTGGTTCACACACTGAATCAATTATACCAAAATGATAACTGGCAACAGTTGAATGAGCCTTAATTCTTTACCTAACCTAGTAAAGCTTATATAAGACCTTGGGGAACAGCTGCAGACTATCTTAAAACTTTCATCTGAAATATTTCTCAGGATTTCCTCTGAGAAGTTTGGAGGAAAAAACTATATGTCTTTCCCACAAGGTCTTCAACTATAATATCATTCAAATAACTTTTTCCATTACATAAATTTTGTACCTTGACATTTGTACCTCAACATTTATTGCATTTGGCTCTTCCACAGACCACCACTTCCTATTTAAAAATTCTCACAGTTACTGTTTGCACCTATATCCCTTCTACAGTATGTAAGAGAGCAACTCTTACTCCCCAGTGCATATTTTTATGCACCTACATTTTTAAGTATTAGAATTACTGGGGTCCTAGATGTTTTGGTTGGTCCAGAATAGAAGAAAAAATGTATATATATACTTAGATACAAGTTATTTATCAGGATATAAAAGAATCTGTTGTAAACCAGAACTGGAAAATGGCATTTCTAACACGGGAAAGATGGGTGAACTCGGGAGCAACCTTGGATCTTAATGCAGTAGCGCTGCATTAAGAGCACAGACATGAAGTTAAGTACAGAGTTAGGATATGCCAATTTATTTTTTTAAATACTAGGTTATGAATTGCTTGATTATAAAATACAAAAGGACAAAATTAATATGGCATAAGAGAAATGACAAAGCTGCAGCCCATATTGGGAAAAATTACTAGAGAAAGAATCAAAAGAAATGGGGCTGCATCATACACTAACAAAACCCCTGCCATTCCCACTGGGGATCAAATAAGAAAACACAACAGGAAATCTGAAATCTAGGAAAATAAGACTGCTTTTTATCATTTTTATGTTTGTATGGCAATACAATTGCTGATATATATTATGTTGCCTTCATTTAAATTAAACTTTAATTAAAACTTTTTTATGTTGGATTCAGAGAAGTGTCAAATGATTTGATTATAAGAAATTAAAACTTAGGAAGTACTACATAATACATAACCACTGCTAAAAACTTCTTTATTTTCTAGTTGTTAGAGTTAGATAATTACTCCAGAATTTTGTGCTATCACACGTGAAACTACCTGCAACCTGGCCTGTTCCACAGAAAATTTTTATCAGGTGCTTAGCTGCCTTCCAACCCTGAGAGATTGAAATTAACTCTGGATTCTGAATACAACCTTCTGTTAAGGTAAAATTACTAAATCATTTAGCTTTCATAAGTCAAAACCCAATGGATTTCTCTTTCTAAGGGTGTTTTCAATAAAGTTACAATTTAATACTTTCTGATTCTTCTGTAATATAGATGGGCACAAATAAATTCCATTATTTCATTCAATTTAAAAAAATATTAAGGAGATAATTAGCTCATTTGTCTAAAATTGGTTTCTTAATATTCAAATATGAGTGTTAGAAATAATGAAATTTAGAAATAGAATAGAAATAACTAGTATGTAAAACCAGTTTTCCTTCCAGGTGAACATGTGGAAGCTTATTACAAAGTTATGCCTAAAGAAAGCTCTGAAGGAATAAAGCATTGATGATCTTTCATTGACTTTGTGTATGCATTGCACAGCCAGAAAATGCCACAGACTACTTACCTTCACATACTGCCCACAGCAGTAGGGGCAAAGACAAATATTTGCTCGGGGATAGGAAAGGAAAGATATTGCCTTTCTCTCCTTCATATCCAGTAGCAATGTGAAGCCAGAACACCTGAGAAAGTACGGTACTGTGCAGTGAAGGAAGACAGACTAAATTAAGGTCAAGTCCATACCACAAGGAAAAATGGCAGGGTAGCACAAAGTAGTAACAACATTAATCAACAGTACTCATTAAGATGCCTCATACATCCAGAAGCAGGACTCCTTTGGGTTAACCGTGAAGAAATACAGGAATGTCTTCTACTGCTGAGCACAGATACTCTGACACATATTAGCAAAACTCTTGTGTTTTGAAATCAGGAAGCATCCAGTCTGTAATAAGGGGACAGGCAACTATGGTTAAGATTAAAAAGTTTTCTGTAAATATCCAGTATTATATATAAGAGTTGCTAATCCATTTGGATGGTACTTTGTTAGATCTGTTAAATCCTATCTACTGCTGGGTAACTTATAGTCAGGATGATGAGGTGAATATTTTCATTGCTGGGAGTGTCACAAATTATTCCATTCAGTCATGTTGGCACCTGTCATGTTGGCAGTGTAGGCATCTATACACCAGCATCCTTTAGTTATTTATTTCTCTCTTTCCTGTTCAGCAGTTCAACAATCAGCTTTGGAACTGGTCTATGGTACTTAGCTTTGCAGGCTTAGAGGAAGTGTGCAGTAAAGAGTTATGACTGTTCATCTCTCAGCTTACCTATTTATAACTAATTTTCTAAATGTCTGTTGAAGAATTCAATTTCCCCATTACCTTAAGGATAACTCCCTGGCAATCTGCCATGTAAGTTGTTTCTCTTTATCAGAAAGATTTCCCCTTCTACCAAGGTGAAATGTGACCTGTTATCAAGTAGTATTTCTTTTTGCTTTCTTTCTCAGATGAGAACATTTGGCAGGAACATGATTATTGCAGCAGAAATAGCCTTTGGTATAAAAGTTATTTCTGATTACTGACCACAGTAGTCTTGCAGAGTGACAGAGGAGCAATGTTGACACTGGTGTTTGTTCAGATGTCAATGACAGTGTCAGCCGCAGCACTGCTGACAAGGGTAAGGGAAAAGAGAGGGGTGACAATGGCAGTGCATAAATCACTGTTATAATATGATGGACAGAAAATAATATTTAGGAAAAATTCAACTTTGGTATGAAACCTAGCCACTAATGTAAACTTAATATTCTGGCAATTTCTTGATGCCATATCATGAGCAATGTCTCAATTTTGCCATTAATTCCCATGAAATAATAAGTTATCAATGTCTTATCTCCTGTTTGGGTACCAGCTTAAGATATAAAAATCAAGACAGGTAACCAGACATCTCATTTTTTAGTGTTCAGGTAACATAAATAACAATAATATCACAGATCATGAAGGACAATGCAATTTACTCTGGGTGGCTCAGGTTCTCTGCTTATTTGAAAGCCATTACATATTTGGGCTGAGCATGCAGGTTGAGTTCTGGGCCACAGATGAAAATCTGTATTCCATGGCTCATACAACACAAATGTTTCTTTCTCTGCAAAGAAGCTGCTTTCAATTTTTATAGGTGTTTCTGAAGCAAACATGGTCATCTCTGAGGGAATGGCAGGAAGATGTGCCAGGGGAGGGTTATGTTGGATATTAGGAAAAGGTTCTTCACCCAGAGAGTGGTGGAGCACTGGAACAGGCTCCCCAGGGAGGCAGTCATGGCGCCAAGCCTGATGCTATTCAAGAAGCACTTGGACAATGCCCTCAGAGACATGGTGTGAATTTGGGGTTGTCCTGTGCAGGGACAGGAGTTGGGCTTGATGAACCTTGTGGGTCCCTTCCAACTCGGGACATTCTATGAATCTATGATTCTATGTTCTCCTGTTTTATCTTCATGGATCATTTATAACGATCCTATTCCAAATATGTAAGCTGAGCTATGAGCAGTGACAACAGACATTGTAGTATAATATCCTTGACTTTTGACAAAATACCGCTGTAATACCACACCTGCAATTAGCTGGCATGCTTGTATGAATACGGGCTCTTTATTTGTTTATCTGCAGACAATTGCTCCATGATAACAGAGCATAGACCTTGGGGCAGATATCAGAGAACAGAAAGGAGCATTTGCAAAATACTAATACCTCTAAAGTAGGAATAAAATGTGCAACTTCAGAAAAAGCCTGTTTTTCATTAGAAACAACCTCTAATATGTCTTGTTACTTCCCTAGCACAGCTGCCTCTACAGAGTAAACGCACTCTGGACCAGCTGGCATGGAGTAAACCCTGTCCATACTAAACTCTGTTTCTCTTCAAAATATAGTTGGCCGTATCCAAACTGCCCACAGAGAATAGTTCCTGGCATGTGCTGAGTCCTAAACTATGCCTGGGACTCGGTCATGGTTGTGACTGTGCTGGAGACCTTTCTTGCAATTTAGTGGTTTGGATGATGGAGTTTCAGTGCCTGGTAGCAGTATCTGGCAACATTTTTTATTCAGCAGTCCTAAGAACTACTTCTGGGATGCAACACCATTCAAAACTAGGGAAAGAGACACACTCTGCATGGTTTGTATACAAAGCACATATTGATGTGAAAACTACAGAGAGAGAAAAGAAAGAATTGCTTTAATTTCAGTTAATGGGAAAGATCAGGAAGAAAAAGGTGAGAGAGTACAGACATAATCTCTGTCATTTTAGAAAAGCCTAAATTAGAAATGCGTTTCCTAATCTGATGGCTCAGGTTATTTATGGAGCTTTTTGTGGTCACAATTTTAACTATCATTCTGAAAGAAAAGTGAGAAAATAGATCCTAGCAGAGTGAACAGAGAAAATAAAAGAAAATATATATAATAAATAAGAATTAACTATTCAACATCACATTTTTACCGTTTTCTTCTACCACAATTAAAGATTTAACGTCTGCTAAAAGTCAATGATTCAAATCTGAAGTTAAACAGCTGGTTTTCAGCGGTAGTGGTCATATGCTCTTCTCATAGACTTCTGAAGATTAAATACCTAAAATATTTTAAAATAAAAAGTTTGGGACTAACAGTAAGGTTGAGGCATTTCACCCAAATGCATGCACTTGCAGAGGCACTGCAGTGTACTGGATGCAACACTGAGCATACAAGAACTCTACATTTGCAAGTGCTCTATAAAACAGCTTGTGTTTGCATATCAGGCCACTCAATGGAAAATGGCTCAAGGTGGGCCAGGAGAATAACAGTGATTAACAGCTCCCTTTTTGTTGTTAAGCTACAATGAGTCAAGCAAAAAGAAGAAACAGCTAGAGAATCCTATACTTTACAAGGCTTCTGGATTCTGGGAAAATAAAAGATTCACAGCTTCAGTCTGTTTCTCTAAACAGTGCACTTTGCTCACTTGCACTTTTGGAAAGCCCAGGCTGAGTCTGGGCCAACATTCAAGTGACCCTGAGCTTATTTATGGACTGATTCCAAACTAAGCAATGGATGACAGCTTCAGGTAAGATGTCTTAGCTACTAGAGGTAAAATGCAAAAAGAAATGCTGACAAACATGTGAACCAAAACTAGAATTACATCATATCCAAATCCAAGAAATTTCTCAGACACTCTTTAAAACAATTCTGTCAAATGCCATACATCATTGAGATA